>NC_133844.1:9026000-9380000 GCF_047830755.1 Zonotrichia albicollis | reverse complement strand
TAACCCTAACCCTAACCCTAACCCCTAACCCTAACCCTAACCCTAACCCTAACCCTAACCCTAACCCTAACCCTAACCCTAACCCTAACCCTAACCCCTAAACCCCTAAACCCCTAAACCCCTAAACCCCAAACCCCAAACCCTCACCCCCACACCCCTTGCCCGAGGCCTCACCCTCACCCGAGGCCTAAACCTGATTCTGGACCCCACCCCGAACCCTAAACCCCGCCCCCAACCCTCACCCGAGGGCAATACCCGATCCCGGACCCCACCCTGAACCCTAAACCCCATCCCGAACCTCAATTAATGTTAAAATAAACTGTAACCCTTAAAATTACCCCTTAAAATTAGCCCTAATTGTTAAAATTACCGATTAAAACTCACCCTAATCCAAGATGGCGGCCCGCACGTCGTCACATGATTGTTTTCTAAGATGGCGGTGGTCACGTGACTTGGAGCAAAATGGCTGCGCCCATAATATCACGTGGTTTCCGGCAAAATGGAGGCGCCCATTTGTGTTTTCGTGCAAGATGGCGGCGCCCATGAGGACACGTGGTTTCCGGCAAGATGGCGGCGCCCATGCCGACACGTGGTTTCCGGCAAGATGGCGGCGCCCATGCCGACACGTGGTTTCCGGCAAGATGGCTGCGCCCATGCCGACACGTGGTTTCCGGCAAGATGGCGGCGCCCATGAAGACACGTGGTTTCCGGCAAGATGGCGGCGCCCATGCCGACACGCGGTTTCCGGCAAGATGGCGGCCCCCATGCCGACACGTGGTTTCTGGCAAGATGGCGGCCCCCATGCCGACACGTGGTAAGGGGACAAGATGGCGGCGCCGTCCAAATTACGTCACTTCCGGCAACATGGCGGCCGCCATGACCGGATTGTTTTTTCTCTATTTTTGCCGGGTTTTTTGCGCTTTCCTCCTGTCCCCGGGGGCCGGAGTGTTATTCCGGTTCCCGTGCGGCCGGCGGCGTCGCGGGGAGGGGCTTCTGAGCCGTGGGGGCGGCTTCTGGCCGCGGCGGCCCGGCGACGGAGGGGGGGCGCACGGGGGCGGGGGCTCTGGGAGGGGAGGTGGCGCCCGGGGGCGGGGGCACGGCGATGGGGGGGCGGTGCCCGGGGGCGGGGCGGCGGCGCCCGGGGGCGGGGCGGAGCCCGGATGCGGGGCGCTTGGGTACCGGGGGTGGTGTTAGGGGGCGGGGGCTTGGCGACGGGGGGGCAGTGTCCGGGGACTGGGGCGCCTAGGGGCGGCGGTGGCCGGTGGGAGGCGGTCCCTGGGGGCGGCTAGGGCCGGGGCGGCGCGGGCTTGGCTAGGGGGGGGGCTGTGGTTTGGGGAAGGGGGGGGGGGGGGACCTAGGGGCGAGGCTTGGTGACAGGGTCGGTGCTCGGGTATAGGGGTGCTGTCTAGTGGTAGGTGAGACTGATTAGGCTTGATTGGTGTCAGCTGGGGGTACTGATTAGGCTTGATTGGTGTCAGCTGGGGGGGTGTCAGCTGGGGGTACTGATTAGGCTTGATTGGTATCAGCTGGGGGTACTGATTAGGCTTGATTGCTGTCAGCTGGGGGTACTGATTAGGCTTGATTGCTGTCAGCTGGGGGTGTGTCAGCTGGGGGTACTGATTAGGCTTGATTGGTATCAGCTGGGGGTACTGATTAGGCTTGATTGCTGTCAGCTGGGGGATCTGATTAGGCTTGATTGGTGTCAGCTGGGGATGTGTCAGCTGGGGGTACTGATTAGGCTTGATTGGTATCAGCTGGGGGTACTGATTAGGCTTGATTGCTGTCAGCTGGGGGTACTGATTAGGCTTGATTGCTGTCAGCTGGGGGTGTGTCAGCTGGGGGTACTGATTAGGCTTGATTGGTGTCAGCTGGGGGTACTGATTAGGCTTGATTGCTGTCAGCTGGGGGTGTGTCAGCTGGGGGTACTGATTAGGCTTGATTGCTGTCAGCTGGGGGTACTGATTAGGCTTGATTGGTGTCAGCTGGGGGTGTGTCAGCTGGGGGTACTGATTAGGCTTGATTGGTATCAGCTGGGGGTACTGATTAGGCTTGATTGCTGTCAGCTGGGGGATCTGATTAGGCTTGATTGGTGTCAGCTGGGGATGTGTCAGCTGGGGGTACTGATTAGGCTTGATTGGTATCAGCTGGGGGTACTGATTAGGCTTGATTGCTGTCAGCTGGGGGTACTGATTAGGCTCTATTGCTGTCAGCTGGGGGTGTGTCAGCTGGGGGTACTGATTAGGCTTGATTGGTGTCAGCTGGGGGTACTGATTAGGCTTGATTGGTGTCAGCTGGGGGTGTGTCAGCTGGGGGTACTGATTAGGCTTGATTGGTGTCAGCTGGGGGTGCTGATTAGGCTTGATTGGTGTCAGCTGGGGGTCCTGATTAGGAGAGGGTGGGGTTCCTATATAATGTATATAGTAAAAAGAATAAAAACTATATGTCCGGTGCAGCAGTAGAAAATTTCAGGCTCCCGGGGAATAAAGGGTTTGTTTTGTATTTTTAAATTTTTTATTTTTTTCCTTTACTCCCCGGGAGCCTGAAAGTTTCTACTGCTGCTTTTTTAAACTAAAGCTAGAAAGGAAAACAAAGTTAGAGAGAGAGAGAGAGAGAGAAAAGAGAGAGAGAGAGAGAGAGAGAAAAGAGAGAGAGAGAGAGAGAGAGAAAAGAGAGAGAGAAGTAAAGGCTGAAAAAAATAGAGAGAAGGAAAAAGAGTGAAAAGAAGAGGAAGAGACAGGGAAAAAAAAGACAGAGGGAAACAGAGAGAAAAGAAGACAGAGAAAAAAACAGAGAGAAAAAGAAGAGAGGGAGATAGAGAAGAAAAGACAGAGAGACAGAAAGAGAAAAGAAAACAGAGAGAGAAACCAAGACAGAGAGAAAAGAAAAGGAGGGTGGGAAAAAGGAAAGACAGGACTTGGAGGGAAAAGAAAGTGGTTAGGATTAGAAAATTCAGGGCAGAGTGAAAAATGAAAAGACTGAGAGCAAAAAAGACAAACTAAGGAAAAGGAGAACACAGAGAAACAGAAGCAAGAAGAGCGAGGGTGAAAGTTACAAAGAAAAAGAAATAAGGTGCAAAGTATAGACAAGAGAGAAAAATACATACAGTTAGACAGAAATAGTGAAATGGACAAATAAAAGGAAGCAGATGGAAACAGAGTTACAGAAGCAGAGACACAGTGTCACAAAGAGTGAGAAACAGAAACAAAGGGTTAGAGACAGATGGAAGTTAAGTTAGAAATAGAAAAGGAAAGTGAGGAGCAAAAGGAAGAAATACAGAGGAAAGAAATTACAAAACCGCACCCAAAAAAGACAGGAGCCGCGGTGGGGGTAGGGAAGGGCAGGGGGTATCTTGATTAGGGGTGATTCAACTTTATTAAATGCATGTTTTTATTTAGACATCAGCAAAATACATAGAAACAGTGTATACAAACGCAAGTGCATATACAATCCATAGACACACTGGTAAAAGTCAAACTTACATATGGAGCAATACAGAGCAGTACAGAGCAATACACATATCAACACAAAGTGATAACCTTTTTCTATTTTCATTACATGTTGAGTTATTGTTACAAGAAACCCAAAACAACAAAAGCACACAAAAACCACCATTCATCTACCATAACCTCTCCCTTCAGATTACACACAAACTCACCATCCCTCTCATCACAACTGCTAAATTACACCCCAGCAATCATTGGTCCTCGGGAACGTGGTTCCCGGGAACCTCCAAAAAATCCTCCTGCCTGACAAAAACCCCGGTCCCTGGATGGTCCGTGCCCAAACTTTGGCGATGAACGTCGCCTCGCAGACCGACCGGGACCGAGGAAAAAAAAACCCAGCCGGGGGGGAAAAAAAAAAAAACCCGGCTGGGGATTTTTTATTCTAAATTTAAAAATGAGATGAAAAACCTGAAAAGCAAAAGTCATACACACAAGGGTAAAACCAGTCAGCGTGCGCTCACACACGCAGAGACAAGCGGACTCAGACAGACACATTCACATGCTCTCACGCACGCTCACACGCTCGCTGCGGCCCTTACCCGAGACGCTGAAGAACGTGCTTCAATGCATCTTCTGGCTGCCGCTCCTTGACGTCAAATGGTAGATTCCGGGGAAATCGGTAGCCTCGGGGACCTGTGAGACAACAGGAAGGGGTCAACGAGTGTCTATCTGACAGCTAGGACTTGTCCCCGCACTGGCCCAATAAATTTTCTACCCAAAATCCCACAAAACACAGATGAATGGTACAGTTTTTATAACTCTTCCACCTAACTGTGACTACGGGCCAGGGCAGGGCAGTTCCAATCATAATTGGTACAATGTAAGTACACACATTATAAGCTGATGCATACAGTGCAAGTGTACATAGAGTGTAAGTACACACAATATAAGGTGACACGCTTACAACATAGACCAGAACTGTTCTGCACTGCCTGCCTGAAAGCTGCCATCAAAAGTAGAGCCTCTCCCTTTAGCTGTCCTAAGAGGCCCTTGGAGAAGATTGCTTTTCCCTCTGCTAATTTTTACATCTGCCCCAAGATCTCCCAACCTGCTACTCTCCCATCATCCCATCTCCAAGCCCTGGCCCCCAACTTATCGTTTGGATGATTGGTGATGTGGATCCATGTTGCACCTGAAATGAGTCTGCCTTGGAACGCCTCGTGATGGCCTGTTAGCTTCTTGGTTAGCTACAATAAAGAAAACCAAAACCAAAGTATGAGTCCAGAGTTATGTGGGCCAAATCCCAGCAAGTCAGCTACTTGCCCTCTCCTGAGTGTGCCTGGCTGCTTTAGGCTCCAGCTTCACCCTGATTCCAAGGCTGTGGCCTTTATTAGCAGTGGCACCTGGGTTAGAGAAAGGCAAAGTTGGATAGCATTCCTATGAGTGCAGTAGATAACCTTGTGTGCTGTAGGACATGGGAATACCTCTGCTAGGCTTCTGAGAAGCCTTAGGGGGGGGGGTCCTCAAATAAACATCCTTTTTCACCCTGCTACCTTCAAACCTCCCCCCACCCACAATAATTCCTAACTGTATGCCTGCTCACATTCCCTCTCCTAATCACAATCCTCAACTCACCTGATGCCTCAATCTCAGACATCATCCTTGACACTGGGCGGATCCCTCTTGTGACATGATGAATCTGCTGAAAAAAGTGTTGTACTTGACACAACCAGGAATCTCTGGATGCTGCGCTCCTCCTAAAAAAAAATACAAAACAAAACAAGAACAAAACCAGAAATTACAAATGCACTTTACCACCCCTAAACACAAAAGCCAAAATCATGAGTCTAAATACTCCCTGTATTCCATGCTGTTTACTTCACAGAATCTTCAAAGCCTCTATGCTTTAGATGCCCAGAAACACCTGCTGGAAAGAAGTTGAGATGAGCTGAAAGAGCCTCTTCACTGAAATGAGAGGAGAGTTCTTACCCCAGCACATCCCAGAGAGGGAATGAAGCCCCACAGCCAAGGCTGGGGTTAATATACCCCTGATTGTGCCCGCCTCTCGTTCCCATGGCACCCATGAAAAGGGAGGGGGCAAATCCCACCGAGTATAAAAGCCCTCAGAGCAGCTGCAGCTGTTTGGCCTCTCTGACTCAAATTCAAGGGGAGTAAAGTGCTTGTTATAGAAGAAAGCTCTTCAGAAAAATAACAGCGCTTTCTTTTTTGTAGCAACTGCTTGGAGCAAAAGGGCAGCAAACTGGTAAGAAATAAAACTTTCTGTTTAGGCAGCATAACTAGATAGATTGGGTAATTTGCTGTTAACTTAGGTAATTATTCCTTAGTGGCTACTAAGTAGTATTTCCCATGTGACTAAGCTGGGTGGAGAAGAATACTAATGGTATGAATAGTCTAAGTCTCCTTGGGACCTCTAATTTAGGCTATCTACATTATAAGGAAAAATAAGAAAAATAAAAGCCTCCCAGGCAGTGTAAGGGTTAAGGGCATGTGAGGCTCATCCTTCTCTGAGATACTTGGTCCTACAGCATAGAAAGAAGTGCCCTGAAATGTAGTTTTAAACCCTTAAGATGCTGAAAAAGGCAGAGCTCCTTCCAGTGAACTCCTTAAAAAGAGGAAATGGGGCAGTTACCTCTACTGAAGCTAATACAATGGCAAATAAATAGTTTCTGCCCTTTAATTTGCTCTCCTTAAATATTGGGAAAAGAGGGGCTTTCCACACTTTAAATCTCTCCAGTGATGAAAAAAGAAGGATTTTTCCCTCAGTTCAAACCCTTAAGATAGAGGGATAGCTGGCCTTCTCCCTCAATTTGGGCCTCAGGACAACAAAAAGGGGTGGCTACCCTTAATTCAAACCCATAAGAAACATTGTCAAGATTTTCCCCTTCTTTTTAAACTGCCAAATAATAGACAATGAGGACTCCCTGTCAATTAACACCCCTAACAGCATAGAAAAGGCAGGGATTCTTTCAACTGAGACCATTAAAATTGCAGGGGAATTCAAGTCCCTACCAGTTTGAACACAAAAACTAATGGAAAATGAAGCTTTTTCCCTTTTTTATAAACTCTTTTTCTCCTAATAACCCCTCTCCTTTCTGGGAGTGCTCTGGAGGGTCTGGGGGCTTTGGAGAGGGACTGACACTGTCAAAGGGGAAAGTTGAAAGCCCTCTCCTGGAACCCCACTTGCTGCCTGGCCTGCTCAGTTGCTGGCCCTTGGCCAAAAGGGCTCTTCCCTTGGCGTTTTCTCAAAGTGATGCTCAGTGCCCAGGTGGGTCTGGCTGTTTCCTAGTCCGTGCTGGATGCTCCGACCGTCCCCGTTAGTCCCTCTGGCCTAGCAGCTCCCTGTGCAGGTGTGCCCAGGCAACCCTCTGAAAGCAGCTTGTCACACGGGGGCCTGCTAGACCTTGGAGTGGGGGCTGAGGTGAAGAAAGGTCCTGTGAGGAGCTCTTTCCCCTATACAGCCCTTTGTCTGCCCCTTAAACCATGGGGTGCCAGGCTTTCCTTTCTAAGGAAATTAACAGCCTTTCCTCTCTGTGTGCCCATGGCAGAAACTGCAATTCGGCCTCCAAAACTGCAGAGAACAATTTCTCGCAGTCCGCAGCTGCCAACACCAAGAACTCTTGCTGCCCTCGGAGTGCCACGTGCCTCCTGCGGATGGACGTCGACACGCAGCAGGGGTGAGTTTGGTTTTACAGGGAAGAGGGCCAGCACAGGATTTCTCCAGGAGCAAAGCTGCCCCCACCGAGAACTCGGGCTGCTCTGGCAGTGCCAAGGACCTCCTGCAAACTGGCATCAGCAAACTCAGGGGGTGAGTTTTTCTGTGCAGAAATTCTCCCAGACCAAAGCTGAGAGCATCTAACCCTGACCACAACAACTTAGCTGGGTCTAAAACTTACAACCTTTGGACTGGCAGTGTGGGACCCGACCTGCTGTGCCACCGCTGACCCCTTTCTAAAGCATTCCACTGCAGTCCTAAAACTCTGCCTTTTCAGAGGGTGTTTCCTCTGACCCTGACCATAATCTTCAAAATATTCTAGGGAATCACAGAATGGCTTTGAAAAAGCCCCAACAATACCCTAAAAAGTCCCAGAGAAGTCCCTTCCAAAATCCCCTAAATACCTTTAAAAGTCCTGGGAAAAAAACTCAAAAAGACGTGCTCAGTCTCCAAACTCTACCTGTTGCTCTCTAGCCGCAGTGGGTCTGTTGTTCTCTGAGGGTTCTCTCATTGTCCTGGTGTGTGAGGGTTGCTCTCTGGTCTCGCTGTTAGGGTTGCTGTGTTGTGCTGCTGTTGGGGGAAAAGGCTGTTTTTAGGGGAGCTGGTTAGGCTGAGGTTAGGGCTGGGGTGAGGGGGTGGTACAGCTGTATCCTGTACCCCTGATCTCCACTGGACTGTCCAGCCCTCAAGGCCTCTCCCTTTACCCCTCAACCGGTCCCTCTGCCCCGCAGCCCTCAGCTCCTGTGTACCTTGAAATTGGGTTTCCTATTATTTTGAAACTAGGTTGTTCTGGTATTTTGAAATGCAGTTTTTTATAGGCTGGTTTGTTCGATATTTTTGTAGGCCAAGTTTTTATTATTTTTTTTTGGCTGGGAGTTTGGTATTTTTGTAGGCTGGGATTTTACCATTGTTGTAAACTGTGGGTTTGTTATTTGAAAACCTGTTATTGGCAGGGGTTTGGTGCACCAAAGTTCAGTGTCCTGGTTTCATTCAGCTTCTTCCACTACAACTAACATAGCAGGGGATCTATTAAATTGCAGGATATACTATATGACGCTTCCTGAAATAGATACAAATTCCAGCTGCAGCAAAGCCCACCACCACATTTATTATAAAACCCAGCCTATAACCTAAAAAAACAAAAAAAAAATCTCCAATATATTTTACTGTTTTTATATTTACATTCTATAGTTATATATCTTTGTTTATATATATAATAGACTATAATTTATATGTTATGTTACAATAATATACAATATATTATAGTTTTATGTATTTATCTATTTGATTTCTATATTTCTGTTTACCACTATAATTTTATATTTATTTTTAAATGTATATTTATTTTTATTTTCATCGACATATTAGACCATATAAATTCATTAACCCGACACATCAGAGCCATAAAAATACTGTACCTTTGTCAGCACCGGTACGCAGCACACGCTCATCCCATCGCAGCACATCAAAACAAAACCTATTTCTATTACTAACAGAACAAACATCCCACACCATTGAACCCTAATAAAAACTCAAATAAACCTAACCGTAAATAACTTTTCTACTGCTGCTTTTTTAAACTAAAGCTAGAAAGGAAAACAAAGTTAGAAAGAGAGAGAGAAAATGTATCTTAAACACCCCGCAGAACCCTAAAAATAGCCTCCGAATACACTCCAAATGCCCTACTTTTAAAAAACACCTAAAACACCCGTAAAAATCCTCCAAGAACCTTTAAAAAATCCTTAAATAATCCTAAAAGAGCGTTAAAATTAACCCTAACTGTTAAAAATACCGATTAAAACTAACCCTAATCCAAGATGGCGGCGCCCGTGCCGACACGTGGTTTCCGGCAAGATGGCGGCGCCCGTGCCGACACGTGTTTCCGGCAAGATGGCGGCGCCCATACCGACACGTGGAGTCCGGCAAGATGGCGGCGCCCATACCGACACGTGGTTTCCGGCAAGATGGCGGCGCCCATGCCGACACGTGGTTTCCGGCAAGATGGCGGCCCCCATGACCAGATGTTTTTTCTCGATTTTTGCCGGGATTTTTGCACTTTCCGCGGGTCCCCGGGGGCCGGAATGATATTCCGGTTCGGGTGAGGCCGGCGGCGTCGCGGGGAGGGGCATCTAAGGCGTCGGGGTAGCCTCTGGGCTCGGATAGATGGCGGCGCCCATGCCGACACGTGGTTTCCGGCAAGATGGCGGCCCCCATGACCGGATCTTTTTTCTCGATTTTTGCCGGGATTTTTGCGCTTTCCGCGGGTCCCCGGGGGCCGGAATGATATTCCGGTTCGCGTGAGGCCGGCGGCGTCGCGGGGAGGGGCATCTAAGGCGTCGGGGTAGCCTCAGGGCTCGGATAGATGGCGGCGCTGATGAAGACACGTGGTTTCCGGCAAGATGGCGGCGCCCGTGCCGACACGTGGATTCCGGCAAGATGGCGGCGCCCATTCCGACACGTGGAGTCCGGCAAGATGGCGGCGCCCATACCGACACGTGGTTTCCGGCAAGATGGCGGCGCCCATGCCGACACGTGGTTTCCGGCAAGATGGCGGCCCCCATGACCAGATGTTTTTTCTCGATGTTTGCCAGGATTTTTGCGCTTTCCGCGGGTCCCCGGGGGCCGGAATGATATTCCGGTTCGGGTGAGGCCGGCGGCGTCGCGGGGAGGGGCATCTAAGGCGTCGGGGTAGCCTCTGGGCTCGGATAGATGGCGGCGCCCATGCCGATACGTGGTTTCCGGCAAGATGGCGGCCCCCATGACCGGATTTTTTTCTCGATTTTTGCCGGGATTTTTGCGCTTTCCGCGGGTCCCCGGGGGCCGGAATGATATTCCGGTTCGCGTGAGGCCGGCGGCGTCGCGGGGAGGGGCATCTAAGGCGTCGGGGTAGCCTCAGGGCTCGGATAGATGGCGGCGCTGATGAAGACACGTGGTTTCCGGCAAGATGGCGGCGCCCGAGCCGACACGTGGATTCCGGCAAGATGGCGGCGCCCATACCGACACGTGGAGTCCGGCAAGATGGCGGCGCCCATACCGACACGTGGTTTCCGGCAAGATGGCGGCGCCCATGCCGACACGTGGTTTCCGGCAAGATGGCGGCCCCCATGACCAGATGTTTTTTCTCGATTTTTGCCAGGATTTTTGCGCTTTCCGCGGGTCCCCGGGGGCCGGAATGATATTCCGGTTCGGGTGAGGCCGGCGGCGTCGCGGGGAGGGGCATCTAAGGCGTCGGGGTAGCCTCTGGGCTCGGATAGATGGCGGCGCCCATGCCGACACGTGGTTTCCGGCAAGATGGCGGCCCCCATGACCGGATCTTTTTTCTCGATTTTTGCCGGGTTTTTGCGCTTTCCGCGGGTCCCCGGGGGCCGAAATGATATTCCGGTTCGCGTGAGGCCGGCGGCGTCGCGGGGAGGGGCATCTAAGGCGTCGGGGTAGCCTCTGGGCTCGGATAGATGGCGGCGCTGATGAAGACACGTGGTTTCCGGCAAGATGGAGGCGCCCATGCCGACACGTGGTTTCCGGCAAGATGGCGGCGCCCATACCGACACGTAGATTCCGGCAAGATGGCGGCGCCCATACCGACACGTGGTTTCTGGCAAGATGGCGGCGCCCATGCCAACACGTGGTTTCCGGCAAGATGGCGGCCCCCATGACCGGATCTTTTTTCTCGATTTTTGCAGGGATTTTTGCACTTTCCGCGGGTCCCCGGGGGCCGGAATGAAATTCCGGTTCGCGTGAGGCCGGCGGCGTCGCGGGGAGGGGCATCTAAGGCGTCGGGGCGGCCTCTGGCCGCCGCGGCCCGGCGACGAAAGGTCGGTGCCCGGGGGCGGGGGCACGGCGATGGGGGGCGGGGGCACGGCGACGGGGGGCGATGCCGGGGGCGGTGCCCGGGGTTTGGGGCTCGGGTAGGGTTGGGGCGGCGCCCGGGGACCGCGGCGCCCAGGGGAGGGGTGGTGTCGGGGGTGGCCGACGGGGGGCGGTGCCTAGGGGCGGCTAGGGCCAGGTCGGCGCGGGCTTGGCTAAGGGCAGTGCTGCGGTTTGGGGGGTGGGACCTAGGGGCGGGGCTTGGTGACGGGGTGGGTGCCTGGGTATAGGGGTGGTGTCTAGTGGTAGGCGAGACTGATTAGGCTTGATTGGTGTCCGCTGGAGGTCCTGATTAGGAGAGGGTGGGGTTCCTATCTAGTGTATATAGTAAAAAGAAAAAAAACTATATGTCCGGTGCAGCAGTAGAAAATTTCAGGCTCCCGGGGAGTAAAGGGTTTGTTTTGTATTTTTCAATTTTTTATTTTTTTCCTTTAGTCCCAGGGAGCCTGAAAGTTTCTACTGCTGCATTTTTAAACTAAAGCTAGAAAGGAAAACAAAGTTAGAAAGAGAGAGAGAAAATGTATCTTAAACACCCCACAGAACCCTAAAAATAGCCTCCGAATACACTCCAAATGCCCTACTTTTAAAAAACATCTAAAACACCCGTAAAAATCCCCCAAGAACCTTTAAAAAAATCCTTAAATAATCCTAAAAGAGCTTTAAAATTAACCCGAACTGTTAAAATTACCGATTAAAACTAACCCTAATCCAAGATGGCGGCGCCCATGCTGACACGTGGTTTCCGGCAAGATGGCGGCGCCCATGCAGACACGTGGTTTCCGGCAAGATGGTGGCGCCCATGCCGACACGTGGATTCCGCCAAGATGGCGGCGCCCCTGCCGACACGTGGTTTTTGGCAAGATGGCGGCGCCTGTGCAGACACGTGAATTCCGGCAAGATGGCAGCGCCCATGCAGACACGTGGTTTCCGGCAAGATGGCGGCGCTCATGCCGACACGTGGATTCCGTCAAGATGGCGGCGCCCATGCCGACACGTGGTTTTTGGCAAGATGGCGGCGCCCATGCCGACACGTGGTTTCCGGCAAGATGGCGGTGCCCAGGCGATCACGTGGTTTTGGGCAAGATGGCGGCGCCCATGCCGACACGTGGTTTCCGGCAAGATGGCGGCCCCCATGCCGACACGTAGATTCCGGCAACATGGCACCTGTTACGACAGTCGCGCTTTACGGCAGTTTTACGACAGTCGCGCTTTACGGCACCTTTTACGACAGTCGCGCTTTACGGCACCTTTTACGACAGTCGCGCTTTACGGCCGATTTTACGACAGTCGCGCTTTACGGTCGATTTTACGACAGTCGCGCTTTACGGCACCTTTTACGACAGTCGCGCTTTACGGCAGTTTTACGACAGTCGCGCTTTACGGCAGTTTTACGACAGTCGCGCTTAACGGCACCTTTAACGACAGTAGCTCTTTACGGCACCTTTTACGACAGTCGCGCTTTACGGCCGATTTTACGACAGTCGCGCTTTACGGCAGTTTTACGACAGTCGCGCTTTACGGCACCTTTTACGACAGTCGCGCTTTACGGCCGATTTTACGACAGTCGCGCTTTACGGCAGTTTTACGACAGTCGCGCTTTACGGCACCTTTTACGACAGTCGCGCTTTACGGCAGTTTTACGACAGTCGCGCTTTACGGCACCTTTTACGACAGTCGCCCTTTTCGGCACCTTTTACGACAGTCGCGCTTTACGGCCGATTTTACGACAGTCGCGCTTTACGGCCGATTTTACGACAGTCGCGCTTTACGGCACCTTTTACGACAGTCGCGCTTTACGGCCGATTTTACGACAGTCGCGCTTTACGGCACCTTTTACGACAGTCGCGCTTTACGGCCGATTTTACGACAGTCGCGCTTTACGGCCGATTTTACGACAGTCGCGCTTTACGGCAGTTTTATGACAGTCGCGCTTTACGGCCGATTTTACGACAGTCGCGCTTTACGGCAGTTTTACGACAGTCGCGCTTTACGGCCGATTTTACGACAGTCGCGCTTTACGGCACCTTTTACGACAGTCGCGCTTTACGGCACCTTTTACGACAGGCGCGCTTTACGGCAGTTTTACGACAGTCGCGCTTTACGGCACCTTTTACGACAGTCGCGCTTTACGGCACCTTTTACGACAGTCGCGCTTTACGGCAGTTTTACGACAGTCGCGCTTTACGGCCGATTTTACGACAGTCGCGCTTTACGGCAGTTTTACGACATTCGCGCTTTACGGCCGGTTTTACGACAGTCGCGCTTTTCGGCACCTTTTACGACAGTCGCGCTTTACGGCCGATTTTACGACAGTCGCGCTTTACGGCAGTTTTACGACAGTGCTGCTTTACGGCACCTTTTACGACAGTCGCGCTTTACGGCACCTTTTACGACAGTCGCGCTTTACGGCCGATTTTACGACAGTCGCGCTTTACGGCACCTTTTACGACAGTCGCGCTTTACGGCAGTTTTACGACAGGCGCGCTTTACGGCAGTTTTACGACATTCGCGCTTTACGGCACCTTTTACGACAGTCGCGCTTTACGGCACCTTTTACGACAGTCGCGCTTTACGGCCGATTTTACGACAGTCGCGCTTTACGGCACCTTTTACGACACTCGCGCTTTACGGCAGTTTTACGACAGTCGCGCTTTACGGCAGTTTTACGACAGTCGCGCTTTACGGCAGTTTTACGACAGTCGCGCTTTACGGCACCTGTTACGACAGTCGCGCTTTACGGCAGTTTTACGACAGTCGCGCTTTACGGCACCTTTTACGACAGTCGCGCTTTACGGCCGATTTTACGACTGTGGCGCTTTACGGCAGTTTTACGACAGTCGCGCTTTACGGCACCTTTTACGACAGTCGCGCTTTACGGCACCTTTTACGACAGTCGCGCTTTACGGCCGATTTTACGACAGTCGCGCTTTACGGCCGATTTTACGACAGTCGCGCTTTACGGCACCTTTTACGACAGGCGCGCTTTACGGCAGTTTTACGACAGTCGCGCTTTACGTCACCTTTTACGACAGTCGCGCTTTACGGCCGATTTTACGACAGTCGCGCTTTACGGCACCTTTTACGACAGTCGCGCTTTACGGCCGATTTTACGACAGTCGCGCTTTACGGCAGTTTTACGACAGTCGCGCTTTACGGCCGATTTTACGACAGTCGCGCTTTACGGCACCTTTTACGACAGTCGCGCTTTACGGCCGATTTTACGACAGTCGCGCTTTACGGCACCTTTTACGACAGTCGCGCTTTACGGCAGTTTTACGACAGGCGCGCTTTACGGCAGTTTTACGACATTCGCGCTTTACGGCACCTTTTACGACAGTCGCGCTTTACGGCACCTTTTACGACAGTCGCGCTTTACGGCCGATTTTACGACAGTCGCGCTTTACGGCACCTTTTACGACACTCGCGCTTTACGGCAGTTTTACGACAGTCGCGCTTTACGGCAGTTTTACGACAGTCGCGCTTTACGGCAGTTTTACGACAGTCGCGCTTTACGGCACCTGTTACGACAGTCGCGCTTTACGGCAGTTTTACGACAGTCGCGCTTTACGGCACCTTTTACGACAGTCGCGCTTTACGGCCGATTTTACGACAGGCGCGCTTTACGGCAGTTTTACGACAGTCGCGCTTTACGGCACCTTTTACGACAGTCGCGCTTTACGGCCGATTTTACGACAGTCGCGCTTTACGGCAGTTTTACGACAGTCGCGCTTTACGGCACCTTTTACGACAGTCGCGCTTTACGGCAGTTTTACGACAGTCGCGCTTTACGGCACCTTTTACGACAGTCGCCCTTTTCGGCACCTTTTACGACAGTCGCGCTTTACGGCCGATTTTACGACAGTCGCGCTTTACGGCCGATTTTACGACAGTCGCGCTTTACGGCACCTTTTACGACAGTCGCGCTTTACGGCCGATTTTACGACAGTCGCGCTTTACGGCACCTTTTACGACAGTCGCGCTTTACGGCCGATTTTACGACAGTCGCGCTTTACGGCCGATTTTACGACAGTCGCGCTTTACGGCAGTTTTATGACAGTCGCGCTTTACGGCCGATTTTACGACAGTCGCGCTTTACGGCAGTTTTACGACAGTCGCGCTTTACGGCCGATTTTACGACAGTCGCGCTTTACGGCACCTTTTACGACAGTCGCGCTTTACGGCACCTTTTACGACAGGCGCGCTTTACGGCAGTTTTACGACAGTCGCGCTTTACGGCAGTTTTACGACAGTCGCGCTTTACGGCACCTTTTACGACAGTCGCGCTTTACGGCACCTTTTACGACAGGCGCGCTTTACGGCAGTTTTACGACAGTCGCGCTTTACGTCACCTTTTACGACAGTCGCGCTTTACGGCCGATTTTACGACAGTCGCGCTTTACGGCACCTTTTACGACAGTCGCGCTTTACGGCCGATTTTACGACAGTCGCGCTTTACGGCAGTTTTACGACAGTGCTGCTTTACGGCACCTTTTACGACAGTCGCGCTTTACGGCACCTTTTACGACAGTCGCGCTTTACGGCCGATTTTACGACAGTCGCGCTTTACGGCACCTTTTACGACAGTCGCGCTTTACGGCAGTTTTACGACAGGCGCGCTTTACGGCAGTTTTACGACATTCGCGCTTTACGGCACCTTTTACGACAGTCGCGCTTTACGGCACCTTTTACGACAGTCGCGCTTTACGGCCGATTTTACGACAGTCGCGCTTTACGGCACCTTTTACGACACTCGCGCTTTACGGCAGTTTTACGACAGTCGCGCTTTACGGCAGTTTTACGACAGTCGCGCTTTACGGCAGTTTTACGACAGTCGCGCTTTACGGCACCTGTTACGACAGTCGCGCTTTACGGCAGTTTTACGACAGTCGCGCTTTACGGCACCTTTTACGACAGTCGCGCTTTACGGCCGATTTTACGACTGTGGCGCTTTACGGCAGTTTTACGACAGTCGCGCTTTACGGCACCTTTTACGACAGTCGCGCTTTACGGCACCTTTTACGACAGTCGCGCTTTACGGCCGATTTTACGACAGTCGCGCTTTACGGCCGATTTTACGACAGTCGCGCTTTACGGCACCTTTTACGACAGGCGCGCTTTACGGCAGTTTTACGACAGTCGCGCTTTACGTCACCTTTTACGACAGTCGCGCTTTACGGCCGATTTTACGACAGTCGCGCTTTACGGCACCTTTTACGACAGTCGCGCTTTACGGCCGATTTTACGACAGTCGCGCTTTACGGCAGTTTTACGACAGTCGCGCTTTACGGCCGATTTTACGACAGTCGCGCTTTACGGCACCTTTTACGACAGTCGCGCTTTACGGCCGATTTTACGACAGTCGCGCTTTACGGCACCTTTTACGACAGTCGCGCTTTACGGCCGATTTTACGACAGTCGCGCTTTACGGCCGATTTTACGACAGTCGCGCTTTACGGCACCTTTTACGACAGGCGCGCTTTACGGCAGTTTTACGACAGTCGCGCTTTACGTCACCTTTTACGACAGTCGCGCTTTACGGCCGATTTTACGACAGTCGCGCTTTACGGCACCTTTTACGACAGTCGCGCTTTACGGCCGATTTTACGACAGTCGCGCTTTACGGCAGTTTTACGACAGTCGCGCTTTACGGCCGATTTTACGACAGTCGCGCTTTACGGCCGATTTTACGACAGTCGCGCTTTACGGCAGTTTTACGACAGTCGCGCTTTACGGCACCTTTTACGACAGTCGCGCTTTACGGCCGATTTTACGACAGTCGCGCTTTACGGCACCTTTTACGACAGTCGCGCTTTACGGCAGTTTTACGACAGGCGCGCTTTACGGCCGATTTTACGACAGTCGCGCTTTACGGCCGATTTTACGACAGTCGCGCTTTACGGCACCTTTTACGACAGTCGCGCTTTACGGCCGATTTTACGACAGTCGCGCTTTACGGCACCTTTTACGACAGTCGCGCTTTACGGCACCTTTTACGACAGTCGCGCTTTACGGCAGTTTTACGACAGTCGCGCTTTACGGCACCTTTTACGACAGTCGCGCTTTACGGCCGATTTTACGACAGTCGCGCTTTACGGCCGATTTTACGACAGTCGCGCTTTACGGCCGATTTTACGACAGTCGCGCTTTACGGCACCTTTTACGACAGGCGCGCTTTACGGCAGTTTTACGACAGTCGCGCTTTACGGCACCTTTTACGACAGTCGCGCTTTACGGCCGATTTTACGACAGTCGCGCTTTACGGCACCTTTTACGACAGTCGCGCTTTACGGCCGATTTTACGACAGTCGCGCTTTACGACAGTTTTACGACAGTCGCGCTTTACGGCAGTTTCACGACAGTCGCGCTTTACGGCCGATTTTACGACAGTCGCGCTTTACGGCACCTTTTACGACAGTCGCGCTTTACGGCAGTTTTACGACAGTCGCGCTTTACGGCACCTTTTACGACAGGCGCGCTTTACGGCAGTTTTACGACAGTCGCGCTTTACGGCACCTTTTACGACAGTCGCGCTTTACGGCACCTTTTACGACAGTCGCGCTTTACGGCAGTTTTACGACAGTCGCGCTTTACGGCACCTTTTACGACAGGCGCGCTTTACGGCACCTTTTACGACAGTCGCGCTTTACGGCAGTTTTACGACAGTCGCGCTTTACGGCCGATTTTACGACAGTCGCGCTTTACGGCAGTTTTACGACAGTCGCGCTTTACGGCACCTTTTACGACAGGCGCGCTTTACGGCAGTTTTACGACAGTCGCGCTTTACGGCACCTTTTACGACAGTCGCGCTTTACGGCACCTTTTACGACAGTCGCGCTTTACGGCAGTTTTACGACAGTCGCGCTTTACGGCCGATTTTACGACAGTCGCGCTTTACGGCAGTTTTACGACAGTCGCGCTTTACGGCACCTTTTACGACAGTCGCGCTTTACGGCCGATTTTACGACAGTCGCGCTTTACGGCAGTTTTACGACAGTCGCGCTTTACGGCACCTTTTACGACAGGCGCGCTTTACGGCAGTTTTACGACAGTCGCGCTTTACGGCACCTTTTACGACAGTCGCGCTTTACGGCAGTTTTACGACAGTCGCGCTTTACGGCACCTTTTACGACAGTCGCGCTTTACGGCCGATTTTACGAAAGTCGCGCTTTACGGCCGATTTTACGACAGTCGCGCTTTACGGCACCTTTTACGACAGTCGCGCTTTACGGCCGATTTTACGACAGTCGCGCTTTACGGCACCTTTTACGACAGTCGCGCTTTACGGCCGATTTTACGACAGTCGCGCTTTACGGCCGATTTTACGACAGTCGCGCTTTACGGCACCTTTTACGACAGTCGCGCTTTACGGCCGATTTTACGACAGTCGCGCTTTACGGCAGTTTTACGACAGTCGCGCTTTACGGCACCTTTTACGACAGTCGCGCTTTACGGCCGATTTTACGACAGTCGCGCTTTACGGCTGTTTTACGACAGTCGCGCTTTACGGCCGATTTTACGACAGTCGCGCTTTACGGCAGTTTTACGACAGTCGCGCTTTACGGCACCTTTTACGACAGTCGCGCTTTACGGCCGATTTTACGACAGTCGCGCTTTACGGCAGTTTTACGACAGTCGCGCTTTACGGCACCTTTTACGACAGTCGCGCTTTACGGCCGATTTTACGACAGTCGCGCTTTACGGCACCTTTTACGACAGTCGCGCTTTACGGCCGATTTTACGACAGTCGCGCTTTACGGCACCTTTTACGACAGTCGCGCTTTACGGCCGATTTTACGACAGTCGCGCTTTACGGCACCTTTTACGACAGTCGCGCTTTACGGCCGATTTTACGACAGTCGCGCTTTACGGCCGATTTTACGACAGTCGCGCTTTACGGCACCTTTTACGACAGGCGCGCTTTACGGCAGTTTTACGACAGTCGCGCTTTACGTCACCTTTTACGACAGTCGCGCTTTACGGCCGATTTTACGACAGTCGCGCTTTACGGCACCTTTTACGACAGTCGCGCTTTACGGCCGATTTTACGACAGTCGCGCTTTACGGCAGTTTTACGACAGTCGCGCTTTACGGCCGATTTTACGACAGTCGCGCTTTACGGCCGATTTTACGACAGTCGCGCTTTACGGCAGTTTTACGACAGTCGCGCTTTACGGCACCTTTTACGACAGTCGCGCTTTACGGCCGATTTTACGACAGTCGCGCTTTACGGCCGATTTTACGACAGTCGCGCTTTACGGCACCTTTTACGACAGTCGCGCTTTACGGCACCTTTTACGACAGTCGCGCTTTACGGCCGATTTTACGACAGTCGCGCTTTACGGCACCTTTTACGACAGTCGCGCTTTACGGCCGATTTTACGACAGTCGCGCTTTACGGCACCTTTTACGACAGTCGCGCTTTACGGCCGATTTTACGACAGTCGCGCTTTACGGCAGTTTTACGACAGTCGCGCTTTTCGGCACCTTTTACGACAGGCGCGCTTTACGGCACCTTTTACGACAGTCGCGCTTTACGGCCGATTTTACGACAGTCGCGCTTTACGGCACCTTTTACGACAGTCGCGCTTTACGGCACCTTTTACGACAGTCGCGCTTTACGGCCGATTTTACGACAGTCGCGCTTTACGGCACCTTTTACGACAGTCGCGCTTTACGGCCGATTTTACGACAGTCGCGCTTTACGGCAGTTTTACGACAGTCGCGCTTTACGGCACCTTTTACGACAGTCGCGCTTTACGGCCGATTTTACGACAGTCGCGCTTTACGGCACCTTTTACGACAGTCGCGCTTTACGGCACCTTTTACGACAGTCGCGCTTTACGGCAGTTTTACGACAGTCGCGCTTTACGGCACCTTTTACGACAGTCGCGCTTTACGGCACCTTTTACGACAGTCGCGCTTTACGGCCGATTTTACGACAGTCGCGCTTTACGGCCGATTTTACGACAGTCGCGCTTTACGGCACCTTTTACGACAGTCGCGCTTTACGGCAGTTTTACGACAGTCGCGCTTTACGGCACCTTTTACGACAGGCGCGCTTTACGGCAGTTTTACGACAGTCGCGCTTTACGGCACCTTTTACGACAGTCGCGCTTTACGGCCGATTTTACGACAGTCGCGCTTTACGGCACCTTTTACGACAGTCGCGCTTTACGGCCGATTTTACGACAGTCGCGCTTTACGACAGTTTTACGACAGTCGCGCTTTACGGCACCTTTTACGACAGTCGCGCTTTACGGCCGATTTTACGACAGTCGCGCTTTACGGCACCTTTTACGACAGTCGCGCTTTACGGCCGATTTTACGACAGTCGCGCTTTACGGCACCTTTTACGACAGTCGCGCTTTACGGCAGTTTTACGACAGTCGCGCTTTACGGCACCTTTTACGACAGTCGCGCTTTACGGCCGATTTTACGACAGTCGCGCTTTACGGCCGATTTTACGACAGTCGCGCTTTACGGCACCTTTTACGACAGTCGCGCTTTACGGCCGATTTTACGACAGTCGCGCTTTACGGCACCTTTTACGACAGTCGCGCTTTACGGCCGATTTTACGACAGTCGCGCTTTACGGCACCTTTTACGACAGTCGCGCTTTACGGCACCTTTTACGACAGTCGCGCTTTACGGCAGTTTTACGACAGTCGCGCTTTACGGCCGATTTTACGACAGTCGCGCTTTACGGCACCTTTTACGACAGTCGCGCTTTACGGCACCTTTTACGACAGTCGCGCTTTACGGCCGATTTTACGACAGTCGCGCTTTACGGCCGATTTTACGACAGTCGCGCTTTACGGCACCTTTTACGACAGTCGCGCTCTACGGCCGATTTTACGACAGTCGCGCTTTACGGCACCTTTTACGACAGTCGCCCTTTACAGCACCTTTTACGACAGTCGCGCTTTACGGCACCTTTTACGACAGTCGCGCTTTTCGGCACCTTTTACTACAGTTTTATGACAGTCGCGCTTTACGACAGTCTCGATTTACGGCAGCTTTTGCGACAGTCTCGCTTTACGGTTTTATTTACGACAGTCCCGCTTTACGGCACCTTTTAGGACAGTTTTACGACAGTCACGCATTACGGCAGTTTTACAGCAGTCGCGCTTTACGGCACCCTTTACGACAGTCGCGCTTTACGGCAGTTTTACGACAGTGGCGCTTTATGGCACCTTTAACGACAGTTTTACGACAGTCGCGCTTTACGGCACCTTTTACGACAGTCGTGCTTTACGACACCTTTTACGACAGGTTTTTCTTGCCCATCTTGGTGTTTTTCCTTGTTTTTTCTTGCTGCTCTTTTGGGTTTTTAATTAGCTCTTTCTTGCCCTTCTTGGGGTTTTTCTCCTGGGATTTTTCTGGGTTTTTTCTTTCCCATCCCGGGTTTTTTTTTCTGGGTTTTTTTTCTGGGTTTTTTCCTACCCCTCTTGGGTGTTTTTTTGTTTTTATTTTTTTTTTTCCAGCCACTTTGTAGACAGCCCCATCTCCAAAGCAGACTCAAAAACCCCTCCCGGTGGGTCCCTGCCCCACACCCCACTTTTATCCCCTCTGTGGGTCGTAGCCCTCTACTTATCTCTCAGACATCTGGGCATGCTGGTCCATGTCAGGTGCGAAAGAAGGCGGCCTTGACATCTGGGAATTTTCTGCTGGCACTGTTGTTCAACAACTTCCTGTTGTTCCTTCGTCTGGTACATTATAGAAAACCAAATATCAATGCATGATCTTTCCAGCACATTGGCCAAAACGCAACAGTTCTGCTACTCACCGTTCTCCTAAGAATGCCCAGCTCCTGGGGCTGCACACTTCGGCCTCACTCAGAGGTTGACGCTGTTGTTGCGGGGTACGCCTGGGGTAAGAGGAGATGAAGTGATGTGGCATTGCTGAAACCTGAGTGGACCCTCGCTCCTCCTCCCTACTTCCTTGACTCACCACAACTCCTCGGCCAGTGCCTGGCGACGCCTTTAACTAGGAAAAGGCAGAGACTTCATCACAGAGTCCCGTGATACTTCCACAGGGCTCAGGAGAGCAGCAAACCCGGTGCATCGGCCGGTTGGTGACTGGGCCAAAAGCGCAGAAACAGGAACAGATACTTAGAGTTGCCCCAGAAAGTGAGGCTTGAGCAATAACAACTGCTTCTGTAAGCTACTCAATGCTCACCTTGCCCACCTCACTTTGACTGCTGATATCCAGCTTTACTTCCTAAAAAGAAAAAGAACAGTGCTGTAACAGAGTTGCACTTTACACTCCCCCTGCAGAGACAAACGGGGACTGATCTGCTCAGGAGAACCTCCTCACCCAGGATGGGTGGATGGATTTTGCCCTGGATTTTATCATCTGCATCTGAAAGTGCTGCATCTGAAATCAAAGGGCTGCAGGATAACTTCACAGCTCCAAACATCTTGTGTCTATCTAGGAATATCATCTAGAGTCTGGCAACACCCCACAAACTGCAAGTCCCCGGGACTTGTCCTATTGCAGTAGGCTATGTGGCAGGGCAGAGCAGCTCCGGCACAAATATGTGCAGACACCTGTGACACAGAATGTGACAAACAGGGGGACATTAAACACGACACATGGTGCTTGTGGTGACGGCCTCGAGTGGAAAAGGCAGATGTATCTGACCAAAGGGACCCCAAGGACACACTAGGCAACACGGTACGCCGGACAACACAACGTGGACCGGAACTGTTCTGCGCTGCGCGCCTGAAAGCTGCCATCAAAAGTAGAGCCTCTCCCTTCAGCTGTGTAAGAGGCCCCTTGGAGAAGATTGCTTTTCCCTCTGCTAATTTTTAAGTCTGTCCCAAGAACTCCCAACCTGCTACTCTCCCATCGTCCCATCTCCAAGCCATGGCCCCCAACTTATCTTTTGGATGATCGGTGATGTGGATCCACGTTGCACCTGAAATCCTGAAATGAGTCTGCCTCGGAGGGCCCCGTGATGGCCTGTTAGCCACTGGGTCAGCTACAATAAAGAAAACCGAAACCAAAGTATGAGTTCAGAATTATGTGGGCCAAATCCCAGCCAGTCAGCTACTTGCCCTCTCCTGAGTGTGCCTGGCTCCTTCAGGCTCCAGCTTCATCCTGATTCCAAGGCTGTGGCCTTTATTAGGGGTGGCACCTGGGTTAGAGAAAGGCAAAGGTAAATCCTGTGAGTGCAGTGGATGACCTTGTGTGCTTTAAGACATGTGAAAACCGGGGGAGGGGGGGGAATGTGTCCTCAAATAAACACCCTTTCTCACCCTGCTGCCTTCAAATCTCTCCCCACCCCCCCAAGAACTCCTAACCCTCCCTCTCCCAGTCACAACCCTTAACTCACCTGAAGCGTCAATCTCAAACATCATCTTTGACGCTGGGCAGATCCCTCTTGTGACATGATGAATCTGCTGAACAAAGTGTTATACTTGAGACAACTGGGAGCCTCTGGAAGATGTGCTCCTCCTAAAAAATAATAAAAAACAAAACAAGAACAACTCCAGGACTTGCAAATGCACTTTAGCATCCCTAAACACAAAACCCAAAATTGTTAACTTAAATACTCACTGCATTCCATGCTGTTTTCTTCAGTCTCTTCCAAGCCTCTGTTGCTTTAGATGCCCAGAAACACCTGCTGAAAACAAGCTGAGATAAGCTGAAAGAGCCTCCTCACTGAAATGAGAGGAGAGCTCTCACCCCAGCACATCCCAGAGAGGGAATGAAGCCCCTCGGACAAGGCTGGGGTTAATATACCCCTGATGGTGCCCACCTCTCATTCCCACGGCACCCAGGAAAAGGGAGGGGGCTAATCCCACCGGGTATAAAAGCCATCAGAGCAGCTGCAGCTGTTTCGCTCCTCTGACTCAAATTTAAGGGGAGTAAAGGGCTTGTTATAGAAGAAAACTCTTCAGAAAAATAACAGCGCTTTCTTTTTTGCAACAACTACTTGGAGCAGAAGAACAGAAAACTGGTAAAACATAGAACTTTGTGTTAAGGTTACACAGCTAGCTAAATTGGGTAATTTGCTGTTAACTTATATAATTATTCCTTGGTGATTACTAATTAGTACATCAGTTGTACATGCTGCCTAGCCTGCTCAGGTGCTGCCCCTTAGCAAGAGGGTTCTTCCCTTGGCATTTTCTCAAAGTGATGCTCTATGCCCAGGTTGGCCTAGCAGCTCCCTAGTCCCTGCTGGATGCTTCAACCATAGCTCCCGGAGGGATGCTTGGGACACCCCCGTTACCCCCTCTGGCCTAGCAGCTCCCTGTCCAGGTGTGCCTGGGTAACCCTCTGAAAGCAACTGGTCACATGGGGGGCTGCCAGACCTTGGAGTGGGGGATGAGGTGAAAAAAGGTCATGTGGGGAGTTCCCTTCCCTACACAGCCCTTCGTCTGCCCCTTAAACAATGGGGTGCCAGACTTGCCTTTCCTTCTACCCCAAAATTCATTAAAATTCTAAAAAATCTACCCCAAAAAATACCTTACAATTCCCTCAAAAGCCCTAAAGATACCCTACTCATAAAAAGTCCTAAAATTACCCTCAATAGTCCTAAAAAAAAATCCCTAAAAATCCTTCATCTCCTGTCAAATGAGACATGAGGTTAGGAATTAACTTGGGTTAGAAATCAACTTCAGATTTAGGTGGAATGCGCTGTTTTGTTTAACTTGTTTAGTCTGTTAGATTTGCTGTGTTCAAAAAAGCCTGTAGCTCTCAAAATTGTCTCAAACAAGGTGAAAGGAATGTGAGCTTCCAAGCTAGAGGAAAGTAAGAGGGGCCCCTTGGACCTTGAAATAAGAAGCAAGCCAAAACTGAGGCTGCAGGACACAACGGACAAACAGCGAGCTCTCTGCTCAAGGACTCACATTAACTAATTGTAATGCAATGAATATGCATGAACCTATTGCGAAACTTAGTGCATATGCAATAGGCTGGGGGAAAAAGGAGAGTTTGGACTCTCGGATTGCGCGCATGTTCTTTAAGGAGTTATCCTGCATGCGTCCGACGCTGAATAAAGATACATACCCACTTCACGACTTTTACTAGTTGTGGAGTTTTTTCCGCAAATCATGCGGACCTTGTGGGAAACCTGAGTTATGTCACCAGGGCGGGGGGAGTGCGGGGGCTGTAGGGATGATGGAGCGGGAGCTGCGAGCGGCACCTGCGGGGCAGGGGGCCCCGGGACAAGTGCGGCACCCTGCAGACTCCTCCCGTAAGGGTCCAATGTTTATTTTGAACATTTATCCTGCAGCTGGATAGCTCAGGTAACAACCCCTCCGTTGCCTTATCTGGCCTACCTCTCCATTTCCTTCCATTATCTTGGCTTCCACTGCCTCCCCTTGCCTTGCCTGGACCCCTTGCCTGCCCCTCCCTTTGCTCGTGTTGCCTTTACCAACCCTCCCTTCTGTCGTCTTGCCTTCTCCTCTGTTGTTTTGCCTTGTTTAACCCTCCCATGCATAGCGTTTCGTACCCTTCCTTTCTTTGCCTTACCTACCCCACGCTTGCCTTGCCTTGTATTGGTGCCCTCTTGAATTGCCTCTTCCTTCTTTGCCTTTCCTCACCGACAAACCTTTCCGTTCCCTTGCCTTGCCTACCCCTCCCTTACCGTTGCCCCCATTTCGACACATGACTCGAGGGGCGCGGGCGGTGTCGTTCCCTCCCTGCCCCTCCTCGCTTTTCTCTCCCTCGTGTCTTTGCGTCGGGAGAGTGCTCCTGAGTGCGCCCGCTATGTTCGGAGAGAGCGCTCCACCCTGCAGCGCCCGCTCCTCCAGTCCCTCGCTCTGGGGACGGCGC
This sequence comes from Zonotrichia albicollis, assembly GCF_047830755.1. NCBI lineage: Eukaryota > Metazoa > Chordata > Aves > Passeriformes > Passerellidae > Zonotrichia > Zonotrichia albicollis. The sequence continues at coordinate 9,354,176 of NC_133844.1, read as the reverse complement.
TGTACTCCCCTCCCGCCCCCGACAGCTCTAAGCCAATCGGTTGCCAGGCACACCAGGCCTCGGCCAATCAGAGCCCTTCATGCTTTGAGTGGCCTGTTGCCAGGCTGATCAGCAGAACGCAGCGCCCCGCACAAACCCGCCGTATCTCGCAGGGCTGTGAGCCCAACCCGGACCGCAGCCTCTCCGGGGAGGGCTTTGGGGAGCGGGGAAGTGCAAATCAGCCAGACCGCTATCTTCTGATGCTGTCCGAGGGCTGCGGCTGTGGCGGGTGCCGAGAGTGGCCGGTCAGGGTGGGGGCAAGGTGGGCTTCAGGCGTTCCGGAGGTTTAGGGGGTTCCAGGAAGAGCCGGGACTTGTGGGTTCAAAAGCACAAATTTTATTAGGAAGAGGTAAATGGGGCCCTTCCACACTGCATTGACCCAGGCATCCGGGGGAGACCCAGCTATCTGGGGTGTTGAATGGGGGCACGCAGGGATCAGGTGGTCAGGTGTCAGGTGAGTTGGGATGGAGTCACGCAGGGTTCAAGAGAGTCAGATGGGGTTAGGTAGGGTCACAGCTGGGGTCATAGCCGGTGTCAAGGTGAGGCATAGGGTTGGCAGGGGTGAGGCCGAGGTCAGGTGGGGTCAGTCAGGGGGTCACAGTCAGCCAGGTTCAGGCAGTGTCACACAAGCTCAGGTGAAGTCAGGTGTATTCAGGAAAGGTCAAAAAAAACTCAGGTGAGTCACAGTGTGTTCAGAAAAGTAATAAAGTGGTCAAGTGGAGTCAGGCCAGGGTCAGGGTAAGCCCGGGGGCTGGCAGGGCACCATACGCAGGCGAAAGGAGGGGCAGCGCAGCACCGTGCCCGGCGAGCCCCTCAGCCCCGGCAGTCCCTCTGGGCCCGGCTCCAGACGGAATTCCCGCAGGATCAGCCCCAGGAACACGAAGAGCTCGGCCCGCGCCAGTCCCTCCCCCGGGCACGATCGCGCCCCGCAGCCGAACGGCAGCAGCGACCGCGAGGGGGCGCCCGGCGCCAGGAACCGCTCTGGGGGGCGGCGGGTCAGCTCCGAGGGGTACGGGGGCACCCGCAGGATCGGGGGGTTCCGGGGGGGACCCGCAGGCTCCGAGGAGTACGGGGGGACCCGCAGGGTCAGGGGATTCCGGGGGGGACCCACAGGCTTGGGGGGAGCGGGCGTGATGGGGGGACCCAGGACTTAGGGGCGGACCTCCACAAGTTTGGAGGGAGCCTGGGGGTTCCCCAGGTTGGACTTCGGGGTTCAGAAGGGAAACATGGGGGTTTGGGGTCACCGAAGGGCTCAGAGGGAGCCTAAGACTCGGGGGAGACCCCAGGATGATAGAGGGGATTCACGTTTGGGGAGGGTTCAGACACCTGATGGGGGTCTCAGGGGTTTCGGCGGGGGGGGGTAGAGGGGAGGAACAGGTTTTGGGGGGATACACAGATATATGGGAGAACTAATGGGGATGGTGGGGGGGAACCACAGGTTTGGGGGAGGGGGTGTGGGGTTGGGGTGGTTCAGGCATCGGGGGGGGGAGGGGGCACTCATGACATAAAGGTGTTCCCAGGATACCCAGGAATCAGGGAAAACACCGTGGCTGGGGGAACCCAGTTTGATGTTTGAGGAAACTCAGGAGTTCAGGGGGGGCACTCAGAGTGCAGGCATACCCACATACCGGGCAGGAAGACCTCAGGGTGCTGCCAGATGTCAGGGTCCTGTTGGGCTGCCAGCAGGTTGGGGATCAGGACAGTGCCGGCTGCCACGGGGAGCCCCCCAAGACTGGAAGGGGACAAGGTGCATGGAGATAGACTGGGGTCTGCTGGGGGCTACTGAAAGCTACATGGGCCATACTGGGACCTACTGAGGCTCTCTGGGGGCTCACTGGGTATGACTGGATGTCTGTTTGGGTCTACAGGGTCTATACTGAGATCTGGTAGGTGCTACTGGGAGTTACTGGGTGTCTGTTGGAGTCTACTGGGGCTCTCTGGGGTCTCCTGGGATCTATTAGGTGCCTACTGAAATTTACTGATGCTATACTGGAATCTACTGGAGCCATACTGAGACCTACTAGAATTTATTTGGGGTCTACTGGTATACTGGGTGGGATCTGCTAGCGCCATACTGGGATCTGCTGGAGTCCTACTGGAGCTCTCTGGTATCTACTGGCTATCTGCTGAGGTCTACTGGGGCCATACTGGGGTCTACTGGGCTCACTGGGAACTGCTGGACCCATCGTGAGCTTTTCTGGGGGCTACTGGATGTCTACTGGGGTTTAGTGGGGCTACCTTGGACTTACTGGGATATATTGCAAACTCCTGCTGGGATTTCTGGGCTCTGCTGGGGCCTACTGAGGCTATTCTGGGATCTTCTAGGATCTACTGGGTGTCTGTTAGGGTCTACTGGGGTCATTCCAGAACCTGCTGGGGCCAAGTGGAATGTACTGGGGTTATACTGGGGCCTACTGGGACCTAATAAGTCTTACTGGGATTTATTGGGCTCTGTTGAAGCCTACTGGGTCCTAAAAGGACTTACCAGACTGTACTGGTCTATTGGAGTCTACTGTGGCCCTACTTCTACTGGGCCCTACTGGTAAGTATTCTGCATATTCAGGTCTTACCCAGGCCATGCTGGGACCTGATGGGTCTTAGCGGGACTTGCTGGAGTCTAATGGGCTCTGCTGGGTTCTCCTGCACCCTGCTGATGATACCAGGCAGTCCCTTCCTGTTCTGTGGTGGTTGCCCCTCACCCAGGCTGGCTGGTGGCGGCTCCTCCCTGCCCTGGTACCTGGTGTGGCGCAGGGCGCAGTGGGGCAGCGCCAGGGGCGCAGGGGGTCGCAGCCGCAGGGTCTCGCTGATGGTGGCCTGAAGAAGGGGCAGGCGCCCCACGTCCCCTGGCCCAGGTGGTCCTTGTGCCCCTTGCAGCTCCGCCCGCAGCCGCGCCTGCAGCTGCACAGGTGTGCCATGTCTGCCATGGGGCACCAGGGGAGGGGGTGCATCCCAGGGGGCACACAGTGGCAATGGGATGACAGGGCGACTCCCCAGAACCCCAGACCCCCCCAAACTCACCAACCTGCCCCTGGGACTCCAAACCATCCCCCAAGCCTGGCCCTCTCCCTTGGCAACCCCCATGGGGCACCAGGGGAGGGGGTGCATCCCAGGGGGCACACAGTGGCAATGGGATGACAGGGTGACTCCCCAGAACCCCAGACCCCCCCCAAACTCACCAACCTGCCCCTGGGACTCCAAACCATCCCCAAGCCTGGCCCTCTCCCTTGGCAACCCCCTTGAACTCCCAGATCCTCCCCAGACCTGTCCTGGGACCCAACCCCCCCCCCTCCCCAAACTTGCTCCTCCCTCCTCCTTGGGGACACCCCTGAGCCCCCAGATCTCTCTCTTGGGACCCTCTATCCCTGGACCCTGAGCCACCTCTCCATGGAAACCCCAAACCAAGGAGACACATAGGGACACAGACACAGCTCTGAAATGTCTGAGACATCCATGGGGCACCTCAGGGTGGTGCAAGGGCACAGTGTCAGCCATGGGGAGGAGGACATGGGGGACATGTAGGACACAGGTGGGGATATGGGACCCCCAAGTACACACATGGAGCCCTGGCACTGTACAGGGGACAGAGGGTGCTCCACATCATCTGGGGGCAGAGCACCAGGAAACCCACAGAGAAGGGAACATGAGGGACACATGGAAAACAGGATGTAGGGGGGGACACAGGACCCCCCAAGGCTGCATGGAAGATATGGAGGGACATGTGTTTCACCTCGGGGCGGTGCAGCAGGAAGGCCACAGCCCAGCCCAGCGCCGCCGCAGTGGTCTCGGTGCCCCCAATGAACAGGTCCACCAGCGCCATGTGCAGCCGGGGGGGGCTCAGGGGGCACTCCCGTGCCCCATGGTTACGCCCCAGCAGTGTCCCCAGAACTGTGTCCGGGGGAGGGGAGGGGCACGCCTGGCAAAGGGGTGACACGTATTGGGGGTTTCTCCTGATCCCCAGCTGCCCCCAAACACGGGAGTCTCTTCCAAACCCCCAGGTCCACCTAAACCCCTGGCCCTCCCCAAGGCCTTACATGCCTCCCAGACCCCTGGCTCCTCCCATCCCCTTGGGTCCCCCCCAAACCTCTGTTTCCCCCAAAATATGTGGGTGCCCCCAAGCCCCTGGGTAGCCCCCAAACTCCTGGTTTCCACACAGAACCTGAGTCCTTCCGGACCCCCATGTAGTTTCCAAAGCCCTGGGTTTCCCCTGAGGCTCTGTTCCAACCACGCTGCTCCTGACCTCGGGCTGCCTCCCAGCTCCCCAGGCCTCCCCACCTGGTGCCGCTGGATCTGGGTCTCCACAAACATGTCACGGTGCTGGACAAGCTGCAGCAGCTTCCGCAGTCCCGGGTTGGGCAGGGCCTGCGCACAGGGACTCCATGGGGACCCCCACCGCCAAGAAACCTTTGACCTCAGAGAGACACCCACTCCCCCAGAGATGCTGCCTGAGTGTCCTGCGCCCCAGAGAAACCCTATGGCTGCTCCCCTGGGCCATACAGACCCCTCCAATGTCCTATAGGCATCCTCAGCTCCATAGAGACACTTTACCCCACCTCAGCCCTATAGAGCCCCCACAACTGCCCCTCCCAGGCCCACAGAGATCCCCAACACCATATAGACCCTGTAACACTCACCCTAGCCCCACACAAACACTATCACCCCTGTCCAGCTCCATTAGTTATACAGCCCCTTCCCAGTGCCACAGACACCACCCAAGCTCTCCATGGACGCTATAAGCTCTCTGTCAGCCCTCCATACCCTTCTCCAGTCCCACACAGATCCTATAACCTCACTCCCAACCCCATATAATCCCACCAGCCCCATATCTTTCCCATGGGCCTTATAATCCCCCTGAGACTCACAGCCCTTCCCAGGCCCCCAAGGGCCCCTAGTCCCCCTGTAGACCCCCACACTTCCCTCATTGCCCCCATAGGGGTCTATAGCTCTGGGCTCCATAGACTCTCATGCAGCAAAAAGGCCACAGCCCCATAGCCACCCCCAGGAGCTGCCAGGCTCACCCGCAGCAGGGGCAGCAGGTCCAGCACCCGAACACTGCTGTGCCCCCAGACCTGCAGCAGCTCCCCCAGGCAGCGTGAGAAGGCCCGGAGCTCCCCTGGAGGGGGAACCTGGAGGAGGACACACCTGTGTACTGCCCAGTACTCAATTGTCTCTGGATCCCCCAGAACACCCCAAACATCATTTCAGACATTCGGGTCCCCTCAAATTTCTGTGTGCCCCCAAACCCCTGCCACCCACACACAAATTGGTCAGTCCCCCCAAACAGCTGGATGTTCCCTCCACAAACTCCTGGGTCCCCCCCAAACCCCTGGGCCCCCATAAAAACTGGCATCCTCCTCCAAACCCCTGTCTCCATCCTGGGCCCCCCGCCAGATCCTCACCAGCTCCCCAAAGAGGAGGCGTGCGATGGTGCTGCAGGTGTGGAAGGTGAACACCTCAAAGGGGTCCAGGGGGGCCTCCCCATACGAACGCAGCTCCTGGGGGAAAGAGAAGGTTAGAGAGACCCCCAGAGCAAATAAAGGGGGACTCCAAGGCTGGTTTAGGGGGTCACACAAGAGAAGTGCAGAGCTCTGAGGGAGTTATGGGGACTCACAGGGATAATGCCCTTTTGGGGTGCAGAGGGTGAGGTTTGGGTGGGTAAGTTTTGGGGGACAGTGATGTGGGTGCAGGGTTTGGGGATCAGGTTTGGGATGCAGAGATTGGGGGTTGAGTGCAGGGGGTAGGGTTTTGGGGGCAGTTTTCAGATGCAGGGGACATGGTTAAGGTGCATGGGTGGGGTTTGGGTGAAGGGAGTGGGGCTCAAGGTATCAGTTTTGGGGTGCATGGGCCAGGGTTTTGCTGGTCAATATTGTGTGGGGATCTGTTTTGGAATGTTGGGAGGATCAGTTTTGGGGGTGTCAGGGCTGCAGAAGGATCATTTTGGGCAGAAGTCGGTTTCAGGGTCTCACCTCACATAACTCCTGGCCCTGCAGCCAAAGGAGGGGCCCGAGACGCCCCCCAGCCCGTGCCAGTGCCCCCCGAACTGCTCCCCGCTGCCGCCGCCAGCCAGGGCAGGGGTCTCCCAGTGCCAGGTCCCGGCCCCCCTGTGACACCAGCGACCCTGGGGTTGGGCAGGAGCAGTCAGGGACCCCCAGAAACCCCCCAGCCCCTATAGGGACCCACCTCCAATACAACAGGGGTGTGCTACAGGGCCCCACTACCTCATAAAGCCTCCTTCAACCCCATAGCCGCTTCCTCCATAGGACCCTCCTAATGCCACCCTGGAGGCTGCAGAGTGTGTCTGGTGGGGCAGAGACCTCTAGAAACTGCCCTAGCCCCTACAGACAACCCACACCTCCAGAACTGCCCCCCTCCTCCCAGTACCCATGTCCCCAACTCCATAGAGACCCCCTCCCAATCCCGTAACAACCTCTTCAATCTCATGGGGATGCCCTCAAAATCTATAAGGACTTGCCATCCCACAGGGCCCCGCCAAACCCTTAGTGACCCCCCCGAGCCCCACAAAGAACCCCAGAAACCACACAGTGACTCCCTTCAAATCCCCCGAAGGGCTTCACTACAAACAGGATACTCCCCAAACCCCACAGGAACCCCCCCAACCGCCCCCCCCCCGCCCCCATACCCAGATAACTGTGGGGGCGCCCCAGCCAGTCCCCCCAGTGCCGGACCAGCGCCTCGCGGATGGTCGCCACCGAGCTCGGCACCAGCACCTCTGCAGGGAAGAGGAGGGGCTGGGGGTACTCCAAAACTGGGGGAGATCCCAAACCAAGTGGGGAGTCCTGGCGTGGGATTTTGGGGGGAGCATCGGGGGATTAGGGCCCCAAGAAAGGTTTGGGGGGTTTGAGGAGAGGTCCCCACGGCAGGGGGAAAGGGCAGGGTTGGGGGTTCGGAGAGTCCCTGGGGAGCAGGGAGGGGGGTTTGGGGGGCTGTGGGGTCCCGGGCGGTTGGTCAGGTGCCGGGTTCGGGGGTCCCGGGCGGCTGGGGTGGGGTCGGGTTCGAGGGTCCCGGGCGGTTGGGCTGGGGTCGGGTTCGGGGGTTCCGGGCAAGTTCGGTCGGGGTCGGGTTCGGGGGTCCCGGGCGGCTAGGTCGGGGTCGGGTGTTCCTGGCAGGTTCGGTTGAGGTCGGGGATCCCGCACTCACCGCGACCCGCCGCGCGCAGGCGCAGCATGGGCCCATGCCGCCGCGCCAGGCGGCTCAGGTGCAGCGCCCCCTGTGGGTGCAGCAGGTGCAGCGCGCCCCAGCGCGGGCCGCGCCCATCGCCACGCCGCGACAGTCGCGACAGCAGCGACAGCAGCAGCAGCGACAGCACGCCCAGCAGCAGCGCCGCAGCCGCCATGGCCCGCGGGGGGGGACGGACCGGAGAGCCCTTATATTGGGGAACCCCGCAACAACGCCCCATGCAGCCCCACCCCCTAAGTCCCGCCCCTCTCAGGTGGCGCACAAGCACCCTACTACGATAACCCCCCACCGCAAGCATAAAAGTGGACCCTGGGCCCAGCCCCATAAAGAGCGCCCCTTAAAACCCCACCCCTCGAGGCTCGGGCCTTACACAGGAGGCTTAAAGCCCCGTCTCAGGTCAAGCCCTGCCCCGCACCGGCCGCTCTGCCTTTGTAAAGGGGAGCCCTGCCCCCCGGCCCTGGAGGCAGCCCCCCATCCTCCCCATCCTCTATAAAACAGACCCGTACTACCTGCCCCGGGATCCCTGCCTCCTGATGCATTGATTCCTCCATAAAGCAAACCTCTAATCCCTAACCCCCCAAAATGACCCCACCACTATAAAAGTGCCCCCTCAAGCCCTGCCCCTCCAAACGCCACCTTATAAAGGGGACATTTTAAGCTTCACCCTCCTCCTCACCTCCCCAAATATCCCCTATTCCAATTCCCACAGCCCTCGTGGAGGTGCTCCCACCCCCCCTTAAGTCCCTGCACCCAGAGCCTCCACGGGTGCCTGCCCCCAATTTCCCTCACTCCAGCAGCAGCATTTGAGGATCAGAGACATTTATTGGGGTCCAGCAGTAGTGAGGGAGGTCTCCAATAGAGTGTGAGTCCTAGGGATGTCCCCTTGGGGGATGATGTCCCTCCAGTTCCTGGGTCCTGGAATGATTACAGGTGGGGACCCACAATAATCTGAGAAGTGCTGAAGTCAGGAAAGGAACCCCCACCCAGGGATGTGTTGCCCGGGGAGTTTGTGGGGTGCCATGGTGGGGGCCCTCAGGAGGGGTATTGAGAAGGGAGTTCCAGGTGGGGGATGTCTCAATGTGGGGATCTCCCAGGGACCCCCCAATAGGATTAGGGATGTGAAAGTGTCAGGAGGGGTGGGTGTGGGTGGGTGCCAGGGATTGGGCCATGGTGTGGGGATCCCGGGGGTGTCCTTCATCAGACGCTCCCCCTCTGGGGCCCTTGCAGGTGTTGGGCTAGCTGCAGGTCCTTGGGGAGCAAGAGGATGCAGTGGGCAGTGAGAACAGTTATGAATCCTCCATCACCTGCACTCTGAAGCCCCTCAGCATCTCCTGACCCCTGGGCAGCATCTCCCAGGGGCAGAAACCCCCTAAACACACTCTCAGGGCACAGGGTCCTTTCAAATCCAGCCACTGGCAGCTCAAACACCCTGTACCCCTCAAAGTGGGTAGTTGGCCCCATTATCAAGTGACCCTCTCCCCATACCCTGACAGACCTCCCCCTGGGAGAAGGGGCCCCCCCATAGCACTTCCCACAGCCCTCCATCCATGGAGGTCACAGACCCCCCCCACTACAAACCTGTCAGCCCCATGGGCTCTCCCTGAGCCCCAACAACGTCCCCTTAGCACCCACAGATATCCTCCTAGACTTCCCTAAGCCCCCAGAGCCACCCCCAGAACCCCCAGGATCTGCCACAGCCCCTCTGGACACCCCCACCCCCCGAGTACCCATAGCTCCCTTCCAACTGCCCACAGAACCCTCCCAGCCCCCCACCCCCACCCCAAACCCCCACAGGAGGGTTCCCCTTGGACCACCTTTGGTCCCCCTGCCGCACCAGCTGACACGGGGACACGGGGAATGTTGGGGGACATAGGAGGACATGGGGGACATGGTGACAGGAGGGGGATATGGGGGACATGGGGACATCGGGGTCATGGAAGGCACAGGAGTCAGAATGATGTGGGTGGCCGTAGGGGACATGGAGGGGGGGCTGTGGGAGACATCAGGACATGGGAAGACAGGATGGGGACATCCTGATCTGGGGCCATATCACCCTGGGGAGACCTCGGGGACACCCCAGGAAGGGGGACAAGGGGGTGACATCCTGGGGAGATCTTGAGCGTGGGGGCTTGGAGGGCACCCCCCTGGCGACATCCACTGTGGGGAAAGGGGACACAAAGATAGCCTGGGGGCATGGAGACAGCGCTCTAGGGACCCCCTAATGGGACAGGGAGCCAGTGCCACTACAGGGGAAGGGGCACAGGGAACATGCATCCCCTGGGGGATGGGTGGACGCAAGGACATCAGGAGGCACACAAGGACACTGCAGGAGGACAAGGCCATATGCTGGGGGGAAGGCAAGGACGTGGTGGGGCTGGAACAGTGTGGAGGGGGAGGCTTTGTGTAGGGGTGGTCCCAGGGGCCTCCAGGGAGTCTTTAGGGGGGCCCCAGGGTGGATTTGGGTGGTGCCAGGGGCTTCTCAGCAGATGTTTTCACATCACAGGGTGGATTTGGGGGCATCTAATGGGGGTTGGAGGGTCCTGGGAGGGGGTGGGGTTCCCCGGCACTCTGGGGTGTATGAGGGTGGGTTTAGGGGGTCTGGAGGGGGTTTGAGGGTTCCGGAGAGTCTTTGTGGGGATTCTGAAGGTGGAATTTGGTGTTCCAGGGCAGACTGGCAGGAGGGCAGTCTGGAGGGTCCCAATTGGTGTTTGGGGGATTCCTGGGAGGGAGGGAGGGAGGGAGGGAGGGAGGGAGAGGTTTTCAGGTTACATTTCGGGGCTGCTAGAGGGTCCCAGGGAGTAGAGGGTGTCTGGGGCAGGGGGGAGGGGTGTCTCATGGTGAATTTGAGGGGTCAGGATGTTCTTGAGTAGATTAGGAGTGTCCCAGGGATTGTTTGTGAGGATCCCAGGGTTGATTTGGGGGGTGCAGGGTGGATTTTGGGGGTCTAGGGGGCTGCAGCGTCCCATGAGATATTGGGGGATGATGGGGATTTGTGGTTTCCAGAGTTGCCTTGGGGGGACCCTGATTAGATTTGGGGGACCAGGGAGGGTGACAGGGGCTGGAGAGGGGTCCTGATGGATGTTGAGGGTCCCAATATGGATTTGAGGGATTCCTGAGGGGCTGTTGGAGGGTACCAAGGCATCCCTGGAGGATTGGGGAGATTCAAGGGCATCCTGGGGAACATTGGGAGTCCTGGGGTGGATTTGGAAGGGTCCCAGGGGCTGTTTGGAAGGGTTCCCAGAATGGATTTGGGAGTCACTGGGGGATATTGAGGGGTTCCAGAGTGGGAGGAAAGGCAGGTGTCACAACCCACCAGTCAGGGGTGGCAAATTCTTTGTAAATTTTCATCAGGCTGAACAAAGACCCCAGACACATGTCAAGGGGTCAGCCTCATGAGGCACAGTCACCCAGAGATGCAGACAAAGCTCAATGCACATGATCCATGTGTAGGAACCTTACATGGAGCATTTCCTTGTCATTTCCCAGTTCACTGGCAGTGCTGGTCTGCAGAGACAGAGGGGCATTGATGAAGTGCCTCACCTGTTTCAGGAGCACAAAGACAATCTCTCTTCCTCCCTTGTACTGGCTGTAGAGAAACTGTCCTGGGAGTTCCAGCAATTCACCAGTTCAGCACCCCAGCAGAATGTCCTGCCTCCACCCATATGGACCAGACTCTCAGCTATCAGCAGGCACCCTTTCTCCCTAAAGGTAGGATGGAGAAGGTGTGAACCACTCAGACACCAGCAGCCCTCTCCTGCCCCTGAACAGCTGGGCTGCTTGCCCCAGCACCTTTAAGAGCTGGGTCAGGAACCAGCAGTCCTCACCAGTGCCTGGAAAACCAGTTCATCTCCCAGAGCATCAGGGAACCAGCCCCTCCCAACCTAGGTAGGCACACAACACACCTGCCTCCACCTGAGCCCCACAGCTGCCCAACTCAACCAGATGCGCACTGCAGTACCAGCCCAGAGCCCTTCAGCCCTCACAGAAACAGAACCCACTCCTGGATGGCTTCAGGGGGCAATCAGTGGTTTCATAATAAAGGCAGAATGATAAACACAGACCAGGAGCAGAGTCATCTGGGTTTGCTGCTGGTCGCTGAGTGCCACTGCCCCTCCCATACTTACAGGCGCAGGGCAGTGGTTGAAGGAACAGAACCCTTCCCCAGCTAAAACACTAAGGACCCCCCATGGATCAGTTCAGTCCTCAGACCAGCTTACTCTCTTCCCTCTGGATCCTCCTGGGGTGCCTGGTGTAACCACCCCACCAGCAGGGGTCCTCCTGCCCCTCAGCACCTTCTATTCCCTCCCCCACCAGTGCCAAACCCTGCCCTCCCCAGCTAGCGACAGAAGGGAACGGCTATGGTGTGTGTAATTTAACTCGTTTTATTTAGATTCGAAGGTAACTGCGGCCCAGTGGGACCGTGACCCAGTAGAAACGCAGCAGTACATCAGGACTGGGGTGGGAGCGGGTGAGCTGCAGCGGGCTGTGGCGCCCAGGCTGCCTGAGGAGCCGTCAGTCGGTGAGAGAAGGGTTTACGAGAGCTGCCCACAGTCGGTGATGGTGATCTTCTTGCTTGTTTTGCCATCTTTGGAGCCGCAGCGCTCCATGGCCTCCACCACATTCATCCCCTCCTTGACGCGGCCGAAGACAACATGCTTGCCATCCAGCCTGCGGAGAACCACCAGTCACAGCCGGTCCCATATCCCCCAACACAGGACATCTCCCAGATGCAGAGCCCCAGCTCCTCCTCCCACAGCCCACGACTCACCACTCGGTCTTGGCAGTGCAGATGAAGAACTGGGAACCGTTCGTGTTGGGGCCAGCATTGGCCATCGACAGGATACCAGGACCCGTGTGCTTCAGGATGAAGTTCTCATCTGGGAACTTCTCCCCATAGATGGATTTGCCTCCAGTGCCATTGTGGCGTGTGAAGTCACCACCCTGTGAAAAGGCAGTATTTCAGGGCATGGGTGCAGAACACTCTGGAACTGGGTGCAGGCAAATGGCAGAACCAATCCATCTCCAAAACCTACCTGAGTGCCAGACTGCCTCACCTACCCACCTACCCACCCACCACAGCAGGAGCACCACGCACCTGGCACATGAACCCAGGAATGATTCTGTGGAAGCAGGACCCCTTGTAGCCAAATCCCTTCTCACCAGTGCTCAGAGCACGGAAGTTTTCTGCAAAGGAAATAAAACCCCACCATGAACAGATTTGTTGAGTTTGGGGCTCAGTACAGTTGCCGTGGAGCCAAAGTTGTTTTACCAACCTGCTGTCTTCGGCACCTTGTCTGCAAAGAGCTGTAAAGACAGGAAAAGCATTTGTCAAATCCGGGCTGGCCACTGCCCCCCACTCTCAGAGGCCAGTCCAGACACTGCTCGGAGCCCAGGGACCCCCACCGGGTGGGGGCTTCTGGGCCGTGCCAGCAGCTCTAGATTCCTCCCCGTCTCACACCGTTATCTGCAAGCTCTGAACTAACAGATGCAGCATCGCTCATCTCACCAGCGGTGCAGAGAAGGGTTCATTCTGCTGGCCTGGATTAAATTAAACATTAATGTGCCCAAGACTTCCTGGGCGGGGCGTGCGCGCCGCCTCCCAACGCTTCGGGAGGATTTTGGGCTGGATGCGCCGCCCGTGGGGGAGCGCGGCCCCGAATCCGCAGCAGCCGCGGCGCCCGGAGCAGGCCCGGCCGTGCCAGGGATGCTCTGCGCCCCGGGCGGGGTGAGAAATGCTTCGCCCTCCAGCGACAATCCCGCAGTGATCAGGTTGCCGGCACTCCCCGCCGACATCCCCAGACTCAGCAGCACCGCCCGGGAGCTCGACGCGGCTTATCCCGATGCTCCGGGGGCCTTGCGATAAAATGGCGGCGGAGCCGCCACGGCCGCAACCCGCAGTTGGGGGGAACTGCCGCGCCCCCCCCGGCCCGGGGCGGAGCGGAGGCGCGGCGGGAACGCGTCGGCAGCGAGGCCGGCGGAAACGGGGATCCAGCGGCACCGGACCAGGTGCGCATGGACTGCCTCGGGCGATGGCGCGCCCTGGGCTGGCACCGCGCCGCCGCTCCTGGAGCCGTCCGAGCGCGACGCTCGGGGCCCTTTGTTCGCCCCACCGGGCCGGGGGCGCCCCAGCCCCGCAACCACCAACGCGCCCCCGCCGCGCACGCGCGGCGCCGGCTGACCCCCCCACCGGCCCAGCGCGCCCGGCGAGGAAACGGCAGCGGCGCCCACCGCCCCTCCCCGGCCGCCTCCCGCGCCCACCTCGAAGGTGACGCGACCCAGGGGCTCGTTATTAGCGGCGATATCGAAGAAGACGACGGGGTTGGCCATGGCGACACACGAGCAGGGCAGCAGAGACTCGTCCGTACGGCGGGCGCAGCGCAGCAGAAGGAGCGCAGTCCCCCGCCGCCCCTTATATAGGGTTGATGAGGGCCCGCCTCCCTCGCAGAGCCGACCAACGGCCGCTGGCAGAGTGGCGGAGTGGCGGGGCAGGCAACCAATCGGCGGTACCGCCTTTGAAAGGGGGGGGAAGGGGGAAAAAAGCGCGGGCGGGGTGGGGGCCGCGGTCCGGCGCTGGGCAGGGCGCGGCGCGCATGCGCCGTGCGGAGAGCGAGGAGTGGCGGGATGGCGCAGGGGAGGCGGGCGCGGCGCTGGGCAGCCGTGAGGGGAGTCTCGGGGGATGCGGCGGCACCAGGGCCTCTGGGGCTTGGAGCTGCGGCCCAGCCGTAGCCGCCCACCCCCCAACGTGCGGAGACACCCGATTGTCCTCCTCCGCCGTCGGACTGCAGCACCGCCCAGCCGGCCCCGGTTAATGATTGACGCCACAGGTCCGGTTCACCGCCCAGCCCGGCCGCCGCTGCTCGGCGATAGGGCAGGATTCCCTCGCTACTCGAGACACACCTCCCCCCTCTGCCCGTACAGAGGCCTGGATCCTCCCGCCACCCGAGGGCCTCCCCTGCGCGCTCAGAGGGGTGGCGGGGCCAGCCCCACAGCGGGATGACAAAAGATGGGGGACACGCGTGACCCTGCAGAAGGATCCTTTAATAGCCATCGGGGACATACAGGGCAGCTCGTCGCGGGGCAGGGGGAGCTGAGCTCCACACCCCATGCCAGACCCGTGCGGTTAAAAGGGGCAGCAGCATTTGCACATTGATAGGGGGGCACGGGCAGCCCCGCACTTGCCTTTAAATATGGGGAGTCTCGGGGGAGCAGTAGTGTTTCTACACTATGTACAGCCTTGTGCTTCTGGGGGGGCTCAGCCCCTCTGTCCCATCGCAGCCCTTTGAGAAAGCCCCCACGGTAGGGGGTCCCAGCTCTGCAGCGGGCAGGGGCACACAGTGCTGCCCCCCAGCCCCGGGAGGGGGGCGAGGATGGCTCAGTTATTCTCGAAGAGAGAGAGGAGGTCATCGTTGCTGCTGCTGGGGAGGTCGGGGGGCCCCAGGTAGGAGAGCAGCTCGTCAGGATTCGTCAGCTCAGGCAGGAGCTGGGGGTGGCAGTGTGTGATGATCGGCTCCCCGCAGCTTCTGCCCACCCCCCTGCAGCAGCTGGGGTCCCGAGCCAGCGGCCGGACCCTTGTCCACCCCCCTGAGTACTCACGTCGAGGGCAGCCTCGGAGCCATCGCCCGCCGCGGCCATGCTGGGTGCGGGGGGGAAGACGAGGTCGGCGGTGTGGGCCGGGGCTCCCAGGGGCGGCCGTACCCCTGCGCCCCGAGAGTGCAGCGTGGAGCTGGGCTGGCTGCCCGAGGGAGCACTGTGCAGCCCCGTCTGCACGACGGGGTGGGATGGTTCCATTCGTCCCGCTGGGGGAAGCTGGGGAGTGTGCGGAAAGAGCATAGTCATGAGACCCTCCCTCCCCCGGGACCCCCCAGCCCACACAGAGTGAGACATGAGGGTTTGTGGGGAGTCCCTCCACCTATAGCCCAGCTGACCTGTGCAGGCAGAGTGGGCACAGGAGGCTTCTCAGGGGCCAGAAGGCTGCCTGGGATGTTGGGCTGGTAGGAGATGGAGGAGGGGCCTGGTGTGAAGTCACTCAGCGTTGAGGGGCCAGGGACACCAGGGGCAGCAAAAGGCTCTTGGAAGCCCCCAGGACCCAGAAAGCTGGAACCTGTGAGAGGAAATGGGGCAATTGGGGGACACACACACAGGGATGGGGTTCAGTCCTGTCCCCCATGGGTGCCCCCCGTACCCGGGGTGCCGTAGTCGGTGGTAGCCCCCACTGGAGGTTGTGACAATGCTGGGAAGGGCACAGAGCCAGGCCCCAGGGCCGCAATCATCTCCATGATGTTGGGCAGCACCATGTGTGCAGGACTGAGTGTCCGGCACCGCTTCAGCGCTGGCCCCTCCGGCTCCTCCTTGATGTGGACGTCAGGTTTCATAGGGACGGGTTTCCAGCTGCAGGTCGGGTCGATGGTGATCTCCTCATGCTCTGAACTGGGGACAGCAGGACCACAGGGGAGGTGAGGCTGGGGGCACTGGCTGCATAGCCACCCCTGGGGTGGCACAGGACTAGGCATGGAGGGACAGACAGCCAACGGGAAGGCACTTACTTCTGAATGTAGATCAGGATGCCCAGCATGTACTGGTCAACCTCCAGCCCCTCCAGCAGGGCTGTCTTACTGCAGGCAGAGAGAGAACAGATTGAGGTATGGGAACCCCCACCAGACAGGAACCTCCCCCTAAGGCAAGAACTGTTCCTCTCCCAGGGCAGGAAATAGATTCCCCACAGGTAGTGAAACACACACCCATGCCCTGCAGGCAGGGACAACAGGGCATGGCCCCATTGCAGACCCCACTCACTTGCAGACAGGACACCGCCATGTTCCCCTCTCACAGTTGAGCTGCAGGTATGACTCCAGGTCAAAGCACTGTGGGGAGAGCAGCAGTTGAGATGGAAGAGGCAGGATACTGGATACAGCACCCTGTCATCACCACGCCCTACCTGTATGTGCCGGCAGTCATGACCCCTGGCTGGAAGCTGGATCCTCCGGAAGGTGATAGGGCATTTGAGGGACACCTTGATGGCTGTCTGCTCCACACCATCCTCACCATTGGGCCCTGGTGTCCCTGGGATGGTCCCACTGCTGAAGTTGCGCTTGACTGGGAAAGTGAGGGCGAGGGGCACCAAGGGTCAGAACCAGGACCCTGGGATGGGGGTGGCACCATGGTGGCACCTGGGCAACACTGCAGCATTACCCCCATCCTGCTGTGGCCTCCCTGCCACAGTGCATCCTGCTAAGCCCCAGGTGCTCACTTTTGGTGATGCAGTGCTCAGCAGGGAGCAGGCGCTTCTTGATAAGCCCCTGCAGCACCGAGCGCACCGAGGGCCGGTGCACCAGCTGCAGGACGAACAGGTGGGACTGTGGAGAGACAGGAGGCTGAGCTGCGGCCCCAGCCAGCACCCTCCCTCTCCTGGTACCCTCCTGGTGACTCACACAGCAGCAGGCGGTGACAGTGATCTGGATAGTGTTTCTGCCAGGCTGGCAAACGTGCTTCAGGTAGAGTGGCTTGTGGGAGGTCTTGTTGTCACCACGCTCGATGGTGAGCGGCGTGGCATTGACGCTCACCTGCACGGAGGCCGGCCAGTTGGTGTTCATCTGCCGGTCCTCGTGGTGGTAGCACTTGAACTGCAGCTCCAGGTCAGGCCTGGGGACAGGCAGGTTGTGGGCAGGGGGTGTGTCCACATGTGTCACCACACCGTGCTGCTCCCTGCTCTGAGCCACGCAAAACCATGCAGTGCTAAGCCATTCCATGTTACACTGAGTCATATGGCACTGTGACAAACCCCAACAGCAGCACAGCACTGTGCCAGGCCACATCCCACCATGCTGTGCCATGCCAAGCCATGCCCCAAAGCACCAGGCTGTGCCACAACGTGCCAAACACCATGACACCACGCAGAACCACAGCAGTACAGCTGTGCCAAGCCACACTTCACACCGTGATGCAGGGACAGTGCTGTGCCCAGCCATACCAGACCACACATCCCCGTGCCACATGGCACACGCAGTGCCCAGATGTGCTGCAAGCATAGCCCCACTCCACAGCACACGGTGCCATAGAGCAGCCCCGAGCAGCACTGTGTGACACTCCAGAAGATGCCCCCCAGCATCCCCACCTCATCATGAGGGTTTTGTAGACAGAGTCACGGAGCTGGAAGACGTGGTTGCTGACAGCCAGGTTGTGCTGCAGGCGGAAGGGCTCCAAAACCACGCCGTCCCGCACCGGGAAGGTCAGCCGCAACTCTTCGCCGGGGGCCGGCCCTGCGGGACGCCGCCATCAGGGAAAGGACACCTTCCCCGGGCGTCAGCCACACCCTGGCCACGCCCCAGCCGCGCTCCGCCCACCGAACAAGGACCCACCTTGCAGGGAGCCCAACCTACGCGACCCTGCCCACCCTGGACACCGCGCCCCGGGCAATACAGGAAGCCCCTCCCACCGAAAGCGGCCCCACCCCTGGGGACCACCCCTCTCCCACCCCTCTGGAGGAAGCCCACCCCACCGCACATTCCTCCCGCTCGCTCCAGGAAATCGCACCATAGCCAAGCCCCTCCCGATCCACCCTAAAAGCAGAAGCCCCCACCAAATCAGCACTCCTATAAAGCCCCGCCCCCTGAGGCCACACCCTTTTAGCAAGCCCCTCCCACTAATCACAGGCAGCCCACTCCTGCCTCAATCAGCCCCCAAACCCCGGCAGTGGCCACGCCTCTTCTCTGAATTCCCTCCCACCTTCCATTTAAGGGGAAAAGGCCAGGGAGCTGTCAGGAGCGAGGTCTGCACGGTACACACGGGGGGTGATCTCTGCAAAAGTCCCCCTCACCCGCAGCAGGGACACCCACCTGAAGGGGATGGGTGCAGGGGGGCAACGCTGGGCTTCATGTCTGCCAGGAAGGGTGACTTGACATCCTGCCCAGGGGACGCATAGGTGGGGATGCCACTGCCTGGTGTCATGGGCGGCGTGGGGTTCCCGGCCAGCGGCGAGCTGGGGTAGCCCGGCAGTGACCGGCCCGGCTGTAGAGGCAGCACGTGCCCTCAGCGTCCAGCCAGGCCAGCAGAGCCCCCGCGCCGCCCGCTGCCACACTCACCCCATTGACGGCTGCTTGGCTGTAGGTGCTGAAGCTGGCGCTCTGCCCATTGAACTGGTCAGGTGGCTATGGGAGGAGAAGGGTCTCCAGGGGCTGGCACCAAGGCATGGTGGACACCCAGACCTCCACCCCTTGCCCACGTTCCCCTGTGGTACCTTGTAATAGGGTCCAGCACTGACTGAAGTGGAGAGGTACTGGCCCACACTCTGCTGCAGCCTGTGGCCAGGGTATGAGGGGGACGGAGCGGAGGACTGGGGGGCGCTGGGGGCATACTGGGCACCAGCTGCAGCGTACTGCCCGCCCTGGAGGTACTGCTGCGGTGGGTACCCCTGTGGGGCCAGGGAGTCAGCACCAGTGGGAAAGGGGCCCAACCACATGCCATAGCCCTCACCAACGCGGCACTCACCTCATTGGAGTACCCCCGCTTGAGGCCCTGGCGGGGCAGCTGCTGGCTCTGGGGAGGTCCAGGGTAGGTGTGCTGAGGCACTCGCTGCCCACCATAGAGGGGGCCAGTCCCGGGCGCCCGCACTGGGCTCATGCTCACAGGAGAGACACCAGAAGGGGCCACAACACCTGCCATGCCAGCTGGGCTCATGCTGTTGGGGCCACGGGGTCCAGCATGGGGCAGGAACTGGTTGCTGAAAGACTGCCCTGTGCCCATCTGCAGCAACAAAGAGAGAAGGGTCAGAGCAGGCCAGGGGGGCTGTCAGCTCCCCAGTTCTGCCACATCCAGGTTCTTACCGCACCATACTGGCTCAGCTCCTGGCTCTGTTTCTCCTGCAGTGCCGCCACCGTCGCTGTGGCTGTGGCTGTGGCTGTGGCAGCGGCAGCAGCCACAGCAGCAGCTGCTGCTGCCTGGGTGAAATCAGCAGTGGCCCGGCTGGCATGCGAGGCGAGCCCCATCCCTCCAGGGCCACTCGGGCCACCATTGTAGCTGAAGAACAGAGAAGCAGTAAGGGGAATGCAGTGGCTCTCCCTGCAGCAGGGCACATGCCAGGCCACAAAGAACAGGCCTGGCCTTACCTGGCAGCGAAGCCTGGCCCATTGGAGTAGGTGTTGCGCCCATAGACACTGGGCTGCACATAGCCCTTCCCTGGGGCCCCCTCAGCAAAGGGCTGCTGTGGCAGGAATGGTGGGGAGCTCATGCCCGAGCTGGTGCCTGCCATGCCAGGCAGCAGTGGGGTGCTGGAGCTGCTTCCCCCAGGGCCCATGGGGCTGCCAAAAACCTGGAGGGCGCAATGGGAGGCAGTGGGTCAGGCAGGGGCAGTAGCATCCAGGTGTGGGGGATGCCTGGGGTGGGGGTGCTGCTGGTACCTGGCTCTGGGAGGGGTTGCTGACACCCCAGACAGTGGTTACCACGGAGAGGGATCCCGGCGGCTGATTGGTGCTTGGTTGCCAAGGAACAGCCTCGTATGCAAATGAACCATCACTAGAAAGAAAAACAAATTAATGAAGATGAAGGACAGAGGGATGGACGGACGGAGGGATGGAGGAATTGAAGAAATGGAGAGATGAAGAATGGAAGGGATGGAGGGACAGACAAGGGGATGGATAGATGCATGGATGGAAGGATGGAGGGAGGGATGGAGGGATTGAGGAATGGATGGATGGATGGATGGATGGATGGATGGATGGATGGATGGATGGATAGATGGAGGAACGCTGCCCCGGCGCCCACCCGTGGGGCGCAGGCGGCAGCGAGGGTTTCATGGGATTCATGGAGCTCATCAGCGGGTGTGGGCTGGGTCTTCCGAGGCCGCGGCGGGCACTGCGGGACGGCGGCACCGTCTGTCACTGGGGCTGCGGGAAGCAGTGGAGCGGCGGGTGAGGGGCGGCCGCCCCCGGAGAGGCCGGGGCGGGGGGGCAGCCCGTAGGCTTCGCGACCCCCCAGCCTCCGCGGCCGGGGCTCGGCGTCCGGCCCGCGGCTGGCACGGGGCACCGGCCGGCACGCGCCGCCCCCGCTCCGGGCCGCCCCCCCGCTCCGCGCCGGCCACCGCGGCGTCAAAGCTCCCCGGGGCGGCGGGCGTCGGGGGCTTCCCCC
Source organism: Zonotrichia albicollis (assembly GCF_047830755.1). Taxonomy (NCBI): domain Eukaryota; kingdom Metazoa; phylum Chordata; class Aves; order Passeriformes; family Passerellidae; genus Zonotrichia; species Zonotrichia albicollis. The sequence continues at coordinate 9,333,824 of NC_133844.1, read as the reverse complement.
GCGCCTGTGGGCGGGGGAAACCACGGGGACTTCCCGGGGAAGGGACGCGGCCCCCGGCCCGGCACTGCGCCCCGCTGCCCGGGGTATTTCCAGCCGGGCCCGCCAGCGGGGGGCCGCGGGGGTCACCGGCGCTTTCGGTTCCTCCCGGCGCCGCGGGAGGGCGGCGGAGACGGGGTCGCCGCGAGGAAAGACAAGGAGAGGGGAACACCCGCGGCGGGCCTGCCCCGGCTCCCGGGAGCCGCCACCGCGGAAGCACCGGCCCCCGGCGCCCCTCGCCGGAGGTGACAGCCCCCTCCGCTCTTTCCCCGGCGGCACCGCAGGGACAGGCCCCGGGGCCGGGTCCCCCCATTGCCATGGCAACCACCCCCACCACCCCCGGCACGGCGGAGGGGGCCCGCGGGGGCACCGCCAGCCCCGCCCGCCTTCCGCCCCGTCCCCCCGCCCGGCGCTCCCGCTCTCACCGCGGCGGCGGCCCAAGATGGCCCTGGCGGCGCGGGGCGCGCGCGGCTGCGCGGAGGCTGCGCGGGATCTTCAGCCGCGCGCGGCCGCAGCTCCGCGGGGGGCGGGGCCGGGAGGCGGGGCCCGGGCGTCGCCGCGCACAATGGGGCCGCGCGCTCATCAGTATGCAGGCCCCGCCCCCGCCCGGCCAGGCGCGGGTAGCCGAGCGCCGAAGGGTGCGGGCCGCGGCGGCGAGCGGGGTGAGGGCAGTGGGGAAGCGCGCGGCCCCGTGTGCGTGAGGAGCGCGACCGCAGCGGCGGCACCGCCAGACGCGCGGGCACGTGGCACCTGGCACCGGTGTGCGCGCGGGGACACCGTGTGCGACCCGGTGTGTGACTGCGCAGCCAGGGGGATGCGGCGGGGCGTGGCACGTGTACCCCCCGACCTCACCCCTGCACTGAAAGACCTGCAGAGCCGAAAAGCGGCGGTGGGTTCTGGGGACACCGACAGCGAGTCCCAGCTGGGGCGCCCTATCGCCCCCATCCCCCAAGGGCTCCTGCGGGAGGATGCGGTGGGCTCGGGAGGTGCCAACAATGAGCCTCGTTCCGGACGTCACCTCCCTCGACTCCACTCAGGATCTCCAATGAGAGGACACGGCACCCAGCACCAGCCCTGTCTGTCCCTGTGGGGGCTCAGAGCTGGGGGATGAGAGGGGAAGAACATGCTCCCCGAGGACAGGCAAAGCTGAGACATGGGCACAGCACACTCACACCTGCCTGGGCCCCCAGGACATGCCCCATGTCCTTCCTTCAAGAGGCTGCACATGGACAAGTCGAAGACTGAGAGGAACTGGGAAGAACCTGACTCACTGCACTGGACAGTAGAAGAGCTGTGGAGACCAGCCCCTCTTGTGGGGTACAGGACGCCCCCAGAGAAGAGTCCCAGGGAGCAGACATTCCAGGGCTCTGGGGGGCCATGGGTCTTACCCACCATGGCAGCAGGCAGCCCCCAGACCCTCATGCTCCCCAGGGTGGCTGCACCGGAGCCACCCTGGCATGAGGCAGACAAGGACTCGAGGCACCAGTATGGGGTTGACAAGATCTGTAGTTGAGGGCGGGAGGCGAGCGAAGGACAGAGAGACGGACAGACAGACAGAGGAGCATGCTGCGCCGCGCCGGCGCTCAGGCCAGGTCCTTGAAGGCATCGAGGTTGAAGGCCGTGTCGAGGAGCCGCTGCAGCTCTGTCAGGTGAGTTTTCTTATTGCCAGTGGCAGGGGCAGCTGCTGGCTCCCGCCCTGCATACCTACCAGGGAGAAGGTGGGCCGTGAGAAGGGTCTGTACCGACCAGCTCCCTCCCAGCCTCTGAGCCAGCCACTGCATCCTTACCAGACAGGCTTTGCACGGTTGATGGTGGTGCGAAGGCGGGGTTTGACATAGTCATAGTAACCCTGGTTCTTGTGCTCCTCCTGGCACCACACCAGCTCGGCAGCTGGGTATTTCTGGGCTTCCCGCTGGAGGAGGTCAAAGGGGAATGGGGAGAGCTGCGGGGGGCAGAGAGTGGCGTCACAGGAGATGTGGGGCAGCATCTCAGGGGCTGCAGAACCCCCAGCCCGCAGGCACGGTGCTGGCAGGACGCTGCTCACCTGCTCCACCCTGGTGATGGCCACATCGGCCTCCATCTGCCGGGCCTTGCGCTCACGGGTCAGATCATAGTACACCTTGCCGGTGCAGAACAGCACCCGCTTCACCTGTTCAGGGTTCTGGGCTGCAGGGCCACTGTCGGGGATGACACGGAGGAAGTGGGTGCCTGCCAAGAAAGAGAACAGCACCCTGAGCCATAGCACTGTGCCAGCAGCCAAATCCCATGCCAGCCCCTGCCAGGACCCTGAGAGGAAGAGTCAGTTCACCCAGGAACAGGAACAACTCCCACCACAAACCATCACGTGCCACTTGCGGCTGTCAAATCCCTTCCCATGGAGGAAGCCCCATGGAGCCAAGTCTCCCAAGGGTGGCAGGCTCAGTTCTAATGAGGCTCTGATGTGCCAAGGAGAAGGCCATGGCCTCACTCAGCCAGCCTCCAGCATGGGGCGGCTGCAGTCAGGCAGGCTTTACCCAAGGCCACAGACTCCTGCCCTTCACCCTGCGGAGCAGCATGGGGGGCACACAGGCAGCTCTGTGCTTCTTGTACCTGGCAGCATGTCATCAAAGCTGGAGCGGGCTTCGGGGTGGCGCAGCAGCGACTTTGGAGTGAAGATTATCAGCTGGAGTGGAGAAGAAGAGGCAGAGCAAGGCGGTCAACCCTGCCAGAAACACCTCCCCTGTCTGCCCTCCCCTGGCCATCCTGCCTGAGCAAGGGAGCAGCTGCCAGAGGTTTGCTTCTCACTCAGCTGCAGTGCTCTGCCAGATTGGGCATCCATTCCCGACAGCACCAACCATCCCAGTCGGGATGTCCCATGGGGAAGAGGCAGAGGGGCTACCAGGGGCCTGCCTGTCCCATGGCTGGAGCTGACTGGAACTGGCTGAGGTAGGTATGTAGCAGTGTCTGTTGGCTCCAACAGCCTTGACCTCCCCGTGGAGTTTGGGAAGGGGACACAGCCCTTGCAGCCCACACAAGACAGCAGCTGCACATCAAATGCCAAGCCAGTCCTGAGCACCATGAGGTCCTTGGCCAGGCAGCAGCCAGCTGCTCATGTCCGAGGTGCAGGAAGAAGCTGCCCCCAGCCCAGTCCCAGTCCAGGGAAACACCCAGCAGGAACACAGTGCCCTGCCTGGGCACCAAGCTGCTGGCACTGACCGGTTTGCGGAAGGGCAGGAGGATCTGGCGCCGCAGGACGTGGAAGAAGTTGGCTGGAGTGGAGCAGTTCACGACAATCCAATTGCACTCATAGAGCTGACGCACATCAAAGTCATCCAGCTTCTGCCTTGGCCAGCACGGGTGAGGGGATTTCAGGAAACACAAGGTACCTCTTGGCCTCGTGGCTCCAGCAGCAGGCAGAAGAGTAGGCCCCAGCCCTCCCTCCCTATCTCCCTATCTCCCTCCCTCCCTCCCTCCCTCCCTTCCCTCACTGTCCCGAGCACAGAGAACCACAGAGATCTGGGAGAGGCTCCAGGGCTGTGCCCTCCACCTTAGTCTGGCCATAGGGGTGGCCAGCAACCCCCTCTCATTCCACTTTCAGGGCCACCTCTCCCCTGGACTATGACAGGTTCCGTGGAGGTGCAGCCTGGGCACCAGGTTCAGACCCTTTCCCCAAACCCTCCGGCCAGCACGAGACCAAGGCATCGTAAGCCTCCTGCCATTGGCTCCCACTGTGCTAAGCCCACACGAGTGTTGCTGCCCTCTACCGAGCCCAGTCCAGGGCACAGGAGGCTGAGCACCACGCCACCATGGGGGCCACCACTCACAGGGAACACATCAGGATCATCGTTGCACATCTGCAGGAATCGCTCTGGGCGGGCTGAGGAGTGCTCGGGACCCTACGGGGACCAAGAAGGGGGATGGTCATTGCAGGCCAAGGCAAGCATGAGAACTCCAAGTAAGGCACTGCCACATCATGACCAGTGCCACTGCTGTGCAGGGTTCCACCTCAGGGTGAGCCAGAGGAGTCCTTACCATGCCCTCCATGCCGTGGGGGAGCAGCAGGACAATGCCATTCTGCCTGACCCACTTGGCCTGCCCGGGACAGATGAACTGGTCGATGATGCATTGAGCAGTGTTGTGGAAATCCCCAAACTGGGCTTCCCAAAGCACCAGGGCATTGGGACTGGCCATGGCAAAGCCCAGCTCAAATCCTGAGGAATGGAAGAGCAGTGAGAGGGTCAGGTTACCCTTCCAGAGCGGCCTCACCCTGGGCAGTGAGCACAGACCTACTCACTCACCCAAGACACCATACTCTGACAGGGAGCTGTTGCAGACAGTGTAGGGAGCCTGGTTGGGCCAGAGGTGGTTCATGGGGATACAGGTCCTCTTGTCCACATTCTGATCATGCAGGACATGGTGGCGATGGCTGGAAAAGGGAGAAGAATAACTTCATCATCAGCCTTTGGATCCCTCCCAGAAGCGGTGGAATTGCCTTTACAGCCTCCAAAAGCAGGGCTTTACCTAAATGTCCCCCTCTCAACATCCTGGCCACTCAGGCGGATGTGGATGCCCTCTTTGAGCAGGGAGCCAAATGCCATATACTCTGCCAGGGCCCAGTCCACGGTCCGGTTCTTCACCATCTCCCCACGGGTTTTCAGAATACGGCTCAGACCTGCCAGGACAAGAGCTGGTTCACAGCCAGCACAGGACAGAGCTCCAGTGACACCAGCTCTGCTCCACAACCAGCCCACAGACTGACAGACTGACAGTGCCATGGGCAGAGGAATGGATTCCTCTTCTGGAGGTATGAATCATGGATGAAGAAAGCAGAGCTGCAGGGAAGGATCAGCTCCAAAGAAGAGCTGTTCCTTGGTTCACTTCCCTTACCCACAGCTCCCTCATAAACAAGTTCTCATAAGAGTCTGGGTGAGAGGGAACCTTAAAGATCATCCAGCCCAACCCCTGCCATAGGGATTTCTTGCACTACAAGGGACATCTTCCAGTAGACCAAGTTGCTCCAAGCCCTGTCCAGCCAGGCCTTGAACACTTCCAGGGCAGCCACAACTTCCCTGGGAAACTTGTGCCAGGGCCTCACCACACTCACAGGGAAGAATTCCTTCCCAATATCCCATCTAACACTGCCCTCTGGCAGTGGGAAACCATTCCCACTTGTCATGTCACTCCACAGTCCTGGTGCAAAGTGCCTCTGCATCTCTCTGCAAGCTCCTTTAGGCACTGGAAGGGTCTCTTAGGTCTCCCTGGAGCCTTCTTTCCTTCAGGCTAGACATACTCAGCTCTCTAGGAGCTCCTGCACAGGGGCTTCAGCACTGGTATAATTTTCAAGGCCTCCTCTGGACCTGCTCTAACAGGTCCAGGTTTTGTTCTTGGGACCCCCAAAGCTCCAGGCAGTGTCTCAAGAATGCAGCACCCAGGAGGAGGATCCCCACCCTTGACCTGCTGCCCACCCATATTGAAGCAGTCCAGTATGTCCCTACCTTCCAGGCCACATCTCAGCCCTATCTCACAGCTCTCTGGAACAAATGCCCAGTCTGGCACAGCTTTCACAAGCTCCTACCTCCATGGATAGTGAAATCCTCCACTGGCACCGAGCTGGCCACTTGGCCAATGTGTGTCAGGTCCTCTTCATTGAGGCCAGTGGAAGGGCAGGTCATGCTCCGGGGCTGCCCATCCAAAGTGAAGAAACCTGTCAGAGAAGGAGAAACACCATCAGGTGTGCCAGATCTGTGGGAAGACCCCAGGACACGGACACCCTCAAGCAGAAGTAGGGACACCAGGAACGGGAAGAGCACCTCTAACCTCCCCTGTGGGGTGGCTTACTAGAAAATCTCTGCCATGGATCTAGAGAGGCCGGGTGCCTTGCTCTGGCCTCCCAATCACCGCTACTGCCTTACCTGGCCAAGGTGAGTCCAGCCAGTGCTTGATGTGCAAGATCTTCTCATCCTTGGATCTGGCATGGGCCTCCTCACAAATCTTATCGTACTTGGCAATTTCCTCCTGAAAGGCAGAAACAAGAGGCAGAAAAACATTAACGGGGGATCTCCAAATGAGGGTGTTGAGCCTGAGGACCTTGGTAAGCTTGCAAGGGTGCTGGAGGGCAGAGGTGGTCCCTGCCATAGAAGTCCCAAAGCTGTGCAGTCAGCCTCAGAGAGCACAGCCACAGCCCTGTACACCAAGGCATAGCTCTGCTATGCTCAGAGCTGTCCAATCCTACTGATGCTGAAAGATGGCGCCAGGGCAAGCAGGGCTGGTGGAACCTCTGCGTCGTGAGCTGCCCAAGCAGCAGAACCAGGACAGGATCTGCCCCAGATACCCGTGGCCACAGCAATCCTGAGCACTGGGACCTGCCTGTGCTGCAGTGCCCAGAGCTGCATCACCTGTTCCACACTGATCACAGGGTGAACCTTGAACGAGATGTTACTGCACTTTTCAGAGCTGGCACAGTTCAAAGATGAGCCTTGGCTCTGAACTCCATTGCTGCCAGGTCTGCAGCGCACACCCAACCCCAGCACAGCTCTGCCACCTTTAGGTTACAAGCACAAGAACGTGGTTCTTGTAGGCCCACGTGGGCCTTCACACCCAGGTCTGAACCACGTAAGTAGTTTTCCCTGGAGATGCCACTAGCAGTTTTCCCCTTTCAGGGCCCGCAGATGGTACCTCATACTCCGGCTGATTTACCACCCCCTGGGAAATCAGCAGCTCTGCATATTTCTGCAACACTGGCTTCTGTTTCCGGATCTGTTTGTACATCAGGGGCTGCGTGAACATAGGTTCATCCATCTCATTGTGCCCGTTGCGCCTGTAACAAACCTGCCAGGAAAGGAAAGATGCCTGCCTGTGATCTACCGCTCCAAAAGCACTTGGGAGCTACCTAGGCCACGTGAGGGAGGGTCCCAAATAGCCCAGGAGGCACCCAAGCACACCCCTGGCTGAGTCCCAGCTTCAGGCACTTGTGCCACATTCCTTACCAAATCCACCACCACGTCCTTGTGGAAGGTGCTTCGCCATTCTGCTGCCACGTTGCACACGTAGACCACGGCCTCGGGGTCGTCGGCGTTTACGTGGAAGATGGGCGCGTTCACCACGCGCGCCACATCCGTGGGGTACGGCGAGGAGCGCGCCATCCGTGGGTCTGTCGTGAAGCCAATCTGTAGCAAGTGAGGGCAGACGGATAACCACAGTGTTACCAACTGCATTTAGGATACAGCTTTCATATGAGCTCCTTCTTTGAACACTGGTATCATAGCTGGCTCAGCATGAGACAGCTGCTTTGGTGTCCCAGGAAACTTGTCACACAGCTCCAAGGGCAGCTCAGCTGCTGCAGCTGGGCTGCAGATGCACAAGCTGCCTGTCCGCTGTGTCTGGACACAGTGGCACATCCGGGTACCTGCTGCAGCTGTGGGGACATGCTGGCCCTAATGAAACACCTCTGGTTTCCATCGCAGTAGACAGGATCAGCCCCATCAGACTCACACACTGAGCATCAGGTTGTATCACCTCTGCACCAGACTGAGCTCAAAAGCTGCTGCTGTTGAGCAGCTGGGTAAGAAGTACCCCCTGCTGACCCCAGGTTAGGGCTCCTACCACAAACACTGGCAGGAAAACAGCTGCTGCTGGTTCTAGCTACTCCCTGCCCCAGAGCCTGCAACGACAGCTCTGCCAGGGACCCACAGGCACAGGGTGTTTGCTCCTCACCTGGTTGTTGACCACAACATGGACAGTGCCGTGGGTGGTGTAGGAGGGAAGGTCGCTCAGGTGAAATGTCTCGTACACAATGCCCTGCCCTGCAAATGCAGCATCTCCATGCAGGAGGATGGACATCACCTGGGAGAGGGGAAGCCATGGTGGTCATCAGGGACAGAGAGCAGGACACCACCAGGAAAGGGCCCAGCTCTCCTCCCCCTGAATTTTCACCTTTATGTCCCAGAAAGGACATAGAGCTGCTCATCAACACATCCAGTGCTTTCCCAGGGGATGGGAGGGGAGTCAGCCATAGCTGACACACCACTAGGCAAAGACTGTGGCCACCAGCTCCCAGCTCCTCACGCCCCAGCAAGGGCAACACATTTGGGGCACCCTGAGCAGACAGCAAAACAGTGCCCAGTATGCCCCAGCTGGGCAGCAATCTCATTCCCAAATACATACACCCCAAAGCAAAGCCTTTTTCTCACTGGGGGAAGAAGAAAAGAAGCCCTGTTCTCTCACACTTTCAGCCCAGAAGCCCCAGGGCCACTGATGTTATTTTGTCACCATCCCAGGGGCTGGCTAAGGACACCGCCTGCCAGGCAAGGACAGGATCAGGCTATTTATATCCAGCGCCTGGGGTGCAGAAGGGAGGGAAGCACTTTGGATCTCACTCTTCCACTTCTTAGGATTGGAGACAGGTCTGCAATGAATCACACAGCAAACAGCTCCCCACAGCCCCTTCCCACCGGGGTGTGGAGAACTGCCTTCTGTTGCCAGTTCCAACTTTCCCAGTCTCAGGAATGGTTATCTCTAGTCACACTGAGATCCTGCTGCCAAGCCCTCCAAGGTGTGGTGCCTGCATTGCCTTGGGGTTCCCCTCATGTCCCTGTCTCCCCGTCAGGGGTTGTGCATTTGCTGTGCCCACAGCCCAGCTCAGTTCAGAGATGAAGAAAGCAGCAATGGGAACCTAGGGTGGGCAAGCCCCTCCCAAAGTTATCTCCAAAAACAGAAGGGAAGGATGGGGAGCAAAGTCAGAGTGACAGCAGGGGAAGTGGCACATCAAACAGAAAGCAGACAAGTTACTTCACTTTCCCACCAGCCTGTCTCCACCAAAATCCATCCAGCCTAGGCCACGTCATTACACACATCTGAGCAGCACTCACCTTCTTCCCCTCCGTGTCCCCACAGTAAAACTGCTCTGCCTTAGTCTTGCCTTGAACAACAGGATCAGCTGCTTCCAAATGAGAAGGATTTGCCACCAAGGAAAGGGTGATGTTCCTGTCAGTGACGCGGTTAATCCGCCGGTGGTACATTCCCAGGTGGTACTTCACATCACCAGACCCCTGGTGGAGGGGACAAGAGAGTCACCCCAGGGAATGAGTGGCTTTTGGGGCATGGAAGGAGACAGAGGAGTGCTGACCTCAAGGCTGGAAGAGGGAGGCTTTTTTTGCAGGTACTGCCACAGTGCAGCAGGCACTCACTGCAGGAGCTGAACTGGCACCAAGGAAAGCCTGTGCCAGGTGCCAAAGCACTGCCAACTTCAGACATGCACCCAGCCCATCTAAACACAGCTGAAGGTGTGAGGGATGAAGCAAGTGTGGTAGGTTGGGCAAAGACCCTGAATAACAGGTAACACTTGCCTGAGCTCTACCCACACTGCAGCAGCATGGCCATCCATGGCACCATTCCCAATGTGCAGCCAGGCAGCCCATCAGGGCACCTCGAGGCCCCAGGCTGCTGCTTTCTCACCTTGAAATCCCACTGAAGGTCATGGCAGGATCCATCCAGCCCAGCCCAGCTTCCCAAAAGCCAAATCATCCCAGCTTATGATGCAGAAGCTTTGGAGCATGAGTTTATTGCAGTGTCAGAGCTGCTTTTGGAGCTGCTTTAGAACCCCAGATGGGGACCAGGGGCACAAATAAATTTCTGCTCCTGGCCACCTGAAGCAAACACCCCAAGGCTGCTTCATGCCCTGGAGAGCTGCCAAGAGCCAAGTTTGTGCTGGAGACAATGGCACATGTCACCCCTAGGACAGGCAAGGACAGACCAGCACTGGCAGCTCTACAAAGGCTCCCATGACCCAGGTGTGCTTGCAACGTGGAAATCCATGCAACACCGGTGCCACTGAGTGACACCAGAAGCAATGGCACAATCCAGCCACAGCCCCTGGGGAGTGCTCAGGGGCAGGCAGCAGCAGCCTGCTGCAAGCAGGAGAGAAGCTCACCTCATCAGCAGCCTCCAGCTTGGAGTCGAACTGGCAGAAGATCTGCTCCAGCTCTTTCCTGATCACATTGGCAAGAACATTCAGGCGTCCCCTGCAAAAGCAAGGCCACAGCTGACAGCCATGAAGTGCTGATGGTGATCTACAACCCCCACTGCCACAGGCTACACCTCCTGTGATGGCTGTGGGGTCACCCAGATACAGGGACAAACCAGGAGGAGTCTGAAGATCCCTCAGCACAGGGATGGTTTGGCCAACACCACATCCTACATACTTGTTGAGATGCCCCAGAGTATGTAGGTGCTGGAATTCCAGCATGATTCCAGGTCTGACCTCAAGCCACCACCACTCTCCAAATGAATTTACTAAGCTGGAAAGATCCTGATGAGCAGAGAGCAGCCAAGGCCTCACCTCTCCAGCTGAGGTTCATCACTAACCAAGATCAATTTGGTGATGGTAGAAACCAGTGTGCCCTCCAGTACCAAACCCCAGCAACATCCCCCCCACCTTCTACCCGCACCAGGCAGCACCATGGCTAGAAGCAAGGTTACCTGTGGGGCATTCCCATGATCACATAATCCACTCCCTTCTCACTTGACTTATCAATAATGGTCTTTAAGGCTGGGATCAGCACTTCGCATCCCTCCAGACCAAAACGCTTCTCTGAAGACCATTTCCGATGGAGGAATTCCTCAAACCTAGGAGGCAAAGGGAGGGAGGGATCACTGAGGGCAGAAACCAGGGAACGGACAGGGACTGCACCAAGGGAGCCACAGCACTGGCTGATGCTCAAGCTGGTACCATGCAGCGCACAACAGTCACTTCAGTGTCTTCTCACAGAGTTCAGCTGGCCATTTCCCCCCACTCCAACACCATGCTGTACTTAATCCTTATTTTTAGACCTTTTCTTTCAGGATCATCCACATTTTCAGGCTGTTTGCCAGCACCTGAGCCTGCCAGACTGGCAGCTCAGTGGCGTCAACCTGCTCACGAAGGTGACAGATGATGTCAAGATATGACTCAGCTGGTGACTGCATCACTCTGGCTGGGAGCAAACCTCCTGGGGAAGACATGGAGAAGGTGAAGCCCTCCCAGGGTACCTGGTGGAGCGGACCAGCCTGGCCAGCAGCGTGCGCTTCTCTTCATTGGTGAACTGCATGATGCCTGGGGTCTCAAACTTCTGCCGGATCCACTGGCACTGCTCCAGGTCATTGATGAACATGAACTCCACGCCAATGTGCTGGCAGTATGCCATCTGCTCCAACAGGGAGGGAAAGGAGGGGCCATCAGGCAACAGCCAGGGCTTCAGCACCTCAAACCCCCAAAGGACTGGCACTTGCAGCCCCACTGGATCACAGGGCCAGGTGCTCTTCATTTCCCCCTTCACCCTTTCAGCCAAAGAGCCTTTCTGTGCCAGCAGAGACATCGACCCTCACGCCTGGCAGCTGGAGGGGGTCCTGGGGGAACCCAGCTGCCAACCCTGCAACAGCCCCACTTCAGGAGCCTTGTTTGAGTTGTATTCCCAGGAAAAGGGATGTAGCAGGACATGTTCCAGGATGCTGCAGGCCAGCACATGACGCAGCATCAAGCTGTTTAATTCCCCTTCCTGGAGGGGCCCACAATCAGTCCCTCAAATCCTTTATATCCACCTCAGAGGAGAGATTTTCCCTCTCCATAGCATCACCTGTGAGCAGTCCAAAATCCCATATCACAGGGCAGGGGAGAATCAGAAGGTTCTCCCACAATGAGGAGCCCATTCCTGCAGATGGGCTAAGATGTTGGCAAAGTTTTGCTTCTTCTAAAGTCAACTAGTCTCAGCAGAGACCATCTGAGCAGCCTGCAGCGTGCCTGAGAGCTGCTTGAGATCAGTCCAAGCACAGGAGGGGATGAAATTTGGCAGAAAAGGGGAACTGGCTGTATGAGCTGGAAGTCCCAGCTCCAGGGGTCTCAAACCTGCACCAAGACCCTCTGAAGGACGCCCATGGAGGACAGCAACACTGCTGCAGTGCCTGAAGAGGGGATCACTGGCCTCCAGCCCACTCCTGTGCTCTGCAAGCACCAGCTGCTGCTTCAAACTGGAAAGCATAGCTGGAGAGGTTTCAAAAAAGGCAGTATCCAGTTGCCTGGGGCCTGTTCCACCTTAGGCAAACCAAGTGCGTTGCTGCAATGCAGCAGAAAGCTGGACACAATCACAGCTAAGCAGGTTACTCGAGGTGACTCTTGTGAGTGGGGCGAGTGCTGAGAAGCAGTTCCCAAACTGAAAATCTTAAAATGTGCAGGCTGACCCAGGATTTTCCAAAGACAACTGCTCTGCCCCAGCCCCTGGCTGCACACAGACCTGGTGAGACCCCTACCCTTCTCACCTCCAGCCGACGGATGATTTCCCGGAGTGGAAGAGCCGATTCATTTCCCCCGATGAAAGTGGTTGTGGGCAAGTGGAAAACTTTGTCGAGGTCAGATTCATCCAGACCATAAAAGCCTGCAGGATTTGTCACGGGTGGGAGAAGCAAGAGAAAGAAGGAAGGAAGAGGGACGTGGATACCATCACACAGGGACCAGGTAAATTTGGGAGAAGTGGGGAAGGGACAAAAAAAAGCAGCATAAAAAAATAATAAACATGAAGGAGGTTTATATGGATAAAAAACCAAGCCATTAATTAAACAAAAAGACATTGAGCACCAAACAATGAGTTATTACAGAAGGCACCGCAGGAAACGAACCACAAAGCAATGTATATGCATGGAAATGGGCAATTAAAATCCAGGGTGAGTCACGGAGCTTGGAGCCCCAAGAACACAAAAAACACGCAACAAATTATAACAAAGGTGAGAGAAAACAGGAATTGAGGAGTCACCGAGCACACCAGAGGTCTCGGCACGTGGCAGGAATTAAAAAGGGAGAGTCAACGCAGAGAAGGAAACAGTTAAAACAGACACAACCAAACAGACAAAACCCCAAGGAGGGAGAGACCGAGAAGCAAGAAAGAGAACAGGCAACAGAGCTCTGATGGACTCTCCTGAATAGCTCAACCCAGGAGCAGGGTGGCCAGCAGCCACTCAGGGGTTCGGCTGCGCAGGTACCCTTTCACCCCACCAACAGCTTTTTAATTAGAGCTTTTGCCCAGCTCTGCTCAGCAAACCTCCACCCTCTGGTGCTGGCAAATGACGATTTGGAGGCAGCTCCTACTCATGGTATGGGGCTGTGGGGAGATGAGCTGGGCCTGGAGAGGGGCCAAGCAGGTCTCAAGAACTGGAGGTTGGGATTTAGGGCTGCAGGTGAGTCCTGCTGTACCCCAAAGCCATCAGAGGTGCCTCTCTACCCACTGAAGCTCATGGTTGTCTCTGGGGAAACTGAGGCACAGAGGAGGAGGGACAGTGCTGGCCTTGCTAAACCAATGCAGAAAGGCAGAAACAGGTCCAGAAACTGGAGAGTCCCGTGACCCTTCTGAAGCAGGAGTGTGGATGAAGGAGTCAGTCTACAGCCCTTTTTCAGGCTCCTGCTCATCCCTCCTGCACTCCCAACCGGGCCTGGTCCCAAGGTGTTTCCTAACCCCAGGGCAGGAGCTGCAGTAGACACACATACCACTCCTCCCAGCTTCCTCCAAACCAGCACAGGACCCCAGATTTTAGAGAGGGAGCTTTTAGAGGACCTGTTCCTTTAGAGTGGGGATGGGGAACACCATCCAAGCATGGCAGAGCAGTGTAACCCACCTTCCTCAGGGGAATGGGAGGCAAAAACTGGCCCCTCCTGAGCTGGCCCCTTCCTTGAACTTCATGTTAAAAGTCTATCCCTTGCTGTCTGGTCAGGAATGGACAGTGAGCTGCAGACAGCCAATCCCTGGAAGTGTTCAATGCCAGGCTTGGAGAGCAACCTGGTCTAGGGGACTGGGCAGTATGAAAGGCCCTTTCCAGCCTAAGCCAGTCTGTGATTCCATGATGACAAAGCTGGTCATGGCTCATTCCTGTGAAGCCTTGAGGGGCAAGTCCAGAAACCTGGAACACATTCCTGGCTGCCACTGCTGTTCATCCCCTCTGCTCCTGGGACACTGGAGTCCCAGGAGAGGGAATGAAGCCAGGCCCCAGCAGCTCTGCTCCGGAGATATGCCTAGGAACACTGAACGAGACAGGAGTCGAGACTTTGGCCCCATGTCTCTGGGGTTTCTCTTTGGTTCCCATTCAAACAGAAATCCCAGAGAGAGGCGGCAAGGAGCATCCCACATAAACTGCCTGTTGAAGGGTTCCAGGGAATCCTCAGTAATTTGCTGAAGCTTGCAGACGTGCACCATAGGGCTTTGGCTTGTTCTGCTGTGATGCTTTGAAGACACTCTGGCACACTTTGGGGAGTATCAGATTTTACAAGGAGTTTTAGGACATCTAAGCATCTTTGCTTCTTCTTTGCTGCAGCCTGACAGCTCTGACAACACTCGGTATTTATAGGCAGCAACACCATCAGATGGAGGAAGACAAGAGACGAGCTGCCAAATTTTCCCTGCGACAAAACCAGCAGAAGACAGCTTGGATTTTTAGGAGTCTTGAACCAATGAGGGAGATTGAGGCCTTGTAAAATTATTATTCATAACAAAACATACTCTAGCAAGCCAGGCATGCAAACACAGTATAGAAAAGGCCAGTAAGGCTCAAACTGAGGATTTATACTAGACAAAGTGTCACTAACCACACACCTACATCAAGACTTTGAGTAGAAATTAAAAATTAAACACGCCACAAAATTCAGGAGTGGTGGGAGATGGGAGGGGTCCACTTTACCAGCTCAGAATAACCTATTTACCACTTTACCACCAGAATAACCTATTCAAAGAGAGTCCTGCACTCCAGAGGGTTAAGGGCTCATTAATTGCATACCTCCTACTGTTAACACTCTCAGCCGCTCCTTGAACACTGCAAGGTCTGGGGAGGGCAGGGAGGGGGAATGCAGAAAGGGAGAAGACAGAGAGATGCAGTCAAAGTTAGTAAAAAATCTGGAACTGTGAAAACTAGTCATGGAAAGCACAAGTCAAAAAAATACAGTATTTAAAATACAGGCAAAATCCGTCAGAGGCAAAAGGGCAGGGATGGAGGATGACTATACACTAGGCAGAAAAGGAATCTTGGTGGGAAGTGTGGTGAGAGGAGAGAGGAGCAGGAGGGGAAGGGGGTATCAGACACTGGGGAGCAGTTGAGCTGCATAGTTTGAGATCTCTCCTCTTGCACCTTGATGGAAGAGAGGGTGGCCTGGCATCTTCATTTGCCACAACCGAAAGCATCCTGCCAAGCTGCATCACAGGGAATGGGACCCTCTGCAGAAGCTGGGAGCTGCCTGCCACCAACACCTGCTCCAGAGGGTTTGCTCTGCTCATGCTACTGGGAGGATTTCAAGGTCAACCCATGGAGTTAAGGATGCTGCCTTTGCACAGAGGAGGAGACTGGGGTGTTGACAAGCAGGCAGTTCTTAAGGAAGACAGTGACACAGCAGGCACGCACAGCCACCTCTCTGGAGCATGCTTGGTGCAGGCAGGAGTGCCAGCACGCTGCAAAGGTGGGCAAACATGCAGCACCAGAGCTGCCTGCCCAGCTAGGTTAGGTGATCCAAGGGCCTCAATCTCACCTAGGTTACAAAAAGGCCTTGGAAACACTTGTCATTTGGGTCAGCAGGGAAAATCAGACACTTTCCCAAAATGGGGAAAAGGAAGGTGGGAGGACCTCAAGCCCAGGTTAGTGCAGGGGCTCGCCTATCTCTTCCTGAGCTGGAGGAGGATTTCCATCAATTCCCTTGGCATGAGGCAGAGGCAGCTGCCTTCCATGGGGAGAAGACAGACAGACAGACACTTAGACACACACAGCCTTCCATACACCACCCAGATTTCAGTGTGCTTCTTTCTTTCTATTTTCAGGGTCATACTGAGTTCCTGTAGTCATCCTGTCCTTGTTTTACACACTTACCATGCCAGACCAGCTGCAGTGAAAGACCAGGATGAGATTACTTGGTTTTTTTTAAATAGAAAAGACAAGAGAAAGGGGAATTGGGTGGCTCCAGCCCCACCACTCCTCAGACTGAGTAGCCCTGGGCAGGTTTTCTCCCTCTGACATTTTCCCCAGATATCACACTGCTTAATCCAAAGGGAGCTTCCAAACCAGAGCCAAACCAGTTGCTAAACAAAAGGCAGTTGAGAAGAAGGATCAATTTCTGAGATTAACCATCCAACTCATTTGAATCACAGCACTGCCACTTAAACTGTTGGCAACTGTGATCACACCACAAAAGCTGACCTTTAAAGGACTTTGCTGTTCTGAAAGAAGAAACAAGATTGTTTCCAAGTTTCAAAACCAAACCAGTCCTGTTATTAACCACCCTGTCAAGTGCTACACATTCCTTCAAAGCAAAAAGACAGCAGGATCTGCTTAGAAATTGTCTTTTTCTGCCACAAGCAGGCAACACCCAACCTTAGGCCCAGCTAGAGTTCTGTCTTCTGCACCACCACAGCTCCTTCCCCACTTCCTGAACACTATTTGCAAGCTAAGTTCATTCAGTTACAGCTAGGATTGACTAGATGAGGTTTTCCAAGAATATCAAGGGAAAATCTACTCAGCATAAATAATACTTATAGCAAGTTAAACAAAGTCTTTTGCTGAGATCTAGCCACATGAGTATGGGGTTCTACCATGAGACACAACCCCAGCATGAGCTGGCAGCTGCCACCATTATATCTTGTTCCCAGGACTCATTATTTCTATGAATTCATGGATTCCTGGGAAGCAAATCAACACCGCTACCCACTGTTCCTTTGTGGCTTTCATTTTAATATGAAAGCCACAAAGGAACAGAGATTAAAGCTTAAGGGCTTGCTCATACACAAGAGATCCCATGCTGAGGTTCCTTCCAGCCAATGCCTATGGACTATCTACACCTGAATGCTTGACACTACAGTGAGCCACACTGGGACATACTGCTTGGCTTGTGGCAACTCACCCTGGAGAAGCAGGAAAAATGGAGCCTGGACTGCTTCCCTCAGATGTTGTTACAGCTGTACACTGTAACAACGGAGTTACACGGCCATGGTGAGTGACTTTAAGTTCACCTAAAAAGTCTTCCTGCTTTCCTCACAATGCTAACTATGAGCACATGTGTCTTCTCCCACAGCAATCATCTCCCCACCTCTCGCCATCAAAATGGCAAGAGGCACAGGACACACTCCCAGCTGGAGCTGGATGGCTCCTGAGGTTCATCCAAGGGTTGGTCTTCCAGAGAAGCATGTCAGAGTCCAAACTATGGGATGAAGCAGCTTCCTCATCATCCAGGGAACTGGTCCAACCAAAACCTACTCCCTTCCCTACCGCTCCTGGTACATGTAATCCTGTCCGAAGGTCCAGCAGGTCCAGGGCTGGTGTCCCTGTGCTGGCAGATGAATAAGGAATCAAGAAGGTTTACATGCACCGTGCATTCTGATTGGCTGTGTCCATTGGCAAGGTTAGTAATCATCACTGCTGCTCTACTCTACGTTAGGAGCATGAGCATGCCTCTGGAGCACTTGGAGTGCCAGGGAACCACCCTGGGAAGCACCAGCGAGGTGACAGAGTTCAGCAACCTCATCCTGGCTAGGAGAATGGTAGCAAACTACAGAAATCGGCTCTAAAGCACATGGAGAGCTGCTGGGTTTAAGCACTTTCAGATCAGGATTTCAAGTCCTGGGAACCACACACACTTCTGTACAACACTCATGCAGCTCTCACTCAAACACATTGGAATTTTCACCTCTCTACTTGGACAGGAATGCATCCCAAAGCTTCCTTGTTATGATCACCAGTAGGGACTCATAGCTCCGTCTTGGATGAAGGGCAGTTAAAGGATTTACAGATGCTGGGGCAAGCTAGAAGTTCAGGAGGGCAGCCTCAGCCCTGCAGAGATGAACCCAGAATATTCACCCCCAGCTCTGAGGGTCCCCAAGGGCAGCAAGAGGAGCTGAGAGAACAGACCTCCAGCTCTCACCAACAAAAAACCTCTCTGCTTTGCATTTCTAGAAGATGCAATTGCTTCCAGCCCTTCTGGGTTTTTGCTTCTGGGTGAGCAAGATCAGTGATAACACTGATTGGTGGTACTGGTTGAAGAAACATAAGCTGAGTGCTGGAGTGACAGCCGGAGGGTGGCAAGACTGCACTGCTGCTGCTACCGGCAACCACAATTTTAGAGTGATCATTACTAAGGAAACTTCAGACCCCTGGCCTGTGAAGCAATCTACCTACGAAGCTGTGAAAGAGAGGGGAGCTCAAGCAATGCAGCACCAACTGCTCTCAAAGCCCTCACCCAGTTTGTCTGTGGATGTGATAATATCGGCTGGAAGGGAGGAGTCCAGATCTGCATCCAAGATGCCCAGTGGATCGAGTTGTGCTACATGATGCCCTCGAATCTATGAAATGCACCAGGAATGGAAAGGAGAACAGGAACCAAGAGGGAGAGAAAAACAAAAGAAGGGAGGGGTAAAAAAGTTAAATTACATTAGAATTAATTTGCAGAGTAATTCTCACCGACGTTTGGAGAAACAGTTACTGGCGCATCATCAAAATTTACACAACTAATGCCGAGAGGATCAAGCTTTGCAATGTGGTGACCCCTGACCTGGAAGCAACAACACAGATTAGTCATTAAAACAAGTTAACTGAAGAGACATTCCTTTCCTCGGAAGTTCTGTCAGCAACAGAGGGAAGCAGGATGGGTGCTCCACGCCACTGCTAAGCATGGCAGGAGCCCATGGCACTGGGGCAACATTCCAGACAGCAGCAAACCACCCAGTGTGGAGACAAGCTCCCCCTCCCTGCCACCCTGTTTGGATTACAATAGCTTTAATCTTCCTATTGTCCAGTAAAGCATCAGCTGAGCTACTGCTCCAACAGATCAGCTGCTCCTATGAGGCAGCCCAGCTCCTATCCTGCGTGCTCTCCATGCAAACACGTGCATCATTCGCACTAACTCCAGCCCACCTCAGCCCCTGCAAGCCCCTCTG
Organism: Zonotrichia albicollis; assembly: GCF_047830755.1. NCBI lineage: Eukaryota > Metazoa > Chordata > Aves > Passeriformes > Passerellidae > Zonotrichia > Zonotrichia albicollis. The sequence continues at coordinate 9,314,889 of NC_133844.1, read as the reverse complement.
CAAAGGACGTGACCCTCCTCAGCACAAAGTCCCCTTACCTGATATGCCCTGATGAGAGATTGCACTGCAAGATGGTCCTCCACCAGTTTATCCACGTTAGGCTGTGCCTGAACCAGGGACTGGGCTTGGGACAGAGTGGAGAGGCTGGTCAGCGGAGGGGGGCTTTGGTAAGCAGTGCCTGGAGCAGCTCCAGCATTGGCGTTGCGAAAAAAGATGTCCCATGACTAGGAAAAAGGAAAGAAGAGAGATGACCAGGGTCTTCACTTGCAGTCCAAACACCTCCTCCATCCAAGGTTACAGAGGTCTCCACTTCACTGCCAAAGCAGGGGACAGAACTGCCTCTCCTCTGTACCTCATCTCCATGCAGCTGCTGCTGAAAGCACCCATCTGACTTGAACAAAAGAGCAAGCTCTCCGACTATTCCAGCTGCATCACTATCCCACTTCCCATTTATCTGGATTATTTCTTTAGGCATGAGGCCAACACCAGAGCCACCCCTCCCCTGGCAGTAGCACCAGGACAGGACAGAGTGACACCCCATCCCTTGGCTCTGCTCTTGGAACCATTGCTCTGAGCAGCAAGCCCCAGCCCGGACTCCCAGCCCATTTCCTTCTCCTCAGGGGAGGCCACTGCTCTCTAAATACCCCAATATTTTCTGAAAATTATTTCTGCCTTGTAATCAAGTACACCTCTTCCTCTTTTCATGATCTGAATGGCCAGAGACCTAAATCCCAGCATAAGCTGTCTTGTTCAGCCCCCAACCAGCAATGTTTTTATTTTTCTATCTCTTCTTCAATTTTCCCCCATCCTTTTGGTGACACCAATGACAGCACTACAGAGGTACTCCCATACCAGCTCTCCCATGCCCAGAACAAGGCAGTTGCCTCCTCTGCTCCTGTTCCCTTTGTAGATGGGCATTTCTCGGTGTTAAGAAAACAAATCAGAACACTGGGAAAAAAGCCCTGGACAGACCTGGTGTACTGCCATACTTTTCCAGCGCTGTCTGAAAAGTCTGGAAGTATCCCAGGCCAAACTCAAGTTAACCAGTCTCCTTGTAGAAGCACCAACAGATTTGGGGAAGGAGAGAGCCTGGCCAAACTAAATCCAACGCACATCCTCCCATCAGGTGTGTGCCTCATCTCATGTGCCACCAAATGATGGCAAAGGATGAGGGCACAGCAGAACAGCAGCTGTGTGCCAGCACAGACCCAGGAAGCTACTACAGCAAACAAATCCTATGGGATTTGCATGCTGACTTCAGCCCAAGGGTCTCTCCAACAACTGGGAGCTTGGCATTCTGCACCTTGGAGGGCACCAAATACAGCCTTGGCAATCAGAGATACACAAAGCCCAGCCACTCCCAGAGAGTTTAAATCAAGCAGAAAAGTGCCCTCAAAGCAGGGGTTGTTTGGGGCAGAAAACAGTTTTTGTCCCCTGGAAGCAGGGTGGAAAGGACTGAAAATCTGCCCTTTGCTGGAGTCACCCCAGCACTGCTGCTCCCCCCAGAGCTCCTCCAGTTGCAGCACCCATCACATGCCCCAGGAAGGTATTTCCAGTCCCAATTTACCCAAACACCCCATTGTCTCATCACATGACTGCACAAGGTGAATAAATTTAGAAACAGGTCATGCTAAAGGAACATAAATAAGATCTGGAACATTTTGACACTGTTACTGATAAACAATCACTCCCCCAAGGGGGAAAAAAAAAGGAAGACAGAAAACACTCAACCCTGTTCTGACTGCTAAAGCAAATTTCAGCAAGAAAAGAGGAAGACTTGCTTTTTGTTCCTTCCACAGGCTCACAGAGCTCCTGGGTGCCCCCAAAGCCATCAGCTCCTGCAAACGGAGGGACAAGCACCCAGGGATGGGCTCTGTACCCTTGGATGGAGAGGAACCTGGCTGGAGACTTTGCTCCACAGTTAAAGGTTGGTTCATGTACTAGCAAATAAAGACAGGCAAGAGAAAAGGAGCACCTGATATCAGAGGGGGGTGAGGGGAACAGGGACGGAGCCAGGGGTGTTGCCTTTATAACCTTCTCCCTTCTGCCACTCATTTCTCTTGGAGTTGCAATTAGCTTCTGTTCTGGAAGAAAAAGTTCACTTTAAACTCTGCAAACAAGGTGTGGCACTTTCACTGAGTGCTTTATTGCTCCACAGAATGATGTCTGGATGGCACAGGGCAGGCTAGGCTGTGATAAGGGCCATAAAGACATCAGCTTTCAACCTGCTGATGTGGTTGTGAATTCAAGAGAGTCCAAGGGCTATCCCATGGGTTTCTGAGGAGCACAGAGGTGCCTCTGGAGCTCCCACCTCCCATGGGAGAGGCTGCCCCATCAGAGTTATCCTGCTTTATCATGGGAAGGAGAACTTTGAACGTAATCCAGCACTTGCCAAAGGTAACACTAATAATAAATTCATGGGGTTATTGTCCTTTGACTTTTCTGTGCCCATGGCCCAGAAAAGTGGCAGCTTTTCTGGGCCCAGAGGGGCAGCTCTGTGAGTGCTCTACTCACTTTTATACCCTGTATAGATGCATACAGGATATAAGATACATAGATATACATTTTGGGTACAAGAGAGCCAGATTCAGGGCATTTTTAGACAGTCCCACAGCTGCAACACAAAGCATTAGCCTGGGCTGGCTTTCCCAGTGCTCCTCCATGCACTGGCAAAGTGAACCAGCTGCCTGCCACACACCAGGACAGTTCAGGCTTTAGAGGGATCTTGAGCTCAGTTCTGTGAGTGGAGCTCAGGGCAGGCTCCTCTATTAAGAACAATTCCAAACCAGCTCACCAAGCTAAACCAGCACCTTCTACCAAATGCAGCTTCTGAAGAAGGGTGTGGGCTCATACTGTCATGTCCCAGTCTCTCAGCTTGGAGGTCAGGCATGCAGAGTGAGGGAAGAGGGGTGACATTTCCCATCCACTGCAGGCACCAAGGGACATTGCTTCCACCTGCAGCTCAGGCTCCAGAAGCATCAACCCTGCTTGGTATGGTCTGCAGGTCTGGCAGCACCTCCTGCTCCAGCAGGGAGAAGATGATGAACGTCAGAGCTTAAGGCTGCAGGACGAGGAGGAGTAGCCTGAACCAAATGTAAGGCAAATTTAATCTTTGCTGAGAGCAGGCAGTCAAGTAGCAAGCAATGGGTTCATGCTATGCACATTGCTGTGTCCTTTATCAACCCAGACAAGCACCTTCAGTTTTTTGAGGGTGATGGGGTCATCAAACCTCTTTCTATTTAAAATCTCAAACATTGGCAAGTTAAAGGGTCTGTGTTAAGGGCTGTTTAATGTACAGATCCATAGGGAGAGCTGTGTCCCTGTCACCCAGTTCAACCCAAACTCCAAGGCTGCTGCTTAGGGAGGCTGAACCTACCTGAGATGTATGCAAGTAGCACTCACCTGCAGCCACAGCTGTTTGGCCACCTTCCCTGAAGCACCCATCATGTTGCTTAGGGGATGGGAAGACAGTGTGGGCTGTACCAAGCACCCAAGCTGGTCAAATAGAGGCAGGAGGATGGTGTCCCCACTTTTAAGGGGAAGCAGTCCCAGGAGCAAGCAGCACTGACTGACCCTGTGGCAGCCCACTGGCACCCATCCACCATGTCTTCACCTCCTCTTTCTCTCACTCTTCTCTAATTTTTATTATTTTACCGTTATTACTATCCAACTCTGCTCATCGGGCTTGAAAACTGGAGCTCAGCTAAAGGATTCCATGCAGAAAATGCCCTAAAATAACCTACTTTTTATCTTCCCTATTTTAAGCAAGAACTAAAGCTTGTTCTGCACTTTAAACCCCTGGTATGTACATGGAGGAAATGAATTCAGTGTGCTCAGCTGGGACAATTGCACCAGCAGGAAGCCTCAGAGGTTTTTGCTGACAACAGCAAAGACACTCCAGCTCTTCCCAGCTGAACATGTCCCTCCTTCCTGGTGGGACACAGCACAGCAAGGAGCAGCTGGTCTCTGTGCTACACAGGGATAGAAAAACCTCAGCCAGGCCCCATGACAGCCTGACTCCTTCCAAGTGCTCCAGCCTAGGATCTGACTCTCCACCTGGCAGGACAGAGGCCAATGCTCATCAAGGACAGAATTAGGACTTTCCTCCCCTGGGCAGGGCACACAGGCTGATGGCCTGCAAGCCAACATGATGAGAGACAGCTGCAAGCCCAGCCTGAGCACAGCAGCTCAGCATCAGGGGACCCATGAAGAAGTGCAGAGAGGACAGAGGAGTGCAGAGAGGAGCTGGGAAGGAATCTTGGTAAACAGGTCACTGGAACAAGGTGGAGTCCACACAAGAGACAAGGCCAGAATGGGGCCAAGTATATCGATCAGCAATCTGGTTTTACACACACAAGCTCAAAGCCAAGCTTAGCTATGTCTGCCCCAACACAGAATACCACCCATGCCTGAGACAAAAAGGAAACAAGTCACGATGTGGAGAATACCCTCCATGCCCCTTTTTCCCATCCTCCACTCCAGAATCAATCCTCTTGATGAGCCACCAGAGATGGAAAAAATACAGCAAGTGGATTCCCAGAAGCCATTCCTTGTATCTGCTTGTGATCCAGGATGATGCCCATGTCCCAAGCCCACGGCGTTTCCTCTTGAACAGAAAAAGCTCCTCTTGCTTCTTGTTCCAGGAATCACTGCTGTTTCTTTTGGGCAAAGTGAGGCAGAAGGACCATCCACAAACATCCAGCCCCTACTGACGAATTCACTACTCCTCAAGAGGTGGCACTTACCTGCACCCACTGTTCAGACACACAGAGAAGTGAAGGTGACGTCCTGGCAAGGTTGATCCTTACCTTATGTACACTTTTGGGATTTTCCAGCCAAGCATAATACATTTCCTCCACATAGTTTGAACTAGTCCCACTCAGAAATGGCTCGGCAGCCACAGGTGCACTGTAGCACCTGAGCTGTTGGAACGTCCTGGGCGCTGCCGGTCTGTGTTGGGAAATTGTCTTTACAGTCTGTGAGGCTGTCAATGGCCTCAGTTTTGCTGCACAAGTCCTTAAGTTAAGCATTTTTGTATTGTTGCCTCACGCAAGCTCCTGTCGAGGGAGAACAGAAAAGTGGGTTATTAATTACTGCAGGAGAGCACTGAACAGAGACCACCCCCTACCCAAGCACGGAGAATCAAGCTTAGGATCAGTTTTTAATTTGCATTAATCCATCCACCCTGTCCCACAGCGAGGTCTCTGATGGCTTGGAAATGCAGTTTTTGCTCAGTACACTCAGCACGGCCAGGTCTGCCTCTCCTATCCCTGGCAGCATGGTACCATCACCTCCCCTGTCACAACAGTGCAATGCAAATCTGCTTGGTGGGTACCCAACACGGGCCTCGAATGAGCCACTGCACAGCAAAGCCACCCACATCTCTTGATTTCAGCTTCTTCCATCACTCTCCTTCCCAGGTTGGTCTAGGCTTCCTTTCTATGACCACTCTGCTTGGCTGAGGTTTTCTTCTTAGTTTGCTGTGATGTGCACCAGGGTAAAGCTGGTAAGAAACTGTCTACAGGGAAAATTGCCTGCAAGGTAGGGGTAGAGTAGTGCAAAGCACTTGAGAACTGGGCTCCAAGAAAGACTGCTGCTCCTCAAAAGCCCAGACCCAAGAACATCAGTGCAGGTGAAAGACCCAGAGAGGGGCTCTCCTCTGCTCAGAGAACCCAGAAAAGTAACCTGGAGCTGGTGTGGGACCTTGGAGAGGTCCCACCTTGCAGCTTTCCACAAGGCATGTACTGGGAGGCCTGGGGTCAGCCAGGGGGTTTTACACACATCCTACCAACCACAGTAGCCCAAGGAAAGCACTGGAAATCATCCTGAAGGAAGTGCAGGCACTTGGAGCAACTCTTCTTGGAGCTGCCCTTTCCACCCAGCTCCTCCTGCAAGAGGCAGGACCCAAGGCTAGAGGTGACCTAGCTGGCTGGTTTCCATAGCACAGACCAGTCCAACGAGCAGCAGCCCAATGGCAAAGCAGTTACCACGGTTCACCAGATTAAAATGAAATTTCACAAGGGACTAGAGAAAACAACACACCATCACAGCTATCAGTTTGCTAGCCAGCCTTCCAGCTGAATCTAGTTCAGACACTGATCTCTCCCCTGTAGTGACCAACAACAGGACCCGAGGGCTGCATCAGGGGAGGTTTAGGTCAGATATTGGAAAAAGGCTCTTCACTCAGAGGATGTTTGGACACTGGAACAGCCCCCCCAAGGGGAATGGTCAAAGCCTGAGAATTCAAGAAGCATTTAGGCTGTGCTCTCAGGTACAGAGTGTGGCTCTTGGGATGGTACTGTGCAGGGCCAGGAGTTGGACTTGGTGATCCTTGTGGGTCCCTTCCAACTGAGCATATTCAGTGATTCTGTAGCTCTGACTGCCCAGCATGGCAGGGGCTAGACTCCCCATTGCAAACTATAAGGTTTTGGTTCAAAGAGCCTGAGGAAGACCCAGAGTCACCTGAATTCAGACAAAGTGTTTGACAGATTTACCCATAGGATGAAGGGAACCACTTGTCATTTCCACCTTGCCCACAATAACACCTGGCAAGAAAGGCCAGCAGGTGCAGGACTACAAGTGCCACAGCACTGGGGATTCTCCCAGTTCAGCCTCATCAGATCTACACAGCAAAACACACACTGTTATTTTTCTGAAAGGCTAAGTAAGTCAGGGATGTTCAGCCTAGAATAAAGAAGGCTCCAGGGAGTCCTTAGAGACCCACACAGTCTCTAAAGGGGCTCCAAGAGAGCTGAGGAGGGACAAGAGTCTGGAATGACAGAACAAGGGGGAACACCTTCCCACTGCCAGAGAGCAGGGTTAGATGGGATACTGGGAGGAAATTATTTCCTGTGAGGGTGGTGAGACCCTGGTACAGATTGCCCTGGATCCCTGGAAGTGTCCAAGGCCAGAGTGGATGGGGTTTGGAACAACCTGGGGTAGTGTAAGGTGTCCCTGCTTATTGGCGGGGGTGGAACTGGATGATCTTTAAGATCCTTTCCCACTCAAACATTCCATGATATTTTAGAGAGCCAACTGAATCCAGTGCCAGAGCACAGGCATGCATATGGCAGGGAAAAAGCTTTAGGACAGAAGTAGCATCATCATCATCTCCAGTTTCATATCCAGTTTTGATGCTGTCACTCAGCAGCATCCCGTGACCTCTGGAAAACAGCGAGGTTAATGCCAGCGTTTGACCCAAAGCGAGCAGAACTAGCTGCTCTTTGAAGGTCTCTTGCAGGAAAGGTTAGCTAGGAGCCTGGACAGAGACAGGCAAGCTTGGAGCTGGGATGATTGCAAGTTGGATCAAAGTAGAGAACCAGAAGCAAGGACGTAGGAAACCAAGTCTGAGATAAGGGATATCAGGGTCACACAGGAATGCAAAGGTCACACTGGGAGTGACGCCTGAGGAGCATATGGAGAGGCAGCCAGCCACAGCCCAAACCTCACCAAAAGGTCACACCTCAGGAATGCCCACAACAGATGACGGATGGAGTGCGCCAATAAGCAGATGAAAGTGCTAAATGTGACCCGCCCGCAGCCGGGATGGGGACGGCGGCCCAGATGGCGGGTGCTTCGTAAGGACTGCGACTTAAGAATACTTTCTAGGTTAAAAACAGCACAAATTCCACCTTCCAGGAAGCGGCGGGGCCAGCGCCACCGGCTGTAGACACAGCTGATCCAGCACCGGGCACCTTCGGGCCCGCGGCAGGCGAGGGCCTCAGAGCGGGCGGGGGCCGGGGCAGACCCTCCGTGTACAGCAGAGCCCTCCAGAGATGTCGGGAGGCGCCGCGAGGTCGGGCGGCATTCCCAGAGCGTGCGGACGGACCGGAGCGGCCCCGCGGAGGGCCCGTGGCGCCGTGAGGCAGCGTGAGGCGCGCGGGAAGGGGCAGCGGGACCCCCGCCCCCGACGGAGCGCCAGGCCCGCCCCCGCCCGCGACCCCCAATCAGCGCCCGCCGCCGCCGCTCGGGCTCCGCGTTCCTCGCCGTCTATAGGCCCGAAGAGAACAGCCGAGCCTTCCCATTGGCCGCAGGGCAGCCCGTCTCGCCGCAGTCCCGCCCCCCTCGCTCCCCTCCTCCCAGGCGCCCGGGCGGCGCCAAGGACACCGGGGCGCGACCGCGGGCTACCGGCCCAGCGCGGCCGCCGGCGCGACCCCCGGCCCGCTGCGGCCCCGGCTGCGGCCCTCCCGCCCGGCTAGGTCCGGCCCCACCGTCCGGCCCTGCCGCGGAACTCACCGGCGTGTCCGTACGCCCCGCTCGTGGTCCCGGCTCTGACAGCGGCACCGACCGCCGCTCCCGCCCCGCCTCGCCCCGCCTCTCCCGTGCGTCAGCACGTCGCGTCACTGCGGCTCTTTTGCCACGCCCTCCGATCCCGGCCCAATGCGTCTGCGCCGGCCGGCGTGCAGCGGTGGGGGGGTCGGGCCTGGCGGCCGCTGTACGGACCGAGGACCCCCGGCATGGCCGGGGAACTCTCACCACGGCCAGGATACCTTGTATGGCCCGGGGACACCCACCATGGTTCATGGTCTCAGCCCTCATCGTGGCTTGGTGACTCTCACCATGGCTTCAGGATCCCAACCGTGCCCTGGGGGCCTCTGCCATGACCTGGGACCACCACTGTATCGTGGAGAACCCGTTGTTCCGGGGCACCTCAGGCGTTTGCGGATATCCAGCCATGTGGGATGCCCAGCAGGGCACAGGAGGTGCTCTGGGAACTCTGCTTTTCTGGCAATTTCCTGGCAGTGAGTCATGGTGGTGCCAGTCTCGGGCACGGGAGTGTGCAGGGCTGGATGGCACTTTCAGGAAGTGAAACGGGTGCCAGGAAAACACCCCAACAGCCCGAGTCCACGCAAGCCTGGCCACGCACATCCCCGGCCCTCCCAGCATGGTGCAATCTCCGGCACACCGGATGGAGGTGAGGATGAGGAAGGCCCCTAAAGGCCATGTCTCTGAAGACCATGTCCCCAGGTCAGAAGAAACTGAGCGGACAGCAGTGTTATGAGTAGAAAAGTTGTCCAGTTATTAAAGGTTACAGAGTTCACAAGTTAAGCGAATTGCTGCCAAATTCGAGTTCTAACTATTTGTTGTTAATAATTTCATATTGTAATCCTCTGTTGTTAATAGTTTTCCTTTAATTACCTGTTCCTGATGGTTAGTTATCCCCCTTTGGTACCCGGGACTACAAAGAGGAGGGGACATCGGGGTTGGCATGCAAATGAGGAAACCCCTCAACAAATCTAGCAGGAAAAACCCCTAAAAAACCCGAGCCACCATGGAATTAAGAGATCAAAGTGATGCCTAGACGTGAGGAACAGCATCCAGTATCCGCTAAGACCCTTTTTACCCCTCACCCTAACCTAAAAGATGTCGGCTAGAAAGAGGACCTCGAATGTCAAACCCAAAAATTGGGGATCCTCTGGTGTTCTTGTAAGGATGGAAGCCTCAGCTCTGACTGCAGACCAGCAGACACAGATGCACTCTTCTTCCTCCTCCGTGCCGCTCCTGGGAGCAGTGGCAGCGTGAGTGCGACCCATCAGTTCTCCCCACCTGAGCTGATTTTTAATAAAGGCATTAAAAAGGAGAAAGATCTCCTTCCCTATTTATTTCAGCAGGGTCCTGCACCCACTGGTGTTGGGGCAGTGCGTACAAGAGGGGTGACATAGGAGGCACAACTGGCCATGGCACCAGGGGTCTGGGCAGTACGGGAGGAAGCTGTGGGGAAATGGTGGAGAGGCAGCGCTTGCATCACCGGCCACGTCCGGGACACCCACAGTCCCCGGCCCTAACGGTGACAGTGTTGTCACAGCTGGGCTGGGGCTGGCGCTGGGACTGGGGTCGGAGCTGGCTCTGAGTGATTCCAACTCCTGCTGTGTCAACCAAATGGCAGACTGGCACATGGTCAGAGGCCCCACACATCAACGCCAAACACCCCTCCGCTCTCTGCCCCACACACCAGCCCTGGAGCATCCTTCTGCTGTGCCCCACAACCCAGCTCTGGCTCATCCCCAGCTCTGACCCATATCTGGTCCTGGAGTATCCCCCGCTCTGCTCCATGCTCTGCCTCCCCACTGCACTACTTGGGGGCAACCAGCCCCGCCCCCAGCCCTCCAGTCTCAACAGAGTAATTGGGCAAAACCAGGCGTTGCGAAACCTGGAAATCCCACTCTGACGGCACTTCCTTCTACAGGCTCTTGAAAACCAGGCACGCTGACACTGGGCTCAGAGAGCAGCCAAGCAGCACTGCAGGCAGAACAGGCAGGAGCAGGCAAATAAGTGCCTCAGAAGTTTGCAGGTGCTGTGAAGTCTCAGCCCAGAACTCTTCAGACAGTGGTGGCAATGGCATTCGTCCCTGACTTGGACACACTGGAGAGCAGCAGGTAAGAACAGACATGCCAGAGAGGACTTTGGGGATGTGAGGCTGCATTCCTGACCCTGACTTCACCACGTCCCTTTGCCTTTCAGCCTGAATGAGGAGACGTTGTATGGCCCCAGCTGTCTGTGCCCGCAGAAGGTAAGGCTGTGGTGGTGGGAGTGGTGGGGTCCGTGTTGTATGGAAGCCAGGCTCTCACCCTACATCCCCTTTCTTCCCCAGAAGCCCCGGCTGGACTTGGAGGGGACATCGCCTGGGGTGGGCATCCAGGTGACAGTGACAAAAGGACCCCTTTCCAGGACCTTTCGCCAGGCTGCCATCCTGGTGGTGGCTGTGACCAAGCTCTTGAAGCAGCCAGCACGCAAGGACTTTGCAGACAGTGACCTTGGCAGCTTCTTGGATGATATTTTCGGTATGAGGGTGATGTCAGTGCTGGCACCCCAGCCAGAGGGTATTCTTGGGGGACATTCTTGGAGCTGGGAGCAGCATCCTCCTGACTGTCTCTCTCCCCACAGAGCCCGTCTCCTTCCAGTGCATCAAGGGCAGTTATACCAGGGCACCCGTTTTCCGCTACACTCGTTCCCAGTCCTTCGACATCCTGGACATTGACCACAAGTGCTTCGTACTGGAGTCACCCACCCAGCTGGTGGCCCTGCACCTGCAGGGACCCTCTGCTGGACAGAAAGGTGAGAGCATATGGTCGCATCCCAATGTCCCTGTCCCCAAACCCTGGACCACCCAGGAGCCACCCCACAAGCCCAGGAGCACCCCTTTACCTGTCCCTTCTCTCTGCAGTGAAGCTCAACATTGCTCTGTACCGTCCCCGGTCATCGCAGGGCGCTCCAGGCTCTGGGAGGGTGCCAGTGGCCTTGGGCATCAAGGGCTACCAGCTCTACATGTCATGTGTGATGAGTGGCACCAAGCCTGTGCTGCAGCTGGAGGTGAGCAAGGGGTCCCAGCAGTCTGTCCTCTGTGGGGCTGGGGGCTCATTCCACCTTTGTCTTGGTTCAGGGCAAATTTTAGGAAGAACTTTTAATTTTTAACTCATAAAGTCAACCTATGGACCACCATTTCACCCCTCTGGCTGTAGGAAGCTGACATCAGGAGGGATATTGAGAGTGTGGAGCTGACCCGCTTCATCTTCTACCGCCTGGACAGCCCAGCTGAGGGGACCACACGCTTCGAGTCAGCCGCCTTCCCTGGCTGGTTCGTCTGCACATCTCTGCAGCCCCGCCAGCCCGTGGGCATCACCAACACCCCAGACCAGGTGAACATCGCTACCTACGAGCTGAGCAGGCGCTGAAGACCCTGCACCAACCCAACTCAACCGGCAGTCACCGGTTTTCAGGCTGTATGTACTAAGTACAACCCCTGGGACACAACCTCCCTCCTCATCTATTTCATGTGAAATAGCAGCTCTGGGCCCCATGGGCTCGAGCCATCCCAGTCTATATATATATGTATTTATTTATTTATTTATTGTGTCTTCCCATTGCTTTGGTACTTACTTGTTGTGCCCCTTATTTATTTTTGCTTTTAACTTGTATGTGGATGGAGGTGGAAATAAAAAGTTTTCTAGGACAGCATGGCTCAGCTCATTACTCATGGGGGATGGAGTTACAGATGGGAAAATCCTTCTGATTTGGCTGCTTTTTGGGTGAAAATTCAGGGCATGGGGGACCACCTCACAGCCCAGGGACCACCCTGACCCATGCAGGACCCTCCACCACTCTGTCTCCGTGCCCACACCACAGCTGGGAGGTGGCTGAGGTGGGCATCCCATGGTGGATCCCTGGCAGCTGCCTGAAACTGTCACCTCTGCCCCAGCTATGGCCAGCAAATGGCATGGTGGGCCACAGTGCAGCAGGACAACGAGTAGCGTGGCATTACAAGGTGTGGCATGATATCACATAGTACCATGTGGAGCACTAAATAATACAATGTCACATAACACCATGTCTTATCATGTGGAACAGCATGGTGCAGTATAGCATGGTGTGCTGGCATGGCATGGAATGGCATGGCATGGCCAGATGTGGCATAGCATCACACACCATGCCGTGGTGCTGTCAAAAATAGGTTGTAAACTGTTGTAAATAGTTGATAGATTGTTAAGCATGTACTGTTAGTTTGGTTATTATATTGTACAAGGGGTTAAAAGGGTAGTTGTAAGAAATATGGTACTTACCATACCATACCATACCATACCATACCATACCATACCATACCATACCATACCATACCATACCATACCATACCATACCATACCATACCATACCATACCATACCATAACCACACCTCAGTAAAGTGCACCACGAGCCAGCCTGGACAGAACTGTGATGGCCAATCAAGTGCCTTAAACCTTCCTGCAAATGAAGGATCCAAACAGAAACCAATACAAAAGGACAGAAAACAGGATAAAAAGGGACATCTGACCCAGTGAATCCGTGCCGCTCCACCTGGAACATCGGGGACATCGCTGCTAAAACAAATCCAGCGCCGGCGCTGCAGCACCCTCGACGGGAACGCTCCTGCTCGGCCTGCAGGCCATCATGCTTTAGGCCTTATTTTAAATGATAATAAATGCTGAAATCTCTTTAGTCCCGGGCGCGTGTCCCGTTTCTAACAGCACGGCGTGGCCCGGCTCGGGACGGCACGACACGGCCTGTCACGACGCGGCATCTGTCACCGCGGGCAACGCCCCGCCCAGCCAATCACAGAGCCACGGCCGGCGCTTGGCTCTCCTCATTGGTAGCTTTGAAGAAGGCGGTGGCTAATAACGGCAGCGCGAGGGTTGTTGGGAGTGCCGGCGGCCGTTCGGCGGCGGTGCCCGGGATGGAGCGGGAGGGAGCGGCGGGTGAGTGAGCCTCGGGTGAGGGACTCTCGGAGCGGGAGCCTGGGAGCGGGGTCTGAAGGGTCCCGGTGCTGGGGGTGCAGGCGGCCCAGGGGCCGTGGGGGCGGAGGAGAACGGAGCTAGCCGGACCTGCGGTGCGGCGGAGCTGCGGACCCCGTGGGGCGGGTACCTTGTGGGGAGGCCCGAGTTCTGTGGGAGCGCTCGACTGGAAGTGGCACAGATGGGCCGGTGGGAAGCTGCTGAGGGCGGGCGGTGTGAGTAACTATGTGTGAATCCGCGGCAGGTGCCCGCGAAACGGGCCCAGGAACGCGGTCTGGGAGGAGTGGGAGTGTGCTGGAGGGTCGTGCTGCTCTTGGGCTCAGTAGAAGCCTTTCCTTATGCAAACTGAGCCCTGCCCAGCTGAGGGGTTGAGTGGCATCACACTGTGAAGGTCAGGAAGCTTAAGTGGCAACGAGCCTCTGGGCAATATCATGTACAAGGGAGTTTCTGGGAACAGTATTGCCAGGCTCCCCAGGCAGGGAGGTGTGCAATGTACTGTTTGAGAGTAACAGAAATCCAGTGTCATGAGTTCTTTGAGTATTGAGACTGTCCTGTGCACAATGCATTTCCTGCCATCTCTTTGCAGCAAACAGAGAGCCAGCTGCAGAGCTGCCAAGTAGCTAAGGAAAGGCTGAAATGCACAAGTGCCAGGTAAGTTAGGAGGATGTTGGGCTTGGATGAGATGATATGTAAAGGTCTGAGGTATAGCTGGCTCTCCCCACTGACCAGTGTCTACCTTCTCTGGCCTGTGTACAAAGAACCAGCTCCTGTCTGGGCTCTGCCCCCACAGTACCCTGGCACCAGTCTGTCGTTACTGGCAGCAGGAGCAAAGGAATGGTTTGAGTGCTGGCGTTTCCCAGGGGCTGATGGTGTCTCTTCTGCATATTTTATGAAACTCTTAAACTTTCTCATTTCAGCTCCTGGCTCTGGCAGTCTGGGAGCCTCCAAACCCACTACCTGCCAGACCACTGCCTGCAGGAATGTCTTGGTTTGGAAAGACAGGTGCCTGCTAAGAAAGGCAGAAGCCTCCCCTGAAATGGAGAATGTAAACCCTCCCCACCCCTCTAAATTGCTGTAAAGTTTAAATTAAGGGGCTCTCAGGCAAAAATATGGGAGCAGGAAATAACAGTTCTTTAACAGGGAAAAAAGGGATAAAATAAACAGTTCAGTACCCTAGAACAACACTGACAGAGTCAGAACCCAACGTGACACCCTGTGGGTCAGGGTGTTGGTAGCAGTCCCATTGGAATTGTGGCTGCAGGCCTCCTGCAGTGTCAAGGGTGGCTCTGTTGGAGCAAGGGGTGAAATAAACAGGGCCAGGAGACTTCTTCTCCTTTTTAATGCCTTTATTAAAAGTGATCAGCTCAGGATTGGGCGGCTCAGCAGGGCTGCAGTCCCCGTCGCATCTCCCAGGGCGACTCAGAGGAGGAGGACATGCGCAGCTCTGTCCGCTAGGGGCAGAGCCGGGGGATCCAGTCCTCGTGGGAGCCTTTAGGGCGTGATGTCCCCTGTCAGATGTTGATCCTTTCAGCTTCTCAGCTGTCTGGTCCCGGCTTTGGGACGACTCACTGCTCAGGGCGAGAGGGGCTCCGCATCTCTGCAGGCTCAGCACTTGGCTCCTCATGTCCAGACGCCACTTTAGTCTCTCAATTCTTATTTGGCTCTTTGTTTTTGGGGTTTTCTCGTTGCATTTTGGAGTCGAGGTCCCAAAGCCTGCTGGTCTTTGGAGTCACTTTGCATAACCCCCCCCCACCCTCTCAGGTGTCTTCCCTATGTTGGAAGAGTGCACAGCCTCGGGGAAGGGCCATCACCCCACCCAGCCAGGCCTTTTACTTATACAAAAGAGGAGATAAGCCTCAACGACCCGTGATTACAATAACAAAGCAGCAAGAACCCTGGCAGAGACAGAGACCTGGCTGCATGCCTGTAACTCTTTCTCACACAAAAATATTAACTGAATTTTTGTTCATAACAGGGGGCTCACAAAAAAATATTAACTGAATTTTTGTTCATAACAGGGGGATCTGTAGAAAAAGATTGTATTCTTGCTCTGAAGATCCAGTGGAAGAAGAGGCAGCTGCTGTTCCTCTGGGGAATCCCGTGGAGAAAGCTGTGCTGGTGTCTCAAAAAACGTCTGGATCATATCGGGGTAGCAATGCTTGGCTCCTCCCTCTGGGCTCACATCTCACAATGGGATGCTATAGTTCTTACAGTCATGCAGTGACCTTCAATAGTCTGTTAGCGGCAGGTGTCCCCTCCCAGGGATGTGTGAATGTGGTCACTCAGAGAGATAAAGCAAACTGCCCACTTGACAAAGATTATCTGCCATACAGATGATAATTGAAAACATCTTTCATGGCTGTCTTCAACAATGAGTCATTTTGGTTAGTTTTGTTGTCCATAGAAGTTTTGTGAGGACCTTGGATGTTAATGGCTTCCCAGGAAAGCTCTCTTTGGTTCTGGTCAGGGAAAGGTTCAGAGCTGCCCTGCCCAGCTGCGGGCTGGGCGCAGGAGGGGAAGCCATGTGGCCGGGTGAGGTAGGGCCTTGGACAGAGAGGGGAGGTGAAGAGGCCCTTGCAGGATGGAAGGGTGGAGGATCACTGGAGAGTCATCAGGCAGCCATCCCCACCCAGGAGAGAGAGACGGGGGGGAGAGCCGGTGCCTGTGCCTGTGCCACCGTGGAATTTGATAGCAGGTTGGCTGAGAAGGAGAAGGGGAGGGTGCAGGGCCGCGTGGGAGTTCTGGACAGGCAGAGCTTGATATTTTTAACCCTTTTCTTGGATGACTGAAACGTTACAAATGCTGATCCTCCTCCTAAATGAGAAGAGAGAGAGGGATGAATAGCAGCAAATGGGCAAGTGTGATGCAAGTTTGTGCAAGTGAAAGATGTCCAAGAGAAGTTGAGAAGAATTCTAGGTGGCAGGAGATGATTGAGTGGCCTTTGGCTGGACTTTTCTTGTATAGCCATGGACAGAATTATGTTTCCTGTGACACAGAGACTGCATCCAGGGGGAGGCAATGGCTCAGAACCAAGAGAGTTCAGTGTTGAGACCCCTTGGCCCCAGAGGGTGAAATTTGGTGGGGGGGACAGGTGTCCCAAAGGTGAGAGACTGTGCTCTTTTTGGAACTGGACAAAGCACCCTTAAAAGGAAAACCCTAGAAGCAGCTCTGGTCCATGTGCAGTGGTGAGAGCACTGGACATGGACGGAAGATGTCAGGATGGCAGATGTTCTCAGGGCAGTGCCACGAGTGACATGGTAACACACAAAGTTTCAACTGGGTTTCCAGGGGAAGCCTACGGCACAAGAAGGACTCCTCTCCTCTTAATAAACTGAGAATTGATTATCTGAAGGGTAGTGATGGACTGAGAGTTGGTGATCTGAGGGGTGGCAACTGAATTGAGAGTCCAAGGTTTTGTCTTACTGTGATGCATTGGGAACTTGGTTGGGGGAAGGAGGAATGTTTGGAAGGTTTTCATCCTGAGTTTTGTGTGTTTCTTTTATAGAACCACCAGACTAAAGAAGAAAAATACAGGAAAGCCTTGCCAGAATCAAGGAGCATGTCACAAAATATAAGTAACCAGCCTTTGCAGCTTAAACCAGAGCTGCCAAAGGCAAGTGGCATGCATGCTTGGCCTGTTCCAAGGAGTCCTGCAACTACCGATGAGCGCAGGTAAGGGGCAGCTCTGAGTGAGCCAGCACCATCCTGCTGGAAATGGAGTCCAAAGTCTTTTATGAGCAAAAGCTTGTGGGGGGGTTGATGGCCTGAAAAAGAAGGGGTTGGGGATAATGTTGGGTGGCACCCTGGGTTTCTCTCCCACCACTTCAGTAAGTGCAAGGAGAGTGTGTGGCCACTCTCCTGCTTCAGCCTCAAGGTTTCGGTTTGAGTGTGATTTCCTCTCCCAGTCCTAGAGCTCAGGTGTGTTTCTGAGATAGATATACTGATTCTTTTTAAGCAGCTGAAGTTGGCTAAAGGAAGACTCCGAGGAAAAACAGCCAGCTCTTGCCAAGCTGCTGTCTGCTGTGGTAACTGTGATTTCTCTGTCCTTGGACAGGAAACAGCTGGAGGAGTGGTTGGCAGCCAAAGGCAGGATATACAAGCGGCCGCCGATGAGGTTGCTTATGAAGCAGGCGGTCATACCATCCTGCAGAAAGGTCAAGCCAACCGAGAAAAAAGACAATCCAGAGCAGCACTTCCGAGCCAAGGCAAACAACATATTAGCTGATTGCCTGAAGCTCATTGAGGAGGTGAGAATAGGGAAGGAGCTGCTTGAATGAGCTTCTTCTCTCCTGGAGCATGTCAGGGGACAAGGGCCATTTCCCTCCAGTAGCTAAGAGGGGTTGGGAACAAGTGTTCAGTGGCAAGAGTGGGAAACACAGGAAAATACAAGTGCTCATAAAGTTATGGGTAGGCCAAAGGCAGGCAGTGAGCTGTAGTAGGAGTCCTTGTAAAATATATGTATTGTGTAAGTGGCTGTGCCCCAATCCTAGTTGTTCTAAATGAGCTCCAGCTGTGATGTACTTAATTGGGCTGCAGCTGTAGCTAATGAAGATAACTGGGATAAAAGGGGCTGGACTTTCTGGTCAGGGAGAGCCTTGGAGGAGCCCTGGTGAGGCAGCAGGAACAACACTGCTGAGAAGAACTGCTCATAAGGTATAGCACTTGAGAAATATAATAACAGCAATATGAATACAATAGTGGGCTGACTGGGAGAAGGGAGAGACCAGACCAACACAGACCACTAGCCCTGCTCCAGGGTTTACTGGCCCCAGTTATGCCAGCACTGCATTCTATCCTTTGAAACCCCTCTGGAATACTAGACCAAATTATCCAAGGGAGAGATAGATTTGCAAAGCCAGACTTTTGAGAGCCTCCTCCTGGAGAGTGCTGTGAGCTGTGGTCAGGCACGGTCTGCTTCCTCCTGGTGCACACACTCATCCATGCCATAGACACCTTTCTTCAGACCCTTTCCCTTCTCCTTGCAGGGTGTCCATGCTGAGGACATCTCAACAGTGCTGTCCCTTGTGCCCCAGGCAGAGAAATTTGCCAAATTTTGGATCTGCCAAGCAAAGCTGCTGGCCCGGAGTGGCCCCTTTGATGTGTTGCAGCTGTACAGAGAAGCAGTCAGTGCTGGGGCTGAGGTGAGTGTTCCCTGCCTCTGCTCTGGAAGGCTTCCACAAGATCCAGGGGCCGGGTTTTGGAATGAGTTTAGCAGCATTAGTCACTGGTGAAACAGTCTTTTAGAGCTGCCAGTCCCATTCCATGCTGCAGGATGTGCCCATGCAGGATGGGCACCTGGCCAGCTGTGCTGGGTGCTGATGGATCCCACTGGGCAAAGGGGAATACTGCAGCCTCTTCCTATCCTCAGCACAGGCTGAGCAGCAAAAGCCTTTCCGCCCATTCTTCTCTAACTCTGGTCTCTGTGGGGGTCTGACTAAATATATGTATTGTAAACATATGTATGGCAGAGATCTCTGTATTGTATTGCCCTGATCCTAGTTATTGTAAGTAGGCTGTAGATGTGATGTCCTTGATTGGGCAGCAGCTGTAGCCTGTGGAGGTAGCTAGGATAAAAGGGGGTGTGACATTCAGAGAGGGTTGGAGAGGGGCCCCGGCACAGAAGTTACAACAACACTGCTGAGAAGATTACAACAGGTCTCCATTCCCATGCCAGAACTGGCTTGACCCATGTTTTGCTTTTCCTGCAGCCAGTTGAAGATCTCAGAGAAACTGCTCTCAATATTTTGAAGGATGCTGGCCAGAAACTGGAAGGTAACCTGGGCATTGTGGGGTTGATGAGCATGGGTGCTCCCAGGTGTTGCCAACCTGGAGGCAACACGGTTTACAGTCTGTCCCAGCACCTCGTGTCCCTCCTAAGGAGTGTGGTCAAAGTCAGGAATCCTGATCTGAAAAATGGGACACTGCTCTTCTGCCTGGGCTAGGGAGGGTCCTGGCCCTGCAAGCCTCTGCAGGCAGGCACCCTGCCCCTGTTCAGAGTGCCGAGGTGTAACCCCTAGCCAGTGCTGTAACTGTGCTGCCCGGAGCAGGCGATTCAGCCTTACCTGGACCACAGATACATATTTATTGTGTGCCAAACCCTCCCCCCTGCATCTGAGGGGCAGCAAGAGCAGTCAGGTGAATGTGTACAAGGCAGCCTGCTCCTGCTGGGAACCCTCAGGGGCTCTTGGGGGGATATGAACTCAAGCCCTCCAACTCTGTAACTTCCGGCAAAGCCTTGTTTTTCCAGAAGAAGAAGCGTGTCTCCTCCAAAGCACCTAGGATTTCACTGATAGAGACACCACAGGGTCATGGTCCTGTAGCATCTCTGGGTAGTGACTCCGAGTGCTCTCAATCCGCAGGGAACGCCGCACAGGTGTTAGGAATTTAAATTCTCTGTTTTCCAACAATTCCCTTCCTCTGTGGAGAGAAAAGCCTTGGGTAAACCCTGCAGAGGACCACTGGTATGCAAGGGTGTGTGCTGCCTGGAGCAGGAGGTTTAGCCTTATGGTGTGACCCCTAGCCAGTGCTGTAACTGTGCTGCCTTTTTCTATAGTAGAGGTGGCCTTTGAGTCCCAGTAAAATATCTGTGTTGTACTTCAATATCTGCATATAGGCCTTGCCCTGGTAGGTCCCAGTTGATTTTCATGGGCTGCAGCTGCAATGTCCTTCATTGGGCTGCAGCTGTGGCTAGTGAAGATAGCTGGGATAAAAGGGGGTGGGTTGGCCAGTCAGGGAGAGCCTGGAAGGAGCTGTGACTAAGAAAGAACAACATGCAGAAGAAGGAGTCTGTGCTGTGAAGATCTACAGCCATAAGAAAACACCGAAAGAAGGTATGGGACTCTAGAAATATAACAACAACACTTTTCCATTTGTGCTAGGAGCAAAGGAAGAAGAAGCCACTCCTCGGGAGCCTACAACACCTTGTCCCGCTGAGAGGCATCCTATAGCGTCAACTCCAGGCCTGGTGGGGAGGCACATGACCTCCCTCCCCCCCTCAGTCAAACTACAGGTGACGTCAGCATCCAGGTAAGGCTGAGCCTCCTGCTCTGGGCAGCATACACCCTTGCATGCCAGTGGTCCTCTGCAAGATTTACCCGAGGCTCTTCTCTCCACAGAGGAAGGGAATTCCGGGAACGCCCAGAATTTAAATTCATAACCCCTGTGCGGCGTTCCCTGCGGACTGAGAGGGCTCGGAGTCGCTATCCAGAGATGCTACACGACCATGACCCTGTGGTGTCATCTCTCAGTGAAATCCTGGCTGCTGAGGAGGAGACTCTCTTCTTCTTCCGGAAAAACAAGGCTTTGCCAGAAGTGACAGAGTTGGAGGGCTTGAGTTCATATCCGCCCAAGAGCCCCTGAGGGTTCCCAGCAGGAGCAGGCTGCCTTGTACACATTCCCCTGACTGCTCTTGCTGCCCCTCAGATGCAGGGGGGAGGGTTTGGCACACAATAAATATGTATCTGTGGTCGTCTGACCAGAAATGAGACTTTTGGGATGCTGTGGTCACTACCACCAAACCACCAATGGATGCTCAGTTTTTAAGATTGGCATTTGGTACGACCACTGAAAATAAGATCTGCCTCTGAGAAAACACAGGGGTTAAGAACCAGAGCTGCTCACCTAGGAGCTCTCTTGGGTTCCTGCTCTGAAAGAGGTCAGAGCTCTCCCCTGCCCGGCTGTCTGCTGCTGGGTGGGAGAGAGGAGTGCCTCGTGGCCTGGGGGAGGTAGGCCTGACCCTGAGGGGCCCAAGGGTGGAGGAATTGAAGGAATGGAGGAGCACGAGAGGTGTTCTACCCGCCCCCCTCGGGAGATGGGGAGAGAGAAGGCAACCTGTGCTTGTTACCTTGAAATTCCAGGAGAAGGACTGGGGGAGGGAAATTGCCGCAAGGTGTCCAGCCGAGTGTAAGTGTGTGGTCTCAGAAAAGCAAGCCATTAACATCCAAGGTTGTCAGCATGGTGTGCTGGCATGGCATGGAATGGCATGGCATGGCCAGATGTGGCATAGCATCACACACCATGCCGTGGTGCTGTCAAAAATAGGTTGTAAACTGTTGTAAACAGTTGATAGATTGTTAAGCATGTACTGTTAGTTTGGTTATTATATTGTACAAAGGGTTAAAAGGGCAGTTGTAAGAAATATGGTACTCACCGTACCATACCACCCCTCAGTAAAGTGCACCACTAGCCAGCCTGGACAGAACTGGTGGCCTGTCCTGTAAACAGAAACTTGCAATTCTTGTCAGTCTTATTCTGCTCCTTGTGAAGGTTGGGCTTGATGGACTTAAGTGGACACCACCTGATTTTGCCGTCCGTTTTGACAGCTGCGTACCGTTGCCCCCTGAGCATCAGCCTCCAGCCCCGTTCCCATTCGCCTAGCTCGTTTCTAATTACAACCTGTGGGCCCTCCTTTAGCGCTCGGGTGGCCCAGTGTTTTTGTTTCATCTCCCCTAGGGAACTGATTCAGTGCTAGCAAAGCGGTTGCCAGTATACGCGCCTGATCTCCTGGGGGAATGGAATTGGCAAAGCCCTCTGCCTTTGCCAACACTTCTAGCTTGGTTTTCAGGGTCTGATTTGCTCTCTCAACTATGGCCTGCCTGGTACTGTTATACGGGATACCTTGCACTAATGTGATGCCCCGTTTTGAGGCGAATTCTTGCACTGGTTTGGAGGTGAAATTGGAACCGTTGTCAGTTTTGATCTGCTTGGGGATACCAAGCCAAGCCATGGCTGTCAGCCAGTGCTGAATTGTGGCCTTGGAGTTTGTTTTGTGGTGCTGTGTGGCTATGATCATTCCGCTATAAGTGTCCACTGTCACTGCAAGCCATGCTCGGGGCTTCAGCAGTTGACACCAGGTGAAGCCCGACTGCCAGATCTCTGAAGGCTTGAGACCTCTCGGGTTGACCCCACAGCTCCATAGGGGTGACTTTTGGCAATGAGGGCAAGTGGCTACCACGTGTTTTGTGTCCGCTGTGGAGATTTCACATTTCTTCGCTTTGGCTCTGATGTGGAGTGACTCGTGCAGCTGACGAGCTTCCTGCAACGTCCATACGCCTTTTGCTGCGGCGTCCGCTTTGTCGTTGCCAGTCTGGAAGTAACCTTTGACTGGGTTGTGGCTGTTGATGTGAATGACTGACACGGTGCCCTGTCGCGAGGAGAGTGCTTCTTCCAGCATTAGGGCTGCTGCAGTTGTTGACACACCTGGTCCTGCCATGGCTAGGCAGAGCCTTGCCACGAATATAGAGTCCGTTACAATGTTGAGGTGTTCATCTTGGAAGAGTCCGCGTGCCAAGACCACTGCTAAGACCACTGGAAGGAGCCATGACTAAGAAAGAAACATGCAGAAGAAGGAGTCTGTGCTGTGAAGATCTACAGCCATAAGAAAACACCAAGAGAAGGTGTTTTGTCTGAGGTCGTCTTGTCTGGGGTCTTCTTCCTTTGTCCTGGCACAAAAGGAAAAGGGCAGCACAGTTACAGCACTGGCTAGGGGTTACACCTCGGCACTCTGGACAGGGGCAGGGTGCCTGCCTGCAGAGGCTTGCAGGGCCAGGACCCTCCCTAGCCCAGGCAGAAGAGCAGTGTCCCATTTTTCAGATCAGGATTCCTGACTTTGACCACACTCCTTAGGAGGGACATGAGGTGCTGGGACAGACTGTAAACAGTGTTGCCTCCAGTCTGGCAACACCAGGGAGTGCCCACGCTCATCAACCCAAAGGAACTGGATCAAGTTGATGAGTTCCTATATACAATGATTTGGGAAAAACTAAACAGAACAAGCAAAGTGAAATAGAAATTGAGAAAATTTAAAATTGTAAAAGCCAAGTTCAGACCCCAATATCTATGTTAAACAAAGTCATCAGGCTCCAGGGAGTATTAAAAATAAAGAATGCAATTATTAGAAACATTTCAAATGAAATAAAAAAATTAGCATGTGTAAATAATCAAGAACAAACTCCTATGCTTGCTTCCAGGTGGAAGCCTTCCAGAGGAGAGGCAGGGAACACTCACCTCAGCCCCAGCGCTGACTCCTTCTCTGTACCGCTGCAGCACATCAAAGGGGCCACTCCGGGCCAGCAGCTTTTCTTGGCAGATCCAGAATTTGGTAAATTTCTCTGCCTGGGGCACGAGGGACAGCACTGTTGAGATGTCCTCAGCATGGACACCCTGCAAGGAGAAGGGAAAGGGTCTTAAGAAAGCTGTTCATTGTTATGAACAAAAATTCTGCTAATTTTTTTGTGAGAAGAAGGTTACCACTGTTGCTGCTGGGGTGCTGCTTGTGTGTTATGGTAATTACGGGTCGTTGTCGTTAATAGTTGTTTTTGTAATAGTAAAAGCCTAGCTGGGGCCGAGTTAATGGGCCTTCTCTGAGACAGTGAAGGGTGGGAACCTCCCCAAACAGTGAGGAGAAGAGACCTGGGGGGGGAATATGCAAAATAACTCCAGGACCAGCATGCCATGAGAAGCTACTGCTTCTAGCTTGTTAAAAAAGACCCCAAAACAACGAGCCAACTAAGAGTTGAGAGACTGGAGTGATGTATGGACGTCAGGAACGGAGTGCTGAGCCTGCAGAGATGCTGAACACCTTCGTAGTCCCTCTCACCCTGAGCGCGGGAGTCGTCCCGACGCCGGGAGCGGACAGGGCAAAGCTGGAACAACAACATCTGAGGGGCCACCACACCCTAAAGGCTCCCACGAGGGCCGCACCCCCGGCTCTGCCCCTCGTGGACAAAGCTGCGCATACCCTCCTCCTCCTCCTCCTTGCCCTGGGAGACACAACAGGAGACTGCAGACCTGTCCGAGCTGCCCAATCCCGAGCTGATCGCTTTTAATGAAGGCATTAAAAGGAGAAGTCTCCTGCCCTGTTTATTTCATTCATGACATGGATGAGTGTGTGTACCAGCAGGAAGCTGACCATGCCTGACCACAGCTCACAACACTCTCCAGGAGGAGGCTTGCTTTTCTGTTGCCACACAAAAGAAAAAGAATTAATAGTATGTTGTGGGAACTCAGCACATCACTCCAGATGTCCAGAGTTACCGAGACAACCCTTTGGGGGGCCTCAGAAATCCTGGAATGTTGCCAGAAGCCCCTGGTGGTTGGATTTTTACCCTGAAAGGAATGTGCCACCTGTTGTTTGAGGACAAGAGAGTCACTTGGGCTCTCTTGTCCTCAATGGTGTAAGAATTAAGTATTTACAGGGTGGAAATATAGATTTTAGGATTTTGGTACAGGAGGGTTGAGAGACAAGATGGAGGGATCAGGGCGTGTCTTGTCCTTCTTCTTGTCCTCCATTTTCTGTGGTGATGTTGGCACTTTGGGATTGGTTTGTCTTGCATGTGCACTTGGCATTATGGGTGAAAGATATTGGGAAAGAAAGGTAAACATATGTACGTAGTTTTTAGTATAAAAATAGAGTACCACCCAGTGGGAGGTGAGAGTGCCCTTGGCTGCCTTGCTGGACAGACCTCTGTCGGGTCAAAAAAAATTTTCAGGATAAGGAAAAATAAGCAACATCAAGAACGTTAAATCTGAAGACTCCCGACTTGTCCTTCGAAGCGTGGGCAGTTCAAAGGCGACTCTACATCAGACTGTACAGAGAAGAACAGCCGAAGCAGTCGGTATGTAGTAGTATTCCTTGACAGGTTTTTGATTTCTAAAAGCTGCTCCTAAGCTCCTGTGTCTCAGACAACCAGCAGTGGGTTAGATACTTAATTCCTTCTGCCTTTCTTGTGGCTGATAAATAACCTGATAATTTGTTAAATAACCTGATAACTTGTTGGACTTTTACAGATCGTTTTTAAAGAATCTGTGGTTGTAAACCCACCCTCAGGACGGGTATCTAAACTCAAGCATGTAAGTAGGAAGCTTTTGAATCTTTCATGCTTTAAGTGAGTGGTTGCTTAAAGAATCACTGGCAAAGGCAAAAGCAGGTTTAATATTAAAGTGAAAGCACAACAAAATTCATTGTCAAGCTTCACTTTACTTACTGGATGGTTAAAGCACATAGACAAAAAGCAAGCTAAAATCTAAAATCAATCAATCTGAAACCAGAACACAAATGTTCCTCCGAGTACAGCAAATGTGAGTTTGCTGGCTCTGAGAAGCCTCACTCAGCAGGAGATGCTGGTCACACAGCTCACAAGGTCTCACTCAGGATCACTGCTTATAGGGTCACAAGAGAACGTACTTTAGTCATAACAATTTTTCATCCTGGCTGCAATTCAGAAAACTTTGAAAACCACATCCCCAAGTCAGGGTCATGAGATCCTGACTCCAAATGGGGGACATACCACAGATTGCTAAATAGCTGACAATGAGTCAAACTAGCTGTTTTTCAAAGGAGTTTAGCTTAGTTATGAGTTTCAGTTTGGGAGACTGCTCCTGTGCCCATGTCCCGGTGGCTGTTGTGTTATTGTTCTGTTGACAGCTGCTTTGCTATGTGGTAATCACATATCCTCTGAACAGAGAGAGGCATAACTCTCCCAGTGGCCACTGAGGACATGGAAAGGCCTCTGAGAACACAGAGGTCAGAAGCAGACGACTCCCAGGAAAGCTCTCTTTGGTTCTGGTCAGGGAAAGGTTCAGAGCTGCCCTGCCCAGCTGCGGGCTGGGCGCAGGAGGGGAAGCCATGTGGCCGGGTGAGGTAGGGCCTTGGACAGAGAGGGGAGGTGAAGAGGCCCTTGCAGGATGGAAGGGTGGAGGATCACTGGAGAGTCATCAGGCAGCCATCCCCACCCAGGAGAGAGAGACGGGGGGGAGAGCCGGTGCCTGTGCCTGTGCCACCGTGGAATTTGATAGCAGGTTGGCTGAGAAGGAGAAGGGGAGGGTGCAGGGCCGCGTGGGAGTTCTGGACAGGCAGAGCTTGATATTTTTAACCCTTTTCTTGGATGACTGAAACGTTACAAATGCTGATCCTCCTCCTAAATGAGAAGAGAGAGAGGGATGAATAGCAGCAAATGGGCAAGTGTGATGCAAGTTTGTGCAAGTGAAAGATGTCCAAGAGAAGTTGAGAAGAATTCTAGGTGGCAGGAGATGATTGAGTGGCCTTTGGCTGGACTTTTCTTGTATAGCCATGGACAGAATTATGTTTCCTGTGACACAGAGACTGCATCCAGGGGGAGGCAATGGCTCAGAACCAAGAGAGTTCAGTGTTGAGACCCCTTGGCCCCAGAGGGTGAAATTTGGTGGGGGGGACAGGTGTCCCAAAGGTGAGAGACTGTGCTCTTTTTGGAACTGGACAAAGCACCCTTAAAAGGAAAACCCTAGAAGCAGCTCTGGTCCATGTGCAGTGGTGAGAGCACTGGACATGGACGGAAGATGTCAGGATGGCAGATGTTCTCAGGGCAGTGCCACGAGTGACATGGTAACACACAAAGTTTCAACTGGGTTTCCAGGGGAAGCCTACGGCACAAGAAGGACTCCTCTCCTCTTAATAAACTGAGAATTGATTATCTGAAGGGTAGTGATGGACTGAGAGTTGGTGATCTGAGGGGTGGCAACTGAATTGAGAGTCCAAGGTTTTGTCTTACTGTGATGCATTGGGAACTTGGTTGGGGGAAGGAGGAATGTTTGGAAGGTTTTCATCCTGAGTTTTGTGTGTTTCTTTTGTAGAACCACCAGACTAAAGAAGAAGAATACAGGAAAGCCTTGCCAGAATCAAGGAGCATGTCACAAAATATAAGTAACCAGCCTTTGCAGCTTAAACCAGAGCTGCCAAAGGCAAGTGGCATGCATGCTTGGCCTTTTCCAAGGAGTCCTGCAACTACCGATGAGCGCAGGTAAGGGGCAGCTCTGAGTGAGCCAGCACCATCCTGCTGGAAATGGAGTCCAAAGTCTTTTATGAGCAAAAGCTTGTGGGGGGGTTGATGGCCTGAAAAAGAAGGGGTTGAGGATAATGTTGGGTGGCACCCTGGGTTTCTCTCCCACCACTTTAGTAAGTGCAAGGAGAGTGTGTGGCCACTCTCCTGCTTCAGCCTCAAGGCTTCGGTTTGAGTGTGATTTCCTCTCCCAGTCCTAGAGCTCAGGTGTGTTTCTGAGATAGATATACTGATTCTTTTTAAGCAGCTGAAGTTGGCTAAAGGAAGACTCCGAGGAAAAACAGCCAGCTCTTGCCAAGCTGCTGCCTGCTTGGCAATCACAGTGGTAACTGTGATTTCTCTGTCCTTGGACAGGAAACAGCTGGAGGAGTGGTTGGCAGCCAAAGGCAGGATATACAAGCGGCCGCCGATGAGGTTGCTTATGAAGCAGGCGGTCATACCATCCTGCAGAAAGGTCAAGCCAACCGAGTGCCTGAAGCTCATTGAGGAGGTGAGAATAGGGAAGGAGCTGCTTGAATGAGCTTCTTCTCTCCTGGAGCATGTCAGGGGACAAGGGCCATTTCCCTCCAGTAGCTAAGAGGGGTTGGGAACAAGTGTTCAGTGGCAAGAGTGGGAAACACAGGAAAATACAAGTGCTCATAAAGTTATGGGTAGGCCAAAGGCAGGCAGTGAGCTGTAGTAGGAGTCCTTGTAAAATATATGTATTGTGTAAGTGGCTGTGCCCCAATCCTAGTTGTTCTAAATGAGCTCCAGCTGTAATGTACTTAATTGGGCTGCAGCTGTAGCTAATGAAGATAACTGGGATAAAAGGGGCTGGACTTTCTGGTCAGGGAGAGCCTTGGAGGAGCCCTGGTGAGGCAGCAGGAACAACACTGCTGAGAAGAACTGCTCATAAGGTATAGCACTTGAGAAATATAATAACAGCAATATGAATACAATAGTGGGCTGACTGGGAGAAGGGAGAGACCAGACCAACACAGACCACTAGCCCTGCTCCAGGGTTTACTGGCCCCAGTTATGCCAGCACTGCATTCTATCCTTTGACACCCCTCTGGAATACTAGACCAAATTATCCAAGGGCAAGATAGAGGCAGGGTAGTTTTTATCACCCACAGTTATGCAGGAGATTTGCAAAGCCAGACGTTTGAGGGCCTCCTCCTGGAGAGTGCTGTGAGCTGTGAGAGTGCAAAGCTGCTGGCACGGAGTGGCCCCTTTGATATGTTGCAGCTGTACAGAGAAGCAGTCAGTGCTGGGGCTGAGGTGAGTGTTCCCTGCCTCTGCTCTGGAAGGCTTCCACAAGATCCAGGGGCCGGGTTTTGGAATGAGTTTAGCAGCATTAGTCACTGGTGAAACAGTCTTTTAGAGCTGCCAGTCCCATTCCATGCTGCAGGATGTGCCCATGCAGGGTGGGCACCTGGCCAGCTGTGCTGGGTGCTGATGGATCCCACTGGGCAAAGGGGAATACTGCAGCCTCTTCCTATCCTCAGCACAGGCTGAGCAGCAAAAGCCTTTCCTCCCCTTCATCTCTAACTCTGGTCTCCATTCCCATGCCAGACCTGCCCTGACCCATGTTCTGCTTTTCCTGCAGCCAGCTGAAGATCTCGGAGAAGTGGCTCTCAATATTTTGAAGGATGCAGGACCGAAACTGGAAGGTAACCTGAGCACTGTGGGGTTGATGAGCATGGGTGCTCCCAGGTGTTGCCAACCTGGAGGCAACACAGTTTACAGTCTGTCCCAGCACCTCGTGTCCCTCCTAAGTAGTGTGGTGAAACTCTGGAATCCTGATCTGAAAAATGGGACACTGCTCTTCTGCCTGGGCTAGGGAGGGTCCTGGCCCTGCAAGCCTCTGCAGGCAGGCACCCTGCCCCTGTCCAGAGTGCCGAGGTGTAACCCCTAGCCAGTGCTGTAACTGTGCTGCCTTTTTCTATAGTAGAGGTGGCCTTTGAGTCCCAGTAAAATATCTGTGTTGTACTTCAATATCTGCATATAGGCCTTGCCCCGGTAGGTCCCAGTTGATTTTCATGGGCTGCAGCTGCAATGTCCTTCATTGGGCTGCAGCTGTGGCTAGTGAAGATAGCTGGGATAAAAGGGGGTGGGTTGGCCAGTCAGGGAGAGCCTGGAAGGAGCTGTGACTAAGAAAGAACAACATGCAGAAGAAGGAGTCTGTGCTGTGAAGATCTACAGCCATAAGAAAACACCGAAAGAAGGTATGGGACTCTAGAAATATAACAACAACACTTTTCCATTTGTGCTAGGAGCAAAGGAAGAAGAAGCCACTCCTCGGGAGCCTACAACACCTTGTCCCGCTGAGAGGCATCCTATAGCGTCAACTCCAGGCCTGGTGGGGAGGCACATGACCTCCCTCCCCCCCTCAGTCAAACTACAGGTGACGTCAGCATCCAGGTAAGGCTGAGCCTCCTGCTCTGGGCAGCATACACCCTTGCATGCCAGTGGTCCTCTGCAAGATTTACCCGAGGCTCTTCTCTCCACAGAGGAAGGGAATTCCGGGAACACCCAGAATTTAAATTCCTAACCCCTGTGCGGCGTTCCCTGAGGATTGAGTGGGCTCGGAGTCGCTATCCAGAGATGCTACACGACCATGACCCTGTGGTGTCATCTCTCAGTGAAATCATGGCTGCTGAGGAGGAGACTCTCTTCTTCTTCCGGAAAAACAAGGCTTTGCCGGAAGTTACAGAGTTGGAGGGCTTGAGTTCATATCCACCCAAGAGCCCCCGAGGGTTGGGCATGAAATAACCATAGAAATTTTGTTTTAAAATTATAATAACAATATACATTTTGTTTTATAAATGTGTTAAAATAAGAAATGTTTTAAATTTTGTTTTAAAATGTTTTACATAACAAATGCGTATTTATTTTTTAATAAATTAAATAAATTTATTTTATTTTTATTTTAAATTAAATAAATTTAATTTATTTTTAAATAAAAATAATTAATTAAACTTTGCAGAGGAGAACTGTGTGCCTACACTTGGAGCAGGTAGCAGCACAAGGTACCAGGCAAGAGATTGGCAAGGGGATTGGCAGGTGCTGTGAACAGTGACCACCCTGCAGCTGTGGAAGGTGGGGGAGCCCTGCTGTCACCCACCCAGTCCCAGCAGGCAGTGCTCCTGGCCTCATCACACTCTTCTCCTGCTCTCTCCCAACCCCAGCCTTGGCTCAGCATCTCCATTGAGCCGTGGATCCGTGATTTTGGCCCAAAATAAAAAGATCGCAAAGTGCTTGATCAGAGACGGGGAGTCTCATGAGAGCTATCAGATTCCTCCACCCAGAAACAGTCACCTGTTCATCTGTGCAATGTTGCTTCCCCGTTTTTAAGGAAAACCCACTCCTCAGCAGGCTCCCACTCCAAGAGACGGACAGTCTGCTGCGTTGGGAAAACCCGTCCCTTACTCAGTTCGCGGCCTCCCGGGGCCGATGCCCGCGATCCCAAGGGGACAAACGGCGCGCGGCGCAGTCAGCCTTACCTCGAGAGGCGTCCGGTGCCGAAGGGCTGCGCTTCCACGCGGGCTCTGCAGGGCTCGCCGTTGAGTCAGGGACGGAGCAGAGACTCCGCTCGGCAGAGGTGGAGAATCATCATCCGAGGCGCTGGACGGAGGAAACGGTGCAGCTTTTATAACCCGACTCGCTAAACCAAGGCTGGATTGGTTCTGGAGTAAAAACCTCTCACTCTATTGATGAATTAGGAATAGCAAACTCCGGAAAATCGTATCTGTAAACAACATGTGTGGAAAGAGAGATAATAATTATTTTAAATATTTTATCTAGGTTTTCTCACAGCTTCCCAGGAAAATCCTGGGGAGTTATAATGCCTGTTAAGATTAGATGTGATGGGTGCCCCCCCACCTGTGGCTGGGGCTCTCTCCACGGAGAGCAGCAGGCACAGCTTTCCCAGGCACTGTGCTGGGGGAGGCTGTGAGAAGATCAGAGAAAAGAATGATCAACAGTTCTTATCCTCACTTGCTGCACCTGCTGTTGTGAACATGTGGAATGTGCTGTGGAGATTTGTTTAACAAGGGGTGATTTCTTAACTGGCCTGCGGTGATGGTGTTTGGATTCAATCTGGAAAAAGCCGTATTGGACTGTCTGGACTGTCTGAAGGGTGATGGGTTTTCTCACAGTATAATACAGTATAGTATAAGAAAGTGATTGATCAGCCTTCTGGAATCATGGAGTCAATGCTAATTATTACCCTGTTCAGGGGCCTGCTGCTACAATACCCAGGCAGCCCACAATGGGGACAGACTCACCTTGTCCTCATTGCTGAAGTCAAACAGGTAGGACATGATGGCCTGCAAGGACATCTGGCATCATCACTGCTGCCCCCAGGCAAGGCAGACCCTGCCTGTGCTTCAGCACAGCCCCTCTGCCTCCCCCGTGCAGGGCAGGGGGGACCGTGCAGGGCAGTTATCCACGCAGGTGGGGGACAGGGACACCCCTACTCACGTCAGTGTAGGTGTAGTCACTGTTGGTGGCCAGGAAGACCTTCCCCACCTCCTTCATGCGACTCAGCAGCAGCGGCACACGGGGCTAGTGAGGGGCAAGTCAGTGAGGGGGAGCGTGGAGGTGACTGAGGGGCGCAGAGTGAAGAGGGGTCCCTAGGGTCTGTACAACTCACATCCTTCACCACATATTTCTCCAGGTTCTCCAGCGTCTTCTCCTTGAGGCAGCCCTGCAGGAGGAATGGGGTGGGGCTGGCCACCACCACTAAAAGCTCCCAGGGGGTGCGTGGTGGGAAAACCCCAGCACTGCCAGCACCCACCAGCCCAAGCCCCCTGCCCCCTGCCCCCACCGAGAGGTGGACGTGGTCCATGGCCTCGCGCACATCCTGGAACATGCTGCGGAAGGACATGAAGAGGTTCCCGTGCTTGTAGCCAGTGTCACAGCTGCAACAGGCAGGAAGGGAATGTGAAAGGGCTGCCCTGCTAAGGGAAGCTCTCCCCAAGATCGACACCTGTCTGATCCAACACCAAGCCCCCAGCCACCACCTCCCTCTTACTTGACATATCTGGAGCAGTTGGTGAAGAAGTCCACGAGACAGGCATAGAGGTGGGCCTCTGTGAGGAAGGGGGCCGTGAGAAGGGATGCAGGGTGGGACAGCACCCCAGGGTGGTGGGAGGGCCAGGACAATGGGGGCTCTCACTCACCTGTGAGGTTGAAGAGGGTGTTGAGGATGTGGAAGCGCTTCATGTCATCCCGCTGGATGAACTTGTTGGGGTAATAGTGCAGGATTTCGGCTCTGGGGAGGGAGCATGGAGCTGCACTCCACCCTGGGGGACCTCCAATGTCCTCCTGCCCCGGGGGTGGTGAATTCCCAGACTCACCCCTTGAGGAAACGGAAGCCATGGGCACAGACCAGCAGGTTCCCATGGGAATCCACCTTCAGCAGGTTCCCGTACAGGGCATCGAATACCAGCCCCCTGCACCACACAGCTGTCAGTGCTGGGGGGCTGCCTTGCCCTCCCCTGCCGTCCCTGGGACCCCCTCCACAAACTGACCGGGTGGGGAAGGTGGGGTCATACTTGTAGGCCAGGATCTCAGGAGGGTACCCGATGGCAACAAGGTGCCCTGTGCCCTACCTGGCACACCTGTATGGCCCCTCCTGAGAGGGATATCTGCAGCCCAGGTGTCTGAGGCACAGGTGGTGGCAATGGCTCTGCCTGAGGCGCTGCGGGCCCTGCAGTGCCCCAGCAGCTTCTGTGCAGAGACTGGCAGCAGGGCAGCAGCATCAAGGGTTGAGGAGGACCTTGGGGTGCAGCAGGCCAGGCCCCACCTCCCAGACATGGTTGGGATTCTGGGGACTGATGAGCCCTGTAAGTGCACTCAGGCCTCCACTGGTGCAGTCCCTGCACTCGGAGTAGGCAGGAGCAAGAGACTGGCAAGGGGATTGGCATGTTGGGACCCATCCCCGTCCCGGCCACCCTTGTTGGTGTTGGTGCTTGGCACCAACCACGGTGCATGGAAACTGACTGTCATTGCCACTTTGTTATCTTACTGTAAAACTTTCCTGCCTTCTCTCTGGGAGCTCCCACGGGCAGCTCCTCACAACGGTGACTCCTTTTCTCTTCCTTCTGCATGGCCAGCTGACTCCTTCCCATCCCTCAGCACAGCTAACAAACTCCAACTCTCCTCTCAACTAGCTAACCTACTCTTTTTTAACAGTCACCCTGTATTGGAAACAGCTGTGGCCAATTAAGGGCAGGTCTGCTCCTACTCTTTGGTAATTAGTACAGCTGCAACTTGTCAGGGGCGTGATTGCCTTCAGCACTGTCTCTATTCTCCAGTCCATCTTCCCACACTGGCAGGTGCTCTCTGCTGTGAACGGTGACCACCCTGCAGCTGTGGAAGGTGGGGGAGCCCTGCTGTCACCCACCCAGTCCCAGCAGGCAGTGCTCCTGGCCCTGTCACGCTCTTCTCCTGCTCTCTCCCAACCTCAGCCTTGGCTCAGCATCTCCATTGAGCCAGGGATGCTGGCAGAAGTCTCAGAGCAGTTATGGCACGGGGTGGCTCTGCTCTGTGCAGTGCTCCTGGCCTGGCCCCTCTGCAGAGCTGGGGATAGCTCGGGGCTGCCACCTTCTCCCTAGGGGCTTGTGCTTGCCCCAGCTGCTGGACAAGGACTGGGGGACTGCCCTTTGCCCCCAGCTCTCAGGTGCAGGGACAAAACAGTTTTCCTTTAAAACCAACTTTATGTCTCGGCAGTGCCAGGAGTTTTGAGGGTGTTTTATAAATAGAAACGGGTAGAAAGAAGAAAAGAGGAACAGCAGGTGCACGGGGTTCCCCTGGAGCAGGTGTCACCTGCAGAGCCCCACCCCATCCACCCAGCACTGCGGTGCTCATGGCCAGGCCCAGAGGCTAAAGGGGCAGGGGGCTTTCGGTGCTGGGAGCCCAACTATTGCAGTGGGGCTGCCAGGGATGCTGCAGCAGTGGCACTGCCCGTTCACCCTGGTGCTGGATGCCCCCAGGCTGGCAATAAGATGGTGGGAGAGGAATGAGTTCAAGGGGCACCAGGCAGATATGAATTAAACGGGCAGGAGCTAGCAGCCTTGGAGGGGGGGGGGAGGGGGAGCCTCTCCTGGCTCTGGGCAGAGTCAGGAGAAGGTCCCAACTGCCCAGGGACAGGGGACAGATGTGACAGGGACCAGGAGTCAGGGCCACCAGCCATCCTGTGTGGCCACCAGAGGTGGCAGCTGGCCATGAGCGCAAGTGGTCCAGGGCCACTGAATGTCCTCCCGTGGGCAGCATGGCAGTTGGGGGGTGCTCAGGCTTCTCCATCATCTTCTTCCTCCCCACTGGAGTCCTGCGGGACCTGAGGCAGTGCAGAAGGGGCTCAGTGGGCACAGGACCCCAAGGGCGTCAGCATGGCAGGATGCCCGTGTCCTTCTGCCCCTGTGCTCCTGCCACCCACCTGCTGGTGAGGGTCACCATGCTGGGCCAGCCAGGGAGGAAGGGCAGTTCCGGCATCCCCTGAGTCCCGGTGAGAGTGCTCCACTGTTGACTCATGAGCCATCTGTGGGGGGGGACAAGGCTCACAGAGAGAGGCTGGCACCAGCCCCATGCCCGCTCAGGCAGGGAGGGAAACTGAGGCACAGTGGGTGACCAGCAGGGCCTGAGGGCTGCCTACCAGGACAGGGGGAGCCCGGAAGAGGTAGCTGAAGGGGTAATAGAGGAAGTTGATGAAGGAGGCAGCGTAGAGGTCTGCGTAGCGCATCAGCTGGTTGGCAAAGAGTGTCTGACGCGAGCCACAGCGGAACAGGCTGCCCATCTTCCCATAGCACATGTCCATCTCATGTGTGACTTTCTGTGGGTGCAGCAGGACGGTCAGGGCAGCTAGCAGCTCCTGGGGGGCCCTCCACAGAGGAGTTTGTGGCAGGGGGGTGAGCTAAGCTGTGTGCCAGGAGGCACAGTGCCCTGGCTGTCACCTGGATCCGGCGCTTGATGGAGCTGATGTCTGGGCGCTCACTGCTGCCACTGTCCAAGTGCCTGCAACGGAACAGACCCAGCTGAGGGCTCACCTGGAGGGTGTGCTCCCACCCCTGCCTGTCTCCCACCCCAACCAACTCACTGGTACAGCTCGGCCAGGAAGAGATCCAGGCTCCGCAGCTCCTCAAACAGCTCTGCAAGGGCAACAGGGCCAGCTCAGTGCAGGGGCATCACCCACTGCCCAGCATGACCAACAGAGCGTCCGGGCATGGCCCACTGAGGCAGCTTTGCCATCCAGGGGTGTAGGAGGCTCCAGACACCTCCCCTTGCATGGTAAAGTCAGTGTCCCCAGCCCAGCACTGCTCACCACTCTTCTCTGTCCAGACCTGCAGCTCTCGGGCCAGCTCGGGCACCACCAGGAAGGTGCGCCAGCCCTGCCGCTTCTTGGATTTCAGGATGTCCCCAAAGATGTGGTCCCCCATGTAGAGGATGTCCTTGCCCTTCACACCCAGGAGGTCACACACCACATCTGACGAGCCTGTGACAGCCAGGGGTCAGGGTGAGGGGTGGGCACATCCCCCTTGCTGCCCGCAGAGCCTAGAGAGCCCAGCTGGGTGCTTACCACCAGAGTACACAGCACAGTGCTGCAGGGGGCCCGTGTACGTCCCAATGCGCAGCTTCCCCGTGTCCTACAGGACAAGAGCACCCCAGGATGGGGACACTGTCACCTCTGCCTGCTTGGTGGCCAACCGGCCATGAACCCACCTTGCTGTGCCCACAGGAGCCCCCTCAGGGCCCAGTCAGTGCCCACCCCTCCTGCAGCAGGGGAGAGGTGCCCACCGTGTCCACTTGGCGCAGGACGGTGCCCTCAGCAAAGAAAAGGGGCTTGCGGGTGTCCACCACAATCAGGTCGAAGTAGGACCTCCAGGGCCGCCGTGGGACATCAGCCTGTGGATGGGGAGGGGGTCAGCAGGAGGGTGCTGATGGCACCCTGTGCCCCCCCACCTGTGGCTGGGGCTCTCTCCACGGAGAGCAGCAGGCACAGCTTTCCCAGGCACTGTGCTGGGGGAGGCTGTGAGAAGATCAGAGAAAAGAATGATCAACAGTTCTTATCCTCACTTGCTGCACCTGCTGTTGTGAACATGTGGAATGTGCTGTGGAGATTTGTTTAACAAGGGGTGATTTCTTAACTGGCCTGCGGTGATGGTGTTTGGATTCAATCTGGAAAAAGCCGTATTGGACTGTCTGGACTGTCTGAAGGGTGATGGGTTTTCTCACAGTATAATACAGTATAGTATAAGAAAGTGATTGATCAGCCTTCTGGAATCATGGAGTCAATGCTAATTATTACCCTGTTCAGGGGCCTGCTGCTACAATACCCAGGCAGCCCACAATGGGGACAGACTCACCTTGTCCTCATTGCTGAAGTCAAACAGGTAGGACATGATGGCCTGCAAGGACATCTGGCATCATCACTGCTGCCCCCAGGCAAGGCAGACCCTGCCTGTGCTTCAGCACAGCCCCTCTGCCTCCCCCGTGCAGGGCAGGGGGGACCGTGCAGGGCAGTTATCCACGCAGGTGGGGGACAGGGACACCCCTACTCACGTCAGTGTAGGTGTAGTCACTGTTGGTGGCCAGGAAGACCTTCCCCACCTCCTTCATGCGACTCAGCAGCAGCGGCACACGGGGCTAGTGAGGGGCAAGTCAGTGAGGGGGAGCGTGGAGGTGACTGAGGGGCGCAGAGTGAAGAGGGGTCCCTAGGGTCTGTACAACTCACATCCTTCACCACATATTTCTCCAGGTTCTCCAGCGTCTTCTCCTTGAGGCAGCCCTGCAGGAGGAATGGGGTGGGGCTGGCCACCACCACTAAAAGCTCCCAGGGGGTGCGTGGTGGGAAAACCCCAGCACTGCCAGCACCCACCAGCCCAAGCCCCCTGCCCCCTGCACCCACCGAGAGGTGGACGTGGTCCATGGCCTCGCGCACATCCTGGAACATGCTGCGGAAGGACATGAAGAGGTTCCCGTGCTTGTAGCCAGTGTCACAGCTGCAACAGGCAGGAAGGGAATGTGAAAGGGCTGCCCTGCTAAGGGAAGCTCTCCCCAAGATCGACACCTGTCTGATCCAACACCAAGCCCCCAGCCACCACCTCCCTCTTACTTGACATATCTGGAGCAGTTGGTGAAGAAGTCCACGAGACAGGCATAGAGGTGGGCCTCTGTGAGGAAGGGGGCCGTGAGAAGGGATGCAGGGTGGGACAGCACCCCAGGGTGGTGGGAGGGCCAGGACAATGGGGGCTCTCACTCACCTGTGAGGTTGAAGAGGGTGTTGAGGATGTGGAAGCGCTTCATGTCATCCCGCTGGATGAACTTGTTGGGGTAATAGTGCAGGATTTCGGCTCTGGGGAGGGAGCATGGAGCTGCACTCCACCCTGGGGGACCTCCAATGTCCTCCTGCCCCGGGGGTGGTGAATTCCCAGACTCACCCCTTGAGGAAACGGAAGCCATGGGCACAGACCAGCAGGTTCCCATGGGAATCCACCTTCAGCAGGTTCCCGTACAGGGCATCGAATACCAGCCCCCTGCACCACACAGCTGTCAGTGCTGGGGGGCTGCCTTGCCCTCCCCTGCCGTCCCTGGGACCCCCTCCACAAACTGACCGGGTGGGGAAGGTGGGGTCATACTTGTAGGCCAGGATCTCAGGAGGGTACCCGATGGCAACAAGGTGCTCCAGCAGCAGAGCGAAAGCCAGCTCCTCATAGTCAGGGGACTTGTACACTGCATGGTGGAAGGGGGATGTGGGCTGGGGCTGGGGGAATCCCACCACTGCCCCACCCTGCCTTAGGGCCCGCACAAAACGCACTGGCCAAGGTGTAGTCCATGTCAAAGCCAAAGCACTTGATCTTCTCCAGCGCCAGGCTCCGGTTGACGAAGATCCTGGGGGAGACCAAGGGGAGAGTTATGGGGTGAGGAGAGGTTTAGGACTGGGGGTGGCACAGAGGAAGAGATGGGGTCGTGTTTCCCTATCCCAGTGCCTGGTCAGTGCTCTCTGGGACGGCTGTGCGCTCATCCCGGCCCAGGGGCCCCACAGCAAGTTACTGGAGCAGAAAAACGGGCTGTGGAGCTGGAAATGGAGCTGGAGGAGGGAGGGGGAACAGTAAGCCCCTGTTCGGAGCTGCTCCCACCCCAGCATGTCGACATGGCAACCAG
This sequence comes from Zonotrichia albicollis, assembly GCF_047830755.1. Classification (NCBI taxonomy): domain Eukaryota; kingdom Metazoa; phylum Chordata; class Aves; order Passeriformes; family Passerellidae; genus Zonotrichia; species Zonotrichia albicollis. The sequence continues at coordinate 9,276,667 of NC_133844.1, read as the reverse complement.
GGCCTCTGCCCCCTCCCGCTGCGGCAAGGGTCCCCTACCTGAGGCCCGGGGCCCTTGATCGGGGTCCCGCTCCCCTCCCCACCTGTCCTCCCGCAGCCGTCGCCCCGCAGCCCCGCTGCTGCTGCCCCCGGGTGCTCGCAGTGCCCCCGCGGTCCCCTGCGCACCGGTGCTGGCAGTCCCTCCGCAGGGCCCGGGGGTCACCCTGCCCGGGACCCCGGGCCGCCGCCAGGCCCCGCTGACCCTCGCTGCCCATCGCCACCGCCTCCGCCGCCGCCTCGAGCCGCCGCCGCTTTAACGGGGGGCCCTGCGGCAACGCCCTCCCGGCCCCGCCTCGTGCGGCACGGCCGGCACGGGGCCGAGGCACCCCGGGGCCGTGACCCCCGGCCGGGGCAGCCGTTCCCCCGTGCTCCCCCCGGGCTACGGACACCCTTTCCTGTCTGTGCCCCTCACACGGGGAGCGCTCACCGCGCCCCTTCACCGGGGCTCGCTGCCCCCGTGCCCCCCGGCTGGGCCCGCAGCCCCGGGCCCTGTTTGCCCAACGGCGAATCATTAACCGGGGTCAGGGCCCGGCCTCGCCGCCGCCCCAGAGCCGCCCCGCGGAGCCGCCCCGGCCTTACTCGGGGAGATCGGGAGGATGGGGCACGCCCGGCCCGGGGGACACCCGGGGGACACAGCGACCCCCGGCCGGGGCTGCCTCACGGCCCCACACGGCACCTCCCGAACCTTCCGTGTGCTGCCCCCGCCCGGGGCTCCCTCACGGCCCCACTCAGCGCCTCCCGAACCCTCCGTGTGCCCAAGGCCCCGGGCCCTCTCCCGGGGCTCTTGCGACACCCCGAAGCCGCTGACGCGGGGCCCGGCCCGGCCTTGACCCAGGCGGGAGGGAGCAGCCCACGGCACATGGAGGGGCTGCGGGGCAGCTGCTGCGCTAGGGCTGTGAGGCACGGATAAGGCCGGACACACCACCACACATCTCCCCTCAGCGGGCCGGAGCCGCCCCCAGGTGCAGGGCGCCGATAACCCCAGCGCAGGGCTGTTTACCGCCCCTCCCGTGATACAGGCGGCACGTGGAGCTCTTATCTCTGTCCCCAGCTCTCTCCTGGGGCTCAGGGCCAAGGCAGCGAGGGCTGTGGGGCAGCATTTGGGGCCCCCGCCGTGTCCAAAATCCCCAGAACCACAGGCAGCACTGGCATCCCAAGGAAATCTTTTATTAAGTCCGAGGTAGCAGCAGTGACAGGGGGCCAGAGGGCAGCACCCCCGGGCCCCCGAGCAGGATGGTGTCCACAGCACTACGCAATGGAGGCAAAGCTGAACACTGCACAGCCTGCAAGAGGGGCACCCCACGACTCCCCGGCCCTTTGTTCCAGGGCAGGCAAGGACCAACCTCTGTCCTTCCCCCAAAAATCACCGCCAGGGGATCGGTAGAAGTGAGAAAGTGGCCCCCAGTAACTGCTTATCTACAGCTACAGCAGATCAGGGGGGTCACCTGGGGGCACATACAGCCCTGGCAGCGCACCCCCACAATGTTAGCGCCAAGACAGTTATATTAAAAAAAAAAAAAAGATACTTCAGTGACAGCACTATGCGCAGATGGGCGCAGCTGCCACCCCACAGCAGGCAGCCTCGGTGGCTCCTCGAGGGAGGACAGCAGTGGGAAGCAGGAGCAGTGGGACCCTGGTGCCCTCACACCCTCAGGACAGCGAACTTGAAGACAGCCATGATGGCAGCGCTGATGAGGCCGGAGATGGGGACGGTGACGAACCAGGCCATGAAGATGTTTCGGAAGAGGCGCCAGTCCACCGCCTTCCTGGAGCGCAGCCAGCCCACTGAGACGACTGAGCCCACCTGCACGAGGAGCCGGGGCATGTTCAGCACCAGGGCAGCCCTCTGCACCCCCCAAACACGCACTCCTCCACCCCTCGGGCAGAGCCCTGGGTCCTGCCCCGGCCTGTGGGCACCGCACAGAGCGCAGGCAGGGAGTGCAGGGCAAGGAGCTGCTTGCCCAGAGGTGTCACCGACATATTTTCATAAAAATCCTTTCTTTAGGATTTTTCCTTCTGGGAAGCTGAGGCCCGAGAAAAGGGATGTAAACAATGGTTATCTGCTGCTGTGGAATGCAACAGGTGCACCTGTGATTGGCCCATGTTGGATGTGTACAATTAAGGGCCAATCAAAGACCGAGCTCTTTTGTTATTCATTCCTTTTTTATTCTTAGCTTAGTAGCTTCTGAGAACTTTCCTTCTATTCTTTTTAGCACAGTAATAATGTAATATATACCATAAAATATTAAATCAAGCCTTCTGAACATGAGGTCAACATTCTCGCCTCTCTCTTCACCCTGAAAACCCTTACAAGCTCTGTAACACAGAGGGGTGACAGGACCAGGATCCCGCAACACTAGGGTTCCCATGGCCTCTTGGCAAGAGCCTAGGGGACCATGAAAGGGGTTTTGTTCTGCCATCACCTCCCAAGTGCCCCAGGGGCCCACCCGAGGCTGGGCAGCCGCTGTCACCTCACATTGAGATTCAAGCGGCAGAGCTGGGAGCTGACAGTGGCCAGTGGCCCAGAGTGGGGCCTCCCACACAGCTCAGCCCTGTGAGCACCAAGAGCTGGGAACTCTGCGCTCACACCAAGCCAAAGCCATGCCCCTGGTAGCCCTCCTACCTTGCAGTGAGTTGTGCTGATTGGAAGGCCGACGTTGGAGGCAATGACCACCGTCAGTGCTGAGGCCAGTTCGATGCTGAAGCCGCTGCAGGAACAGAGAGCAGATCAGAATAGGGGCACTGGATACCCCAAAACACCGTGGGCTCAGCTCAAGGCAGCACTGCTTGCCTCTGCAGCCCCCAGATGAACCCCCCAGGATGCAGAAAGGTGTTGGAGCCCCACACACCCCAGCTCCACCACTGAAACCCCCAGGAGAGAATGGAGAGGGGCTCCTGGAGCAGAACGCAGCTCTTAGGCTGCACAGAGCCTCCCCTCTGCTCCATAGTAGCCCTTACCTGGATGGTGTGATGGGAGTCAGGTCCTTCCCCATCGTCTGGATGACTCTCCTTCCCCAGACCCACAAGCCAATGCAAATCCCTGCACCCCCATAGAGAAGCAGCCAGATGGGAGTTGCCACCTTGGTAGCCACATCGCCCGTCTGATAGACCAGGAAGAGTGCAACCAGGGGCCCAATGGCGTTGCTGGAAGAGAAAGAGGAACTGGTCTAGAGGGCCAGAGGCTCTTGGAAAGATAGAATATCCCTGGAAGTGTTCAAGGCCAGGTTGGATGGCACGTGGAACAACCGGGTCAAGAGGAACACGTCCATGGCAGGGGGTTGGAACAAGGTATTTAAAGGTCCCTTCCACCCCAAACTATTTTGTAATTCCATGATTCTGTGAGCACTAGCCCCAGCTAGCAGCATCCCTGGCTCCCACAACTCCACTGACCTGACATCATTGCCACCGTGAGCAAAGGAGCCAAAACAGGCTGTGAGGATCTGCAAGAACTGGAAGAGCAGAGACACCTCAGGCTTGTCCTGCTCGTGCCACTCTTCCAGGGAGCCGGTGCTGCCTTTGCGGTCAGTGGCCCCCAGCTCTGCCTGGGCTGTGTTCAGGTCCACGTCTGCAGCCGGGTGTGCGTCCGCCACTGCGTTGCAGTAGCTGGTGTAGCTGTCCATGCGGACCCTCTTCTTTGTGTCCACCACAGACCAGCTGAGCTTCTCCCCCTCCTCGACGTCCCTGGCCCGCAGAGAGTCCAGGGGCATGCCACAGATGGCCATGGTGTAGGAGGTATAGCTGTTATTGCGCCGCAGGGGCTTGTCCCCAGAGTCCCCCATGCAGTCCCCCATCTTGGCCAGGTGCAGCTTGTGCAGCAGCTCCTTGTAGAGGCCGGAGTCCTTGTGCACAGTGTGGTACTGGTACTGCCCCCCTGAGCCCAGCTGGTGGCCCACTGCCTGGCTCAGGTGGACCAGGTTGCCGTTGGGCAGCCGCACAGCTCCTGCCAGGGGGGACAGCGGGGTTAGCACCACGGGGTGCCTGGGCTGGGGGACTCTCAGCACCCCAATCACCCCCTGCTACTCACCACTGTCAATGCTTGTTTCCTTCAGGTCAAGGCTGGGAAGCCTCTCCTGCTCTGGGGCCTCCTCCAGCTCCCCCAGGTTGAAGGAGACCATCCTCTCCTCCCCCGCTGCCCGGGGCGGGACGGCTGACCCTGCATCAGCAGCAGGGCCCTTGGCATCTTCCAAGGACATCTTGACCTCCTCTTGCTCCTCCTTTGGGCAAACATTCTTCTCCATCAAAGGGCTTTCAGAAGGACTTGATTTTATCTCTCCTGCAAAGAGGGGCAGCCGCCATCAAACCCCTTTCCACCACTGCACCGAATGCCAGCAGCAAGCCCACACCCCTTGCCACTCAGATTTATGGCAGCCAAGTAAAATTTACAGCTCCTCCACATCCTGAACTTTGGAAACTGCTGGACAGTCACACCTTGTCCCAGGCACAACAGCCAAATCATCTAAGCCAGCTCATCCCCTATTTTTAGACACCTCCACCCACACGAGGTGTGGTGAACACCATTATGGGGCTTTTATGTCGGTAACGTCTAGTGCAGAGGTTCCTCTTTGGGCCATGTTTGTCCCATCCCTGTGGGCAGTGGGATGCTCTGGACCCACTTCTGGAGCGGCTATGACCCCTGAAGCTGACAGAGAGGCGCCCAGAAGAGCCCAGCTCCTCTACCAGCCCAGCAGCTCCAGCCTGGGCTCCTCTCCAGCTTCCACTAGATGACAAACCCAAACAGGAGCTGGTCTCCACCCCCAAAAGGCAGCCTGGTTTCCTGTCCACGCTGGGCAGCCAAACCAGCAGCACCAAGCTGTGGAACCTGAGGCTGTTCCTCGGCCTCTAACAGTAACAGCATGTTTTCTCCAGGTGAAAACATGAGGTCAGCTCCTTCAGACAACAACCAAAACCACTTTCTTGTCATAAACATGACCATTTCCCTGTCACTTTGTTTGCCTCAGGGGCTGAGTTGTGGCATCAACTCTCCATCCTGGCATCTAGTCCTAGCAGAGCTGTCTCTCCCTGCATGCCCACCTCCTCCCAGGGATGCTGTGGGCAGGCAGGGAGCATAGCATGCCTGACAGGCAGAAGAGCCCACCTCACCTCACAGGCAGGAGTTAAACAGCTGGAGGATTGTCAAGATCAGCCATAAAGCTGTTAGTCACACCCCAATTACACCAGCACAACAGGGACATCCCCTCATCACCAGCTCCCAAGGCCCCAGCCTGCACACATCATTGATATTCAGGACCACATGCAGTTCCAAGTACTGCTCTGGAGGCAGAGCTCCAGGCTGATCCTTTGGATGCCTTTCAATAGAGTGTTTTGGGTTTTTTTGCTACAGGCAAAGGATTTCATCAGCTTTAAACTTGTGATCTGCATCAGCCAGGCCAAGGATTGCTCAGCAGGTATGAGAAGATTAAAGGTTACAACAGGCTCGTTGTCTCTTGCCTTCTCTCTCCTCTATTAGAGCGGGACAAGCTGTCTGACACTGCCCACAGCTCCAGGAGAAACCACCCTGCAGATCAATCAGCCCCAGACACTGCTCAGCAGCACAACAGCTGCTCCTGGGGGGGTCTGGGTGCCTGGGTTAGGAGCACGCAGAGCCCAGCCCGCTGAGTGCCCCAGTGACTCAGAGCAGGTTAATCCCCGAGTGAACAGGAGGATTCTGTTAATAACAGCCCCACAGCTAATGGGATCTCCCACTGGGAAGAGAAGTGGGTCAGGCAGAGCGTGCCCTTCCCGAGGACTGCAGAGGGACATGGTACTTACGGTCGATTTTCTTCTTCATTCTCGGACATACAAAGAACCAGACGACGAGAGCACAGACAACAGCACTCCCCGCCGAAATTAGGAGGATACCCCACAGAGGAAGTTTGTCAAAGCCCAGCACTAGGAAATAAAACAACGGATCTTTGAAAACCTCTGGGCAAAACCCTCCTCGATATATGACTTTGGTTTTCCCAGGCACAGGCTCACCATCACCTGCAACAGCCCTGAGCTAATCCACCTGCCAGGGAGAAGCACTGCTGGGAAGCCATGACTGACCTATGCTCTCAGCCCCATAGGTCACATTCCCATCAGCAGCTGACCCTTCACAGCCCCTTCCCCCAGCCAAGCCCTGTACAGAGTGGTGCGTGCCCCGGGCTCCACACAGCTCTTGTCTCCTCATTTGCTGCAATGTCAAAGGAAAAAACACCTCCCAGTGTGGCTGCTGCAGCGCCAGTGCTGCTTCCCTGCTCTGGAGAGGACACAGACGCTGGGCTGGTCCCACCCTGGAGTTCTTCAGCCCTTGCAGCTGCTGGGGAGGGCAGCTCTTTTGCTCCAGGAGTCAATGGCAATTTAGGCTTCATGGCATCTGAGGTGATACATGACCCACTTAAGAGCATTCTCACAGGCAGCCTGACTTTGAGCAGAGGACTAGCATCACACAAGCCCAGGCAGGGCATCGGGTGCTTGTGACTATCCAAATCCTGCATTTGCTGCTGCAGGCAGCGCCTTATTGCTCCTGAAGCAGTCCAGACACCTCCAGCAGGCACAGGTCTGCCTGCAAACCCTGTGCTCAAGCAACCTAGAGCTCACTCAGCAGTTCAGGGCTCAGGATCAACACAGATCCATTTTGGACATGCCAACTGATCAAATGATTTGGGAGCAGCCCCAGTGCCCCCAGCAGCACCACTGCAGGCCTGTCCTCCTCTCCCCCACGTTGCAGAGCCCAGGGAAGGGGAAGCTGACATCCCTCAAAAAAATTTTCCAGCCACTGTTTACAGAGCAAACCCTGCCAGAGCCAGCACTGCCTGCCCACATCCCACCTCCAGAGGCTCCTGCACAACAGGAAACCCACGCTGACACCAGAAAACAGCTCAGGCCGAGTCATCCCAGCAAACAACGGAGGTGACGGAGCCTCTGGCTCTGCAGGCAAATCCACCTATCCCTGCTGAGCCCTCCCTCAGTCCTGCTTCTGACCTGTCCCCTGCCACACAGCATCCTAGCTTGGCTTTTCCACCTGAAGCTCAGACTTTGCAGCACACAGGCCAGCTCTTCTGGACAAGAGTAATTAGCTTGTTTTTAGGGACAGGATGAAGCAGGAGGCGCAGCCCCATCCCTGCTCCTAGCCCCACTGCTGGCAGCCAGCAGATACCTGAGTTTTAGCACAGGTAAGAGAAGGGAAGGGGAAGCCATGTTATTGGCCAGTCCTGGGAAGTCTAAGGAGAAAGGTCTGGAGGAGTTTAGTTTGAGCAGGTCTCTTTGGCTGGGCAACTACCTAGCCCAGACAGTGCAGGCTAGCCTGCCGCCTTCCGTAACCGGCACAGGCCAGCCGCCTTCTAGGAGATCTCAGCCCTGTAAAGCAAAAAAGGGGTAAATCGTGCATTTAATGGAGGCTTTGGAAAGAATTTCAAAATTCAGGTTGAAGCATTTGCTGTGCACTTACAGGGCGCCCCAGTGTACATGATGGAGAAGAGGTTGATTCCCACAGTGCAAGCGTAGAAGACGGGCAAAGCTCGCAGGCCATTGGGAACAGGATCTGCCTGGAAAACACAGAGCAGTGCTGCAGAGAGGCACACCGGGGGCTGTGCAGCAGCCCAGGAGCAGCTCAGCAACAGATCCTCTCCAGAAGGGGTTTGTGCCCTCAGTCGCCTACAGACAACAGCTCCCAACAGCCTTTAGGGAACAGCCCCCAGTCAGATGGAGGGCAGGAGGTCCCACAACACCTGGATCCCACAAGGCTCCCCACAGAGCTAGGGCAGGCCCAGCCAAGGCTTCCAGCACTCCCAGGCCTGGAACAACTCATCGCTACCTGGCTTCTGAATCCTTTCCCTGGCTCCCCAAAGTGCCACCTCCACTTACATTTTTCCTTCAACTCTCCAATAACTTCCAAAGCTTTTGCCCCTTTTCAGCTGACTTGAACAAAATAAAAAGTCCATTAGTCACAAAGGAGCTTATTTGACCACATACCTGGCAGCAAGGCCCTCACCCCAGCAGAAGGAGTGTTTAATCCCCACTGCTGCCCAGCAATTGGGATTTGGCATCAGGACAAGCACACCAAGCCTCCCTGAATGCCAAGCAGCCCGAGCACCAGGACAGAGCGTGACAGGGCCAGCCACGCTTTGGGAGGCTGGTTACACAAGGTTACTGTGACAGTGGTGACGCTGAGCTGTTCTAAAGGGCTGCCACTGATAAGATCTTAACATCTCTTCAATTGTTAGAGGTAAAACTTAAAGGAATTTAACCTGAGATATGCAGAAAAAAATACTGGAGTTTCTCTGCATAGTTAGGGTCTCAGGAATGTGGTTTCCCCAGCCTTGGGAACAATTCTGTCCCTCCTAGCTGAGGAATGCCATGGCTGTGGATAAATACCTTTACCTGCAGCCTACCCCATGGAAAAAAAGCCCCTTACACCAGGATTTTGGAAAAGCCCAGCTGACAGCTCTGGTCTTATCAATTCTGAGCTACTTCATTACTGGGAAACAGGGCTGTTCCTGCTGAAGCCAGGCAAGACAACTCCCACGTTTCAGAGGGAAGGTGATGCCCCAAACCCTCCAAGTCCACTCTGTGGAGTGGCCACAGGCCCCATTTTCTCAGTCTTCAGCTCCCAAAGGGCTCCCCTGATGCCAGCACAGACATTCCAGGATGTGCCAGGAGAAACACTGGTGGCCATAAGCCAACCAACAAGCCCACTAAGAGCAGCCCAGAACCCCAAAACATCAGAAAACAGGACAGACAGCCCTTACCTTACAGAGGATGAACCTCTGGACGAGGAAGAACAGGATAGCAGACATGATGCCCGAAAGAAGGGGTGAGATGAACCAGGACAACACTAGAAAGTGGGAGGCACAATCAGCATCCTGCTGCTGGAAAAGGAAGCCCAGGGACACACGGGGTCCGTGTCTGGGGTGATCCTGCTGCTGCACTTACCAATCTTCAGCAACTCAGACCACTTGACACCTTCCTGCCCTTGGGCCACCAGTGAGAAGCCAATGGTGGCTCCAACGATGCAGTGGGTTCCAGAAATGGGGAGCTTCAAGAATGAAGCCATCAGCTGCCACACAGCAGATCCTGGAGAAGAAGCAGCCTGCTAAGAAAGCCATCACCAGGGCATCCCGGGACACAGTGCCCCTCCACCGTGACCTCCCCGTTCCTTACCGGACATGGCGCTGATCGAGCCTGCCATCAGCAGCTCCTGTGTGTTGTTGTACATCTTGACATCGATCAGACCCTTGCGGATGGTCTCGCTGACCTTGGCCCCCAGCAGCACGGAGCCCACCGTCTCGAAGATGCTGGCCAAGATGCAGGCCTGCCGCAGGGTCACCACCCCCGAGCCCACGGCCGTGCCGAACGAGTTGGCCACGTCGTTCGCCCCGACAGAGAAGGCCAGCACGAAGGCGATGATGAAGCCCAGGACCAGCATCCAGAGGAAGTCGGCCATCGGGGCGGCGGGCACCGCGGGGGTCGACTCCATGGCGATGGGGTAATAAATTAGGTGCAAAATTAAATAGAGGGATCGCTATAGGGCTCGGGGACACCGCGACGTCCTAGGGGCCCGTGGGTCGCAGGGGCTGGGGGCCGGCTGCCGCGCCATGGTCCGGGTCGCTCCTCATCCTGCGGGAAGGACAGAGCTGAGCGAGGCGAGCACCGGAACCGGCCCTTCCCGCCGCCGGCAACGGCCGCTCCCGCGCGCGCCACCGCCCCCTCCCGCCGCCATGCGTGCGTGGGCCCGCCCCTGCCCGTCACCGCCGCTCACCGCTGCGCCGGGCCGGGCCGTGCCGTGCCGCGCTAACCGGAAATGCCCAGCCGCGTGCGGTGCCGCTCGGATGCGGTGCCGCTCGGATGCGGTGCCCTCCCTCGGTGCCGCCGCCCGGTCCAAGGCGGCCACAGCGCGCGGCGCCTTTAACACCGCCCCCCGCCTCCGCGTGACCGCGGCCCCGCCCCGTCCGACCCCGCCCCGCCCTCGCTGCCCATTGGCCCGCGCTCCGGGGGAGGGGGCGGGGCCGCGCCGCCATTGGGCAGCGCCGAGCACGGAGACGGAGCCCGGCCCCGCCCCCCCGCGCGGGCAGCGCGCCGGAGAACCACGTGCGCACCCGGTGTGCCTCGGGAGGGACGGCACCGGAACTAGCACCGGAACCGGCACCGGAACCAGCACTGCCTGGCATAGCATGGCATAGCATGGCCCGGCACCGTAACCTGCACGGCATGGCATCGGAACCGGTACGGCATGGCATGGCATGGCATGGCATGGCATGGCATGGCATGGCATGGCATGGCATGGCATGGCATGGCATGGCCCGGCACCAGCACAGTATGGTCCGGCACCGGTGCTGGCACAGCATGGCCTGGCCGGGCACATCTGGCACGGCTTGCCACCGATGTGGACTCTGCTCCAGTGTGGCACGGGCACAGGCCAGCAGGTGTGAGGGCCAAGACTGGGCTGCAGCACAGCTCGACTCGCTTTGGCACAGATGTGGGGCTGGCCCAGGTGTGGAACTGCTCTGCTCAGCTCCAGCATGACCAGCCTGTGCCAGCCCAGGTGGGCAAGGAGCTACTGGCCACGGGGCTGGCACTCCAATGTGGCTCAGTCCCACTCCAGTGTGGTTCAGTCCCTCTCCAGTGTGCTCAGTCCCTCTCCAGTGTGGCTCAGTCCCTCTCCAGTGTGCTCAGTCCCACTCCATCTCTGAACTGGCATCACACACAGGCCTTGTGCTTGCACTGGTTGAGACCAGCACCAGCCCAGGAGTCCCCACCGGCCTGGCAAGGACCACAGGTGGGGACTGAAACCATTTCCCCCCAGGATCAACCACTGCACCAGATCCACAGCTGAGTGTGGCAGCTCAGGGGATCCTGCAAGGTCCCAGGAGGCTCCCAGGAGGTCGTGCAGGGTCCCCCCAGCCTGGGTGGCACGGCAGTGGTGAGACCCTCGGCGTGCAGCAGCTGTGGATGTGTGTGCACAGCCAGCCCCACATGCCCAGGCCCACATTGGGGGCACACGTGTGTCCTGAGCTGGGGGAGCCCCTCTCCCCTTCCCATCTGTGGTGATCGTTGCCCAGCAGGAAGCACGGCTCAGTGCCCAGAGGCAGCCCCGGGGCAGGGGTCAGCCGGCACAGGAAGCTGGGGTGTGTGGCCAGGGGCTGTGCCACTGCACGGGTCAGCAGCTGGGGCTGGCACACCGCCACGTCATGGGGACACAGTGCTGCAGGTGGCCCCTGGTGCCCGGAGAAGCGGCCAGGCTGCCCCAGCCCTGCTGCATGACTGCTCCTGCGTCACCCGAGCAGAGTCCAGCCCGTGTCCCTGCGGGCCCTGTGTCCCCAGGGCCACAGGGCCAGGTGCAGCACTGCCTGCACAGAGCCACAGCTGGGCCTGGGGGAAGGAGGGATGTGTACCTCAGCCTGGGGACCCCCTGCACTCTCAGCTCCCCAAAGCATTAGCAGGCGTGAGCCCACACCCTTCCCTGTCCCCACTCCACATTCCTGCCCTAGGTGCGTGACCTGGGGAGGAAACCGACAGGAGTCCCTGGATGAAGCTGGTAGGATCCATGTTGTGGGCCCCCAGATGCCATAACCCTGTACCCCCAAAGCTGGGAAGGGATCCAGGTGTGTCTGCACCCCTGCAGGGGTAGGGGCACGTCTGGGGAGCAGCACTGGGCATGCAGGTGCAGCCACAGGTACATAGGGTGACATGGGATGTCACTATAGGACACGAAAGAATACAAGCGCACACCACTGCTCTCAAGGTGAAGAAAAAAGGGAAGTTTGTTTTCTGACTCTAACATTTACAGTTTTCTAAGAGTGATAGTGGACTGGAGGGTGACACTGGACAAACCACAGTCTATCAACTTCTTCGTAAAGGAATGCAAAACAACGAGTTATTTAGAGAAAGTGTGTGAGAAAGTTCGCTACAAGAATGTCAACATCAGAAGGCTTAGAAAATCTTAAAAAAATCAAAGCGACACAATGGGGCACAGCACAAAGTGTGCAGGTGTGGGGCCAGGCGTGGAAGGGCCTTGCAGAGGGCACAGAGGGGTACAAACCTTGCACAGATCACAGAACTGAAGAGATGGACTCAGGGTCAAGGATGTGCTGGGGAGGAGCACCTGGGTGGCCCCAGGACAGTGCACTGCAGGTTCCCAGCGCTGGGAGGGGACCCTCAGACCTTTGTCAGCCTCACCCCTGCAGTGAACCCCACCCTGAGCAGTGGCACTGTGACACTGGAGGCAATTAAGGCAATTAAGGCAGCACTCTGGGAGCTGCTGGGAAACGCCCTGGAAAACATTCCAGCCTGTGGCCATCTCACCTACAGAGCCAGAGGCTGCATCCCCCGCCCCAGTAACACTAGTCTCTAACTCCTGCACTGCGAGCCTTTGATGGATGCTGAGCGTGCCCTGAAATCCACCTGCTTGGCATCACCACTCCCAGTCCCGGTGCTGGCTTGGACCTGCAGGTCCCTGGACATGCCCGGGTGCTCAACAGCATCACTGGGCATCCCAGCACTCATTGGCACACTCTGGACCTCTTAGGTGTCACCAGCAGTCTCCAGAAACCCCCAGCACTGCAGCTGTTGGTGTCCCTGCCTACCCGGGCTCCACTCCTGACTGATCCTCTTACTTCACGTTGTCTTACTCAGTTGTTAATTGGTAATAAATTAAAATTCATTTTCCCGAGTCAAGCATTTTGCTCATGACTTAAATGTTGAATGATCTCTAAAGGCATTAGTGAACAGAAATCACATTGTGGGTAAGGCTGAAAGAGACGAGAGTGGGATCATCTGGTCCCACCTCCCTCCTCAAGCAAGGTCATCCAGAGCACATTGCACAGAATTGTGGTCAGATAGTCTTGGAATATCACAAGTGGGTGAGACTCCACAACCTGGGCAATCTGTCCCAGTGCATGGCCACCTGCACAGAGTTCTTCCTCACATTCAGGTGGAACTAATATGAATTTGCAAAAAACACTACAAAGGGTCATGTCCAGGGTCACTCTATTGCTTACAGCATGGATAATACACATAGTGAAAATCAAATTAGAATCAATTAGAATCAGTGGCATTGTGGGGCTCCCCTCACCCCTCGGTATCCAGGAGACCCACAGTGGCACCCGTGTGAGTTTGCTGCCAGCACAACACAACTGATTGTGCTGCTGCTCTTTATTTATAAATACAAATATTCTCCAAACACTCTGCTGGCTCCTGTCGGGCTGCCTGGGCCCTCTGAGCTGGCTCAGGCAGCTGCGAGGGGCCTGCGGACAGAGGAAGCTGCTGGGCACAGGGTGGCTGTGAGGGTGCGGAGCAGCCTGGGCGCCCTGGGCCGCGGGCACCCCTGCGCAGGGCACACGGAGGGCTCTGCGCCAGCCCGCAGCACCAATCTCCGCTCGCTGGAGCTCCAAACGCCTCGTGCCACCCCGTGCTGCCCCGGCAGCTCGCCTCCGCCCCACAGCTCACTTCCTCCTCTTCCTCCACACGTGGATCACGCAGCACAGCACCATCCCCAGCAGCATGGAGCCGAGGATGGCCACGATGCCCTCGATGCAGTAGGTCTGGAAGGAGTTGGAATCCACGGCGTCGGCGTCTGCCCTGCCCAGCACGGGGGTGTCGGGCTCTGCCTCGCCGTCCCCGGCGCCCGGCTCGGCGCCGCCGTCCCCGGCCGATCTCCGGCTGATGGCGCCGCTCAGCCTCAGGCTCTTCACTCCTACAGGGCCAACGCTGCGCGTCAGTGTGTGCTGCACGCCTCTGGCCCTCTCACCAGAGCGCTGCCACTGCCACCAAATGTTCTTTGCCACCTCGCTGGCAGCTCTGGGTCACACACATCTTTTAAGAAAAGTCCTTTCCTTAGGATTTTTCCTCCTGAGAAGCCGAGAGGCCTCAAAATGTAAACAATGGCTATCTGCTGCTGTGGAATGCAACAGGTGCATCTGCGATTGGTCTCATAGAGTTGTTTTTAATTAATGGCCAATCACAGTCAGCTGGCTCAGACTCTCTGGTCAGTCACAAGCCTTTGTTATCATTCTTTCTTTATCTTTCTATTCTTAGCTAGCCTTGTGATGAAATAATTTCTTCTATTCTTTTAGTATAGTTTTAATATAATATATATAATGAAATAATAAATCAGCCTTCTGAAACATGGAGCTGGATCCTCGTCTCTTCCCTCACCCTCAGACCCCTGTGAACGCGGTCACAGCTCTGAGCAAGGGAATATCCTGTGGTGGCAACGTTTCCTCAGCAAAACCAAGGGAACTCCCAAAGGCCCTGCAGGTCCCCACTCTCTGCACCCTCCCTCTCTTCAGAGCATTGCTAATAACCCCCCTGACCCAGTTCTTCCAGTGTCTGCCTTTGCTCCCTGATCCTGGGGACTCTTCACACAATTTCTCCTGTGCTCTGGCCAGGGATGATCTGACTGAGGCAAACACAGTCCCTGGGACTCAGCTGGAGACACAGCTGGCAGTACAGACTCTGGGCCACCCTTGCAGCTCGCCAGTGCCCACAGGGTCCCTCAGTGAGGGTCTGAGTGTGGCTGGGAGGTCTTTGGTGTGCCCCTCCATGCACCCAAGACCTCGGCTGCCCAACTGTGCCCACCTCCTACTATCGTCTTCAGCTCCCTCAGGATGTCATGCAGCACTTTGGTTGTCTCCACGGAAGATTGTCCCCTTCCATCTTGATACTCTGGACCTTGATGCAGAGAATAAAGCTGCATTTTGCCCCCAGCAAACCCTGTGAGCAGCCCTCAGGCCGTGCAGTCGGTCAGCACTGATGAGTGACTCCTGCAGTGCCAGGGCAGCTCCAGTGCCAGGTCCAGCTGAGAATTTGGGAATGCCCTGCCTGTGCCCACAGCTGCATCCAGACTCTCCCAGGAGCTCCCCCCATAGCACCATCTGTCCTGATGGAACAGCAGAACAGGGAAGAGGATCATGGAACAGCACACCCAGGCTGTGCCCCCTGATCCTGGGCATCCTTCACATTTCCTCTTGCACTTGCCCATCTTTGCTGAAGGATGCAGCTGTCCCCATGGTCGGGACTCAGGGGGCTGGACAGAGAGGATGGGGGAGTGCAGAGAGCACAGCTGGACAGGGGGAGCACAGCTGCCTGACCAATCGACCCTTGGAGTGGACAAAACCCATTCCTGTGCCAAGGAGAGTGCACCTCTTTGGGCCCCAGCTGTGAGGGGGGAACCCCTGGGTTGTGCTGGGGCCTCGGGGGTCTCACAGTGGGGCTGCACAAAGCACAGCCACCCCCACACACCTGCCGTGTGCACGGCGCTCTCCCCGGGGCCTGCCAGGCCTTCTCCAGGCGCCTCCTCCTCCTCCTGCGCTGCAGAGACACAGAGATAGAGTCAGGGCAAGCCCGAGCCCCTGCAGCCCGTGGGGCTCTGCAGGGCACCCCTGGCCTGGCTGCCACCTACCCACGGGCTCTGCTTGCCACGGAGCTGCCCGGGCTGGCAGGGCCAGCAGGAGCAGGCTGAGAGCCAGGGCCCAGCGTGCCCGTGCCATGCTGCAGCTGCTGCTGGTGCAGCAGCCGTGACACCCACCTGCCCTGCACACCTGCAGGGCCTGGCTTTGGGCTCCACAGGGCCCTTTGTGACCTCAGGGCGTTCCACCAGCAGCGTTCTGCCATCTCCACGGCAGTGTCTCCTGTTCCCCATCTCCACTGCCATCTCCACCCAAATGTTCCCCAACTGCTGGAGACAGCTCAGGCAGAGCCACCAGACTCAGCCCTGCCCCAGCACACTCAGGCTTCTCTGGAGCTGCTCTACAAAACTCTGCAGAGGCCACCTGGGGCCTTACCTGTGTGCAGAGCAAGTCCCAGTGCTCCTGGGAGTGCCTGAGGGTGTCGGGTGTGCACCTGCCCTGAGCAGGGACCAAACCCTTCCTGGAGTTCCCCTGGAGAAGTCAGGAGCTGATAACACCTGGGAGTGATCCCAAACCCTCGGTGCCCCACATCAGTCACCAAAAAGGAGTGGCAGCTGTCAGCTGGCACAGGGAGCTGCTCACTCGGCCCCTCAGGGAGTAAGGAGCACGCTCAGGAAAGCAAAGGAAACAGAACTTGGGGGCTGAGATTGAAACTGGGAGGAAACTGGCTGACCTTGGATCCCAGCAGCACGGAGCGCACCGTCTCTCTATTTATTAAAATAATTAAATAAGTATATTTATTTATATAATAAATAATAATTATTTATTATAATAATAAAGATTATTGGATGGTCGCAGTGCTGATCAAGGGGAGCAGCTGACGGAACCGGTTTTGGTTTCGGTAGCTTTGATCCGGTGCGTCCCAGGACCTTTGTGGACTTTGTACGGCTGCATGAACCCACGGGCCAGAGTGGGGGGGGGGGTCACAGTGGCGGGGGTCACCGGGCCAGAGAGCGGGACCGGAGCGAGGGAACGGCTCGGGAGCTCCCCCCGCCCCGAACGCAGCCGCTGCCGCGGGAACCGCTCCCGCTCCCCCGCCGCTCCCGGTGCCGCTCCCGGCCTGGCCCCGCCCCCGAGCGGCGGCGGCGTGGTTCGGCGCCACCTGCAGGCGCAGAGAGGGAGCTGCAGCCCCGCCCCGCCGCGGGCAGAGCCCGGAATGGCGAGGGGAGGGGGCGGCCGGGAGCACGGGGTACACGGAGGGCACGGGCAGCGGGACACCGGGGCACAGGGCGCGGGATCTGAGCGTCCGCTGCCGCTGCTGGAAGGCGCCAGGAGGTGTCAGCGGTGCCACCGGGGACCGGGAATGCCCGGGAACCCTCAGGGGGCGGGAGGGGCCTCCCGGCGGCCGGAATAGATGTGCGCGGGGCGGGTTCCGGGCGGACCGGAAGTGCGGCCGAACCCGTTGCCGTGACAGCGGGCCCGGGGCCGCCATGGAGGCCGCGCTCACTGACATGTACGACCAGGCGCTGCTGGGCATCCTGCAGCATGTGGGCAACGTGGAGGAATTCCTGCGCATCCTCTTCGGCTTCCTCTACCGCAAGACCGACTTCTACCGGCTCCTTCTGCGGCCCGGGGACCGCCTGGGCTTCCCGCCCGGCGCGGCGCAGGCCATGGCCCTGCAGGTACCGGCGGGGCCCGGGGGATGGCGCGGCCTGGCCTTGCCGGCGGCCGGGGCTCTCATTGCCGCGGAGCCGAGCCGCACGGGCCGTGTCTCCCCGGCTGGGCGGTGTTGGTATCGGGCCGGCCGCGGGGTTAGGTCCGGGCAGTTGTGGGTCACGTCTGACCTCCAGCTGCACTGGGCAGGCTGGGCTGGAGGCCAGCTGAGGGCTAGGATTGCCTCTGCTGGGATCACATCTCCTGCACCTGTCTGCCTGGGCACAGGCAGTGCTAGCTCAGCTGTCCTGCCGCTTTTCCCGGGCCAGCTTATCCTGCCTGCCTGTTGGAGACTTTGTCTGAGTGCAGGCTTGCCAATGGTCCCCGGGTGAGCCTGGAATATGGGGTAACGGGAGGCTTCCTTGGAGCCCCCTCCCAGCCAAGAGCTGAATCTCACTGCTCTGCTTTTCCCTGGAGTAACCAGCCCTCTTCCCAGGCCAGGGAGAGGCTGGCTCTGAGAACACAACCCTAGAAACAATTCCAAAATGCCCCCAGGGCTTTTGAGCTGTTTTTGTGGTGACTGCAGCAGCTCGGGGTGGGTGTGTGGTGCAGAGAGAGGCGGGGCAGGAAGGAGCAGGTGCCCAGGCGTGTGATACTGCTCCTGTCCCTGTCTGGGCAGTGCTGCTCACTGTGCTGCTGCCTGTGCTTGCTGTTCCCCCCAGGCGTTCCGCGTGTTCGAGCGCATGGCCAGGCAGGACGATGAGAAGAGGCGCCGCGAGCTCGAGGCCAAGCTGAGGAAGAAGGAGGAGGAAGAGGAGGCAGCCGCAGCCGCTGAGAGGGTGAAGCTGTGTCCTGCAGCTCAGGAGATCGAGGTGGAGACAACGGAGCACATCCCAGCAGCAGATGCTGGGGAAGCTGCAGGCACGCAGGAGCCAGCTGCAGCCCAGGGTGCTGCGGCCCCCAGCCTGCTGCCAGTGGAGCCCCCAGGGGCTGCTGCCCCAGCAGAGCTGCCCACGTAAGGCTCTCTCACTCTCTTCATGCTCCTGGTGGGGGGAGGCAGAACCCTGGGCAGGGCATCCACTGTTCCCCGCACAGCCTCTTTGGGTTTTGGCTTTGCTGTGCAGGTACTCAGCCCTTTGGGAGGCTGTGAGGATTTCCCTTGCAGGCTTCCAAGGCTGGAGGCATTGTGTAACTCCCCACAGCAGGGCAGCAGTTGTTGTCCTGTGGTGGTTCCCACTCTGCTCTGAGCAGGAGAGGTGGCATATCCTGTACATGGCCCCACAAAGCTGGGCTGGGCCATGCAGCTCCTCCACAAACTGGTTCTGGTCTGCACTGTCCCTTTTCTAGCACCTGCTAAGGCTCATGAGGAAGTCCTGCAGCATTTTTGTGAGTGCTGGACTCCCTGGCATGTTGGGAGACATCCCAGAAGCCACATGGGAGTGTGCACAGACACCTGCAATACCTGTGAGTGTGCATGGATACCTGCAATACCTGCAGGTTGATGCTGGGCGTGGGCACAGGCACCTGCAGTACCCGTGAGTGTGCACAGACACCTGCAGTACCTGGGAGTTACCTGCTGGCAGGCCTGGCAGCTGCAGCACCAAAGGGCTTTAGAGGCCTCTGGAGGTCTCTGGCCCAGCCCTTGGCTCAGAGCAGGGCCAGCTTTGAGGATCAAGCAAGTGCTGCAGAGTTTTCTCTTTAGCTTGGTAGCTTTCCAGCAGTGCCAAGCAGCCTCCATTTGTGCAGAAATGTCTTTGTGTCACAGTCTTTCCACAGGTTCTGGGACACTCCCAGTCTGGCTCTGCTGAGCAGCAAGCTGTGGGCTGTGGAGGGCCAGCATGGCCCCTCTAAACCTGAATGCAGGTCCTGTACAGGCTCCACTCCTCCTTCCCTGGCATCACCCTGACCCTGAGCCAGGTCAGAGCTGCCCAGCCCTTCCTCAGGGCCCTCATGCCTCGCTGATGCTCACACTGCTGTGTTTCTTTGCTGACCGGGTCGGGGGTGATGCTGTGAGCTGGCTGGGCAGACTCCATCTCCTCCTCCCCTGCCTGGTGTGTTCTGTGGCCAGACCCGTGTGGTGGCTGTGCCAACCCTCTCTGATTCCCGCAATGGTCCTGACCTTGTGTGGGGCTCTGCTGTGCCTCGTCCCTGCTGTCCCCTGGTGCTTGGTGAGGAGGGAAGCTTGGGCTGGAGGTCCCTTCTCCCAGCCAGTTTTGGAGCAAGCTGTTGAAAGGAGTGGACCACTGGAGGACCCCCAAATCCTGTAAGGGGGATAGAGAATTCAGAGCTCAGACTTTGGGGCATATTCCATATGCCTTGGCATATGGAAGGGACAGTCTGAGGACCAAAATGTTGGGAAGAGTGGGATGATATGTGGCAGGAGTGAAGAGGTTTGGTTCTTCCCCCAGGAGATGGCTGGGCGCTTGAACAGGCTCTGTGTTCAAGGCTGCCAGAGCTCAAGGAGCATTTGGACAACGCTCTTGGGCAAATGGTGGCATTGTTGAGGTTGTCCTCTGCAAGGAGTTGGACTCAATGATCCTCGTGGGTGCCTTCCAGCTCAGGGTATTCCATGATTGCATTATTCTAGGACAGTGCGGAGTCAGGTTCTGCAGCCTTGGCTGGAGCTGTGCTGGGGAAGAGCCTTGGAGTGGCCACCACAGGGAGGGGGAAAGGGGACAGGCAATGTGGCTGCTGAGTCACATGGCCCAGTGGAGGAGGAGAAAGAGCTTGTGTGTAACTGATGTGCATCCCACGGGGTAAAAATAAGCCAAAAGCCAAAAATGAAATCATCTGCAATGCCTGTGCTGGAGCTCTCTTGGTAAAGGTGGATTTTCTCTGGGGCTGCCAGTCTGACACCAATCCCTGGGCAAAATTAGCAAGTCAGAGAAAGCCCTGCCAGAGTGCACAGCAGAGACCTGGGTGTGTCCAGCCCAGCTTTCTCCCAGAGGAGAAGAGAGGGAGAGGTTGGAGGCCCAGTGAAGCTGTGAGCAGAGGGAGCTGGGCTGGGCTGAGTGCCAGTTGCTCCTGTCCCTGTTCAGGCCATGTTTGTTGTGGTTTGCCCCGAGAAGTTTCACCTCAGGGCTTTGGCTGTGGGGCAGCAGCTGGTGTGAGGAGAGTTCAGCTGCCTGAAACAAACGTCAGGGCCGCAGGAAGGAAACTGGAGGGATCTGGAAGGAAGGTGGGGGCTCGTGTGAGAGCAGGATTGGTCTGGCAGCGAGTGTGGTGGAGCCAAGAGGGATGGTTTCCGCTGTGTCTGCTGAGAGCCTGGTTAAAACTCAACCCTTGCCAGCGCCACCCTCTGCGTGTGTCCTGGCACTGCTGCAGCTTGGCCCCTGTCAGACCTCACGCTCAGAAGCTGTTCTGCAGCCTGCAGCTGTGGCATTGAGCACCAAGCCCTGCGTGGCAGCTCTCCCCTGGGTGTTGCCACGAATAGGAGGTGCCCTGCTGCTGCCACTGCAACTTCTGCCCTCCCCAGTGGGCTCTTCTCCCTCTTCTCCTACTGCTCCCACCACCCCAAACTTGCTGGTGGGGTGGAACACCTGCAGCCCATTTGGTGCCCGCCCACTTTAAACCCGTGGTGGGTGAGACCCAGTGCAGGTGACCCTGTCCCAGTCGCAGGAGTCTCGTGGTTTCCAGGCCAGGAGCAGGGGGCTCCTGTGTGCGGGCTGAAGGAGGGCAGGGGAGCCTGCGGTTTGTCCCGCTGTAGTTGGTTTCGATGCCTCTGGGGGGCACTGGAGCCCCCGGAAAGGCAATGGGGGCCGGGCGGGCACCCCCCGACAGACTATTAATAATTTAACCAACTGCTTAATTCTCCACAGCCCCTTCCTTCTGAGCAAAACCCAGAGCTACCAGCCTGGCTACGAGGGGCGCATGAGTAATGCACAACTCTGGCAGCAGGAATGCAGAAAAGAGCTTAAACAAAAATATTTTCCATCTCCCTTGCTTCCCCCCGCCCCTCCAGCCGCTGGTGAAGAAAACCGCTGCCACTAGAAGCTATATAAAAACTTGCTCATTCTGTCAACCTGATGGCTCTGGAAATGTAGGGCAGGTACCATCCCAGATCTGCCAGCTCCCATCAGAGCCTCGCACTGCGCCGGGTGCTGGGCTTTTGGTTGGGAACATCTTATGAAGCACAGCGAGGTGGTAGCAGCTTTTTCAGCGTTGATCCAGATGAATCAAGCCAGTTTTGCAGGTGTGGAGGTTTTCAGGGCTCAGCCTGGGGCTCCACCAGGTCTCCCCAACTCCCTCACTTGTGAAAGGCAGGTGAATCAATTCCTTTTTGCTGCACGTTGCAGTGCCAGATCACCCAGCAGCAGCTGGTGTAAATACACCGAGGACTGAGGTGTCTTTGGGGTGACACTTGTGCCAAGAGCTGTGCCAAAGGGACAGAGGTCTCTATGCCACAGAAGAAGCCAGGCTCCTCTTGCAGCTGCCCCAGTTGTGGCAGCTCTCTTGCTGTCCCTGCCTTGCCAGGAGGGCAGCAGGACACTGCCCTCCTCGCACCTCACCACGGGGCTGCTCTTCCTCGCCTTGCAGCTGCACAGTCCCAGCTCTGGCTCTTCCCCCATCTGCTCCCAGAAGCCATCCTTGCCTGAGCTCAGCTCCTAATTTTGAACACCTCTGCTGCCCAGCACCCTCCCCTTCCCCCAGCTTGGATTCCATCCTGCATATATTTGCCACACAGCATTTAAAATAGAGCCTGGCAGCCCACGTGTGGCACTGCGCAGCCCGGCCTGTGCTTGTGCTTTATGACTTTGGTTCCTGGCTTCCCTCTGCTCCTTGCTTTCTCCCAGTGTGAACTGGGGGGAAGCTCTCATGCCCCTGTCCTGTGAGTCCCTTCTCTTACTCCAAGTGTGGGTAGGAGGTGGTGCAGGAGGCTGGGAAGGGCAGTCCTGGAAGCCTGTGCACGATGGTGAATGTCTCACCTTCATGTGTTTCTCCCTCCAGCTCTTGTGTCTCTCCCAGGTGCTCCAGCCAGGTGTGCTCAGAATGGGGCAGCTCTGGTCTGTGCCTTAGAGATGATCTGGGCAGGTGAGGTCTCTGAGAGGAGGATCTTTGGGTGTGGACCCAGGAAGCAGGGCCTCTGGGGCACAGAACACCATGCCAGGTGGGGCCAGGAGGATGTGCAAGTGCCTCATTCCTGAGGAACCCTTTGGCTGCTGCTGGGCACTGCAATGTGCAGGGCAGAAACCCTGGGGTGTCTATGGCCTCAGCCATTCACCTTCTGTGGTGTGGAGAGAAAAGGGGCAGCAAGAGGAGTGGGCTGAGGTGAGGAGGGGGCTCTTCATGGCTCCTTGGAGGAGACCCTTCAGGTGTTCTGTAGCGTGTGACGGGGGAAGGGGCTCTGCTCACTCTGTGCACACAGTGTCAATGCCAAGGAGGAGGGCAGACAGGCTGCTGCTGAGAAGCAGAGCTCTGGCCATGCTGGGTGCCCCACTCACCTGGTCCAGGTGAGCCCCCCACCGGGCTGCTCTACCTGGCATTGCTCTGCTGTCCCTGGGAGGGGAGTTGGGGCTCAGCAGTGACCTACAAAAACTCCTGCAGTACTCCCTGGCTAGATTGAACCAAAATGCATTAATCTGGTGAGCTAACTCCTGACATTCCAGCTCTCTCCTGAGACCCACCACTCCCATTCCCAGACCCCTGGCCACCTGGAGTTAACCCTTTGTGGCCACACTGGGAGCATCCCTCGGATGACACAGCAGTGCTCTGGGAAATTTCCATGAGGCGCTTGTGTGAGTCTAACTCAACTTAGCAACGGCTTGGCTTTGCTGGAAGCCCAGATGGCATTTTGTTGTGAGGTGCCTGCAGGATGGGCTTCCTGGCATGGCTGCATCCTCGTTGAGGTGCCGGGGACAGGAATTTCACTCCTGGTCACCCTCTCTGGGGGAGCAGGGCTATGAAGAGGAGCTGTTCCTGCATGCTGCTAACTTCAAGGCTGGTTTTGTTGGACTCAGATACTGCGTTGTCCCAAGCTTTCTCAAAGGGAGGGGAACCCTTAGGTGCTCAGCAGTTTTGTCTGGGACTGTCCAGACCAGAAGCCAGTTAAACTGGTTTCCTTCCCCGCTGCCCCCATGGGCTTTCCTGATGAGCTCACCTCAGAGTCCATGCTGTTTTTCCAGCCTGACCTAGAAAGGAGCTGATCTTGATCCATATTTAAGGAGAATCTGTCCTGGTTCCGATTCCTCTTATGCACGTGGGGCTGTGCACAGGGAATTCCTCCAGCACGGCCAAGGCCTGTCATGAGCAGGAGTCAGACAGAGCTCAGAGAACGGCCTGACCTGATACAGCCGAGCTCCATCTGGCCCCATATCCTGTCTCCATCAGCAGCAGATGCTGGGGGAAGAGCAGAAGAACAGAATGAGCGGTGCAGTGATACTTTCTCTGTGCTTTCACCCTATCCGGATACAGAGTGGCTCAGTGCCTTTATAAACACTTGGTCCTTCAGCCCTGTGGAGGGGTTATTATTAGATGATGAGGAGCAGTCAGCGTCCAATTTTCCAGTGTTCTCATGGAGAACCAGGCCCCTCCAGTTGGGTAGCTGAGATCAGCAGCAGAGTGCCAGCTTCCCTGTGCTGCACTGAACTGCTAAGGCTTTTGGTTGCCCTACCAAGGTACTGAGCTCCAAAATTAGGTCCTGGGACCAAAAATAACTAAATTAATACCTATAAATTTTTCTCTCAACAAGCAGAAAATCCCAGGGCTGGAAACCAAGGGACAGCATGTGCCCAATTCTTAGGTAAAAAAGCAATCACTGTTTGGTTTAATATTGCAGTGTTCACCAAAAGGGGCCTAACATGGAAAACTATCTGGACTGGGCCAGGTTCTGTTGATGGTGCAGGGGTCTGAGAGGCCACCTTGTCCTCTATTCCCACAGCTCGATCCCACTAGGTTCTTTTGGCCTTATCCCCCTTTGCCAGGGCAGCCTGGCTGGCTGCGTGCAGGTCTCTCCCTCAGGAGATCTCTGAAGCCCAAGGTTGTATGAGCTCTGCAAACAATAAAGATCCCAGGGGTCTTTTCCAGACGGTGGCACGTCCTGCTGTCCTTGACCTAAATATCCCAGCAGTAGTGAAATTTAGCCCCCTGGTGCCAGCACTCCAGCATTCTCCTGCAAGCCAGTGGTGGCATTTCCACTTGCCTAATGTCAGTAAGCTGGCGCTGTGGAACAGCTCTGTAAATAACTCGGGATGCAAAAGGGAAGGCTCGGAGCTCTCCTGAAGTGAGCCAGCTTGGAGAAGAGCAGGGCTCTCCCCCGGCAGGGAGGGGGGCAGAGCAGCTCGGTGGGGCTGGTGGGGGCTCCAGATGCAGAGGAGGCAGGTGCATTTGTTGGTTGGCTGCTGGGTAGAGCAGCAAAGGCATCATGTGGGCACCTGGTACCCGGGAGGAGCCTTGACCCCTTCCCACTGTGTCACCTGGGCTTGGTGACACAATGGAATCTAGGGGGATGTGTCCTGATGGGCTTGATTTTTGGTTGTTGGTCCCAGCCTGGTGGTAAGTTGAAGCTCTGAGGCTTCCTGAAGGTGAGGTGACCTTTGAAGTACAAGTCACATGGGGAGCAGCTGAGAGAGCTGGAGGGGCTTATCCTGGAGAAAAGGAGGCTCAGGAGGAATTTTCTTACTCTTGACAACTGTCTGACAGGAGAGGATCTGGCTCTGCTCCTAGAGAACAAGGGACTGGAGAAAAGGAAGCAGCCTTAAGTTGTGCCAGGGGAGTTTGGTTTGGATATTGGGAAGATTTCTTCATGGAAAGGACTGCCCAGCCCTGGCACAGGCTGCCCAGGGCCATGATGATAGAGTACTTATCCCTGGGGAGTTTGACAAACATGCAGATTTGCCACTTGGGTACGCGAGTTAGTGGTGGCCTTGACGGTGCTGGGGACACAATTGGACTTGGTCTCAGAGGGTTTTCCCAACCGAAATAATTCCATGATTCCGTGGTCCTTGTAAGGCTGGTCGTGGGCACTGCAGGCTTGAGCCTGGGCTGCACTTCCTGGCTAGGCTGTGCCTCAGGTTTCAGAGGGAGGGGGAAGGCGCCGGCTTGTATTTTTCACTTTGTGTTTTTGAGAGCAGGATCATCAAGCTGCACAGTGCAGTCCTGGGGATGTGTGCTGAGGACCCCAGGGATAATGGGCTACGGGGAACTGTTGACAGACCTCTGCCCACTTTGGGGGTGAAGAAGACTTTCCAAAACTGGATTTGGGTGGTTCTCCAGCAAACCAAATACACATGAGTTGGAAGAAACCCTGAGGATTGGGAGGGCCCTGGACCACTGCTGCTCAGGACTGGAGCTTGCTGCTGGACAAGGAGTGTCACAGAGGAGGGGATGGATCACAGGGGATCAGAGGGGATCCTGAAGCTTATTGACTGCAGTGTGACTTGAACTGTAAAGGAAGGGATTTGGCATTCAGCTTGCTTAATGCTGTGCCAGAGCCCTCATTAGTTGAAGTGGTGGTACAGAGAGGCCTTTGAGGAGCCCTGGGTGCCTCCTGGACCCCAACGAAGGTCCGGGAGCTGCAGTCTACATTTTCCTACCCTGGCACTTCCCAGGCAGAACCCAGAGACAGAAAGTGCAACTGTCCCGATGTTTTGATGCCAAAAGATGTTAAATCTGGAGGTGGGAGTGAGACTCCTTTGCAGCTTGCTTGCAGAAGGAGTGCAAAGCTGGGATTTTCTGTGCCCACAGTCCCTGCAGCTTTGGGAATGCAGCTTTCTGATGAGGTTAAACCTCTGGATTCCCTACCTGTTGCTACAGAGCCCACACTGGAGCCCTGAGGAGCAGAGGACACACTTTACCCTCTTCAAAATCTTAGAAGCTGGTTTTTTTTTTTTTTGGCTTTAGCTGAAGCTTGGTAGGAGCTTTTTGGGGTGCACAGACCTTCCTGTATCTTGAGCACTTTTGGTTCTCATCTGAAAGGCTAGTAGGCAGAAGTTCTGGAAATCTGTATTCCAGTAAATCTGTATTGTATTGTGTGTGCTGGTGTTTTTGGGTGAGCGTGGCTTTTCTGCAGCGTTGCAGAATGGGCTCTGCCATCCGCCTGCCTGCCTGCCTAGGTGGCACTGCTCTGTGGTTTCTGCCCTGCTGGGCTGCCTGCAGCCCCGCTAGTGCTGGGAGGGCAGGATGCAGGTGTGGTGCAAGGAGCTTCCCCAGGAGGGAGCAGGGATTTGTGGTAGAGTGAATGCCTGGAGGCTGCCAGGGCTCTGATGGGCCACCCTAGGAGGGTGACCCGAGTGCTGCCACAGCAGGAGGATGGCTATTGCTGACATGGTGCTGGTTCCCAGCAGCCCTGTGCTACCTGCAGTTGAACTGCTCCAGGCTGAGAGGATCACCTTTGTTGAGTTGTTCTCAAAATCCTTGGAATTTTTTCCTTCTTATGGGGGAAAAAAGGGGTCCATTGGCATTATGAGATATCAGTTCCTTCCCATGACACTTTCCCAGCTCTGCTCCTCATACTTTTTCTCAACTTCTGCATGCTTGCACCAAAACTCCTCAGTGAAGAGGAGCTCAGTGAGCTGACATGCTTCTTCTCAGCTCAACCAACCAGATCCTTGGGTGTGTTTGGTTCCTGCTCTTTGTTTGTGTCCAGCACTGTGTTCACAGAGTTGGTGCTGCAGCTGTTGAGCTCCAAGGACAGAAACGTGTTCAGCTGACTGTCCACAGAGCCAGGATTGCTGTTGCCATTTCCACATTGCTCAGCTCATCGTGCGTCACCAACCCATGGAGCTGGGAATCCCGGAGCAAGAAATGCCCAGGAATCTGTGTATGGGGCTTGACATCCAGCACGTCCACCAGGGACAGCACTGCCACCTCTCAGGGAGTGCCATCCCCTTGTGTGGCTGCCCAGGGTGTAGGGAGGGAGTGGCTGCAGTGCCAGGGACATGCAGCGGCTGCGCCATGTGGCTCTGAGGAGTGGGGAACAGATCGGCTGCTTCTCGACGGTGCATTGTTAAAGGTTTCACCTCCCCCAAAATGACACATTGCGAGCAAAAATAGAACAAGACAGAACACATAGACCCACCCCCACCATCCCCACCACCCGGCAGCCAAGTGCATGCAGTGCCAAACCCTTGGGTTTAAAAGCTGGTGCTTTGTCACCCTCCCTCCCCTCAGTCCTGCCACCACCTGCCCCAGCCCAGCAGGCATTCAGGCAGTCTGGTGAGTGACCATCACACCAAGAGTGGCTGTACTGCTGGACAATCACCACCCAGCCCACACTGTGGGCTGGATCTGACCTCTCTGTTCAGCTGCTGGCTCTGGGATGGGAGCAGGAACCGTGGTGTTGGTGCAGGAGGTTCTCTCACACCCTGCACAGTGGTGCTCTTGAGACAACGTGACAGATGCTTTTGGCCAGGAGAGCCACCTCCGGCGTGGTGGCATGGCTTGGCCCAGCCTGCTGTGAGCCAGAGCCGTCTCCTGTGAACAGTGAGGGAAGCTGCCTCCCAGCCAAGGAGCAGGGTCCAATTCTGGAGTGCCACTGGTGTGTGCTAAGCACAGTTGGACCAGGCAGAGATCTGTTTGGAAAGTGTCCAGGAAAGGAAGAGTTGCTCCAGGAGGTGGTAGAGCTGTCAGCCGTTTGTCAGCAGTGCCTAACAAGGCTGCGGCCTGACTTCACCACCCTGCATCCTCCATGGCTCCAGAGCTGGCAGTTACACTGGCAGTGAAATTATCCAGGCTTCGCAAGTCCCCCTGTGATCCTGTTCAGGGGTACAAAGCCCATGCATGAATTTTTAACATTGGAAACAGAGCTGAAGCAGAGGTTGGTGGTGTCTTGGGTAAACACCTGGAGGGAATTGGACTGGGAGTTGGGGAGGAGAGGAGTGGAGAAGTGATGGCACGGGATCTCGCATCCCCAGGACAAGCAGCCATGGCTGGAGGGAGGTTTAGGCACTCTTCAGGGAGAACTTCTCCCCCTGAAGCTGGTTGAGGGGCTGCAGGGCCGAGGCAGTGAGGCTGAGCTTGTCCAGTGAGCTGCACGTGATGGCAGAGGTGGTGGTGACATGTCCCTCCTTCAACCGGCCGTGCTCCAGTTCTGGCACTCTAGCAGCTCTGGGAAGGACAGAGCTGTCCCACAGGGACAGTTGGCCTGGGAGTAAGGCTGCTGTCCCCTCCACAGTCCCTATGCTGTGCAGAGAGACGTTGGACAGAGCAAGTCCTGCCTCAGTTTCCCTGTTGCACAGTTAACAATGGCTGTGGGGCTGGTGAGTCCACCTGTGCCCTCGTAGGCAGTGCGATTGCGTTTGGTAATCTCCCAGAGGGGCTATCCAGAACTGCCTGGCTGGGATCTGCTCTCTCTGCTGAGGAGAAGGCACATCCAGAGCAGACCTGGTGGCTTTGTGACAGTGAGTGATTGCTGGTTTTATCCATGCTGAGGCTGTGTGGCATTTGCAGCTGGCATCTCACTGTTTGTGCCTTTGTATCAGTGCATTTCTCCCACCTTTGATGATCTGCATCTGGTCTCACGAGCCTTGGCTGGGCATATGCCCACTGCCTCCTCCTGCTCCCTTTTGAATTTTTCCCAGGAGAGGGCTGAAGGAAACAGGCCGGGGGAAACAGCTGTTTGATGGTTCTTGTCTGGTTCTTTTGTGATTGCAAGGAGCCACTGACACTTGGGGTGGCAATTCCCAGCTTCCTCCAGGTGGCTTGCTTGCAGGTTTGGGAGGAGCCAGGTTGGGCTGTGCCTTGGTCAGCGTGGCCACTGAGCCAGAAAATTGGGCTTGTCATGGAGGGATGCTGCAGAGAACTGAAGGGTGGGGCAGGTGGGAGTGTGGGGTGTCGAACCCCCTCCATGCTGCTGCCCCTGAAGGTCACAGAAGAACAGAAAGTGGCCAACACTGCTTAGAAGGAAACACTCTCTTAGGAGGAAAAAGGCCCAGCTGGGTGTGAAATTGGGTCAGATTTGTCCTCTGGTTCACCGTGTGGCCTTGTGGCCAGCCTGGATGGAGGGCAGGAGTCCCATGAAGCTGTGCCGTGCCTCGGCAGATGCCACAGCATGGGTAAACATCTTGTGAGGGCATTCAACCAGCCAGGCTGCCCCGGGCTGCACAGACCCTCCTCCCTGCCAGAGGCTGATGCAGAGTGGTCTCCGAGACAGTTGTGCCTTGAGAGCCAGGCTGCGTTCCAGCACTGGGCCGTTCCTAGATGGAGACCAGGGGACGCATGAGCCAATGCGTGGGGCGATGCCTGTGCGTTTCAGCAGGTTCGCTTCCCGCGGGGGCGAGCCCTGCAGACCCTGCCAGCCCAGCCCCTGGCCGCCGGCAGCGCTGGGCTCCTCGCCCTCCAGCCGTTTGACTCCTCCAGTCCGGGGGCGGCTGGGAAGCGACAGCTGGAGCCAACGCAGCAGCCTGCTGCCATGCCAACCCTGTTTCCATGGCAATGGGCACCCAATGGGCGACTGCCAGCCAAGGCCAAGATGCCCGAAAATGAAGCGATGCCCCCTGAAATGGCCAGCAGAGGCTGGGAGCCTGGGAGCTGCCAGTGCCAGCAGCGCCTTCAGGGTCTGGGAGTGGATCAGAACCACCCCGGTGCACTGTGGAGCAGGGCAGCTGAAACCCTTGGTGCACCCCGTGAAACCATAGAGAAAAAAATTGGGGAGGTGCTGCCACGTCGACAGCCCCCTCCGGCTGTCTTACAGCCTAATTTAATTTAAATAGATGGCTCTTACATAACCCTCAGGGCACTGTGCTGCTGCAGCCAGCCCCACTCCGTGCGGGTGAGGGCCCCCCCAGAGTGCAGGTGCCAGGAGGGGAGAGGGGCACAGGAAGATAGGCTCCCCAAAGCTGTCTGTGCCCGGGGGCTGCTCCTCACCAGCCCCCCCTTTATGTAAGTCCCTGACCCCCATGTTTATCCAGCTCTACATTGAAGCCTAGGTGGGTATCAAAACATTTTAAAATAACTCTGCCTTTTGTTAGCACCACAGCTATCTTTAGAAGAGATTTGATTTTATTTGAAAGCCCTCTCTGTGAGGGTTCAGTGGAATATATCCCCAGCCCAGCAGTTTAAAGGGATATAGGTGTGATGATCTCCTTTCTTGTCTGGAAACACAGTATTGGTTATTGCTTATTGATATGATAAACTCCATCTTACCCCTACAGCCATCTCCTCAGCTTTTCTGGCATTTCCGCAGCTGAAAGAGGCAGTGTTGTGCTCAGAGTGTTACTCATTCACTTGTCCAGGCACCCTGGGATGGTTCTTGAGGCATCCTGGTCCCCAGCTCCATCCCCTCTCTGTGAGCAATTGCCCTGCTCATAACAGCTGGTGGTTTTCCCAAACATTAAAATCAGGGTGAGGAGAACCAATGCTGTGTTTTCAGGTCACAACCATAGGCCACCACCTCTGCAGCCATGACAGTGTCTTGGGGGACAGCTCACACCCAGCACGTGCCAGTGTCCCTGCTCCAGCTGTGATGGGAAGAGGAGGGAACAAGGAGCTCTGCCCTGGAGCAGAGGTGGCCAGGAAGGTGCTCTGGACATACTGGGGGCCAACTCTGCACCTTTTGGGCAGCCAAACCATCGTGTGTCTCAGCACTTGTCCTTTCAGCAAGGTTGTTGTCCCTGCAGCAGACTGGGGAGATGGGACTGTGAATCACCCACAGTGGGCAGGGTGGCTGTTGTCCCTCTGTCCTGGGGCTGCTTCCTTGGACCTGCTGCCTTCCATAGAGCCAGCAGTGAGGGAGAGATGCTCTAGGAGGACCGAGCGGAAGCTATGCCCTCCCTTTTGGTTTCTTGCATGCTGTTCTCAGGCTTCCTGCTCTCTCCAGGCTCAGATCTTTCTGACATTTAACCTGTCCCCTTTCTCCCCACACAGCAGACAGGAGCAGTTCCAGACAAACCCCGACAGCTACAACGGAGCTGTGCGAGAGAATTACACCTGGTCCCAAGATTACAGTGACCTGGAAATTAAAGTGCCTGTGCCCAAGCACATTGTCAAAGGCAAGCAGGTAAAGTGATGTGAGTGGTGTCTCTGTAGCATTTGGGTGCACAGCTTTCCTGGGAGACCGTGTTTTGTATTGAAGCACCAAGATGTGGCTGTGCCATGTTCCACAGTGTGAGTCTGGTGAGGACTGAGATCACAGCCTGTCCGTGTTCCTGTTGTGCTGCAGTGTCCTCTGCTCCATCTCAGCTAGGCTCCCTGGCACTGCCTCACCCCTTCTGTGCTTTTTCTTTCTGCTTCCACTACCTGCATACTCACACGTGTGTTTTGGAGCCTGGCTGGGGATGGATGCCCTTCCTCAGTTGTTCCTCTGGCTCTGAGTGTCTTCTGCCTTCTGTTTGGAAGCAGGAGCTGCTGGAACGGCTCCTCTGGCACTGGGGAGCTGGATCAGGCACAGCCCCTGTGTGGCTTGACCTGCTCTAGATGGAAGGGAGCCGGCCTGGGGAGGAGGCTGCGGGCCAGCCCCTCCTCCTGGCTGGCTTCATGCACAGAGAGGTCTCTCCTGTCTTTGGCTCAGGCAGGAACTCCCCTGTTCTGCTTGTGCTCATGCTGTTCTTCCTGCACCCCTTCTGTTCCCTCCTGGTCAGGGACCCAGAGGGAGTGTGCCCATGGCTGGCCTTAGCTGGAGCTAGAACTCTTTCCCAAATGCTGCCCTTCCCTCTGTATTTTTCCATTTGGGAAGCCTGTGCTCCCCCACCTCCTGCTCTTCTCTGCTTCCAGGGTGGCTGAAAGGAGCACGCTGGAGTTTGTCACTCGCTTCAGCCTACACAGCTCCTCAGCATGCCAAGGAATGTCACTGGCAGCAGCAGCAGCAGCCCAGGCCAGAGGGGTGAGGGGGCACACGGCTGTCACAAGCACAGCAGGGCACCAGGAAAATGCATCTCTCCCAGTGGGTCTCTAAAACAAACCCAGAGTGTTTCTTGAAAGGATTCTGGGGTGTCCAGATGGATATTTCATCCCTCTGCATCAAACTTTGGTCACGATTCCTCTCCCTGACTAGGGAAGTTTCCTCCAGGCCAGGGAAGTTGTGTTCTTTCCAAAAACCCCACACAGGGCTCTGTCTGCTCCATCCTTGGCCAGGGAGAGGTTCAGGAGCCTGCAGGAGCTCACAAGAGTGGAGACAGGATATGGTTTCCTCACCTTTCCTTGGTTCAAGACTGTGCCATGGCTGTGGAAGAGTCCCTGCACCTCAGAAGGGGTAGAGGGGCTTTAAGGCACCCCTTTCCCCTGTGCCCGTGGCATGGCTCTGCCCACCCTTGCTCCAGTACTTGCCCACACTGCCCTCTCGAAGCAATTGGTTGTTCAGATGCTGGACTTCCCTTCTCCTCGCACTCTCTTTCCTGGTGTTTTGTTCATCCATCCTTCTTGGGGCTCCTCTTGGCAGCTGAGTTTCCATTTCCAAATGATTCTGTGTATTCCCAGCCTTGAGGGAATGAGAACAGACAGGCTGGGGCTTTGGCCAGAGCAGGAGGACTCAGAGCAATTTAAAAGCTACATGTACTTTGGACATGTTCATGGGTACTTGCACAAGAGCAACATTCTCTTGCATTCAGACAGCTTCACATTTTAAAAAAATTACCAGGTTTTTGACTTCTGCCTGCCAAGGCAAGATAAAAAATTTCCGCATTTGGTCCCTGAGTTCAGAGTGCACCCAACTCTAATGTTGCTCACAGTCTTCCTTATGACACTTTTTGGGTTTCAGGCTGTTGCTATGGCACATTTTGCTCTGGTGAGCTTAAGGTTTCCTTGTTTGGAGCTCAGGTGTCCTTGGAGCTGGAATGGGTGATTGGGTAGGTGAGAGCATCTTCCCCCATGGTCCCCCCGCTCTGATCTACTTGGGGGCGCAGCAGAGGCCCATGGATCTGAGCACTCAAACAGAGATGATGACTCCAGGCCTCTCTCTTTGCTGAACTCAAAAGGAGACAAGCTTGATTCCTCTCTCAGTTTGTATGTGCTTGTTTGAGTTGCATGGGTGGGCGTGGGCATGCGGTGTGCACAGAAATCACTGTGGTGAAAAGGCCACAGCACACCACAAGAGCTGGCT
Organism: Zonotrichia albicollis; assembly: GCF_047830755.1. Classification (NCBI taxonomy): domain Eukaryota; kingdom Metazoa; phylum Chordata; class Aves; order Passeriformes; family Passerellidae; genus Zonotrichia; species Zonotrichia albicollis. The sequence continues at coordinate 9,243,680 of NC_133844.1, read as the reverse complement.
TTCCTTGGGGGCAGCCAGGTGTTCTGGGAAGCAGAGGTGCTCGCAGGGAGCGCATGGGGAGGCACAGGAAGCTTCAGAGCTGCCTGAGTACTGTGGGTTGCTCTTGGCCTTCCCCAGGTGAGGGCTGTCCACAGGTACCACCTTGTGCACACCTGAGTCCTCTCAAACATGTCCCTCCTTGCATGGAGGGGCTCTCCAGCAGGGCATGTGCTGCCCCTGTCCCTACTCCTGGGGGGCTGCTGTGCTGGGTGGGGCCTTCTTGCTAGGTGCAGGTAGAAGCAGTGTTGGAATGGCTTCTCATGTTGTCTACTTGCACAGCAAAGTGGCCAGGTGAAGTCTTCCCAGACTTCTTCCATTTGGGTTTCTCTTCTCCCTCTCTCAACTCATTGCTGGTCCCAGAGCTACCTAAAAGGTGTCCCTTGGTCCCACCAGATACCTTGTGCAGCCACCTGTGAATAAAACCCTCTCACATTTGGTTGTTTTTGTCCATGTAGAACCCACAGACACAATGCCTGCCACAGACCTGTGCCTGCCATGTCTCCAGCTTAGGAGTCACCTTGGCTTTTTCTCCTTGGTCCTTTCTGGGCAGGCCCTGTCCTGTGCTGTGGGCCAGCACCAGTAGCTCTGTCCCTGCACCCAGGAGCCTGAGCAGATGGAGGTGGTGGAGGGCAGAGCCTCATCCCCCTGCCTCTCTGCAGTAAGGTGTCAGCATTGGGCTGAGGGAGCTCCTCCATGGAGGGAGCACCTCCTCTGTAGGTGTTTTCATCCCAGCCAGGTGACAGCCTGCTGTCCTCTGCCATCCTCCTGTCCCATCCCCAGTCCCCTGTGAGCACGGTCCTGCTGCCAGCTGCCACTGGAGCTGAGTGCCTGTGCTGTGTGTGCTGGGCCTCCTGTGCCCCTGCCGGAGCACACAGCAGGTTTGGGGGCTGTACCCTGGTGACATCAGTCACACACAGCCGCCTTCCCTCGCTGGCTGGAGCAGCTCTGCCTGTCTTCTGCCTGCGTGGAGCTAGTGAGCTGCTGGAAGTCTCCTAGGTAATGGATAATGTAATAACATTTCAAATGAGATCTGCAGAGCAGGAGGAAGATCTGGGGGAACTCTGGGAGAGAATGCAGGCAAATCTCACTGCAGTCTCCTCCTCTCGGGCCAGCGCAGGAGGCCACAATCCTGCCCCTTCCCAGCCAGGTCCTCCCCACATCCCCTGGCTTGGCGCGGGCTCTGCTGGTGGCACCTCAGGGCTGGAGGGGACAGGAGAGAACATATGGTCTCCACAGAGACCAAGGGAACTGCGTGCCTCTCACAGCCTGCCTCTGTCTCCCCGGGGGACAGCCATGTCACCTGCGTGGCAGGTTGGAGCAGGGTTCCCCATATGGCTGCTGTGGGCGGGCGCTGGCCCCGTTCCTGGGGATGGAGCTGCCCCTGTAGCAGGGAGCCAGGAAAGCGTGCTGCAGCATTCCTCCTGCACACAGCCCCTCCTCACACGCCCGACGGGAGGCCTGGGCTCAGCCCAGGGCTGCCTCCAGCAGCAGAAGCAGAGCCAAGGAGCAAGCTTTCAGCATGGTGCAGCAAATAGGGGATGACCGACTGCAGCCCTAGTGTAGGAACCCTGACACTATCAGCCCCTGCTCAGCTATCAGGATCACACACACTCATACCCAGCTTGGCATAGTGGCAGAGAGGCAAACCCTAAAGAGCTCTCTCACAGCGAGTAGATGTCCAACCTTTGAATGCTGTTCGGAGGCCTGTAGCATTACTGGTCTTCTTTGAGGGGAAACTGAGGCACGGGGTAGAACCAGCTGCCTTGAGTTCTTCAGGGGTCTCCCCGATTGCTGGTTTGTACTGCTTTTCCTTCCCTGAGGAGGTTCCCTCTCTCCCCCAAACTGTTGTTCTTTGCTGTGAGAGAACAGTGGGATTCTCACCCTGTTGCTACAGACAGGACTGGAAGCTCTTCTCTTTCTTATCCCCTTGCAAGTGCACTTGACCCCAAACCCCAGCTTGCACAGTGAGAAGGGAAGCAGGAGCCTTCTGGATTATTGTGTCTGTCTCTGTTTCCAGGTGTCTGTGGATATCAGCAGTGGTGCCATTCGTGTAGCAGTGCTGGAGGGAAGCAGCCAACACGTCCTCATGGAAGGGAAGCTCACCCACAAGATCAACACAGAGAGTTCCCTGTGGAGCCTGGAGCCTGGGAAGTGTATTTTGGTAAGGGTGGTCTACACCAGCTGTGTCTGCTTGGCTCGCAGCTCTGCCACGCTTAACCCAGGAAACTGGAGCAGCTGGAAGTTGGAGCCAGCTCTAGATGTGTCTGGCTTTGCCTGTCCAACTTCTGGCTCATGCTGCCCTTGCCTGTGTGCTGTGCCTTGCCTCCTACTCCTGACTTGCCTATCAGGGTGTGGGCTGGGCAAAGGGGTCCCCAGCTCCAGCTGAGGGCAGGCAGCACAGCCATCACTTGAGGGTGGTCTCTGTCCTCAATCCCAGCATGGGGCCCTGCCCGGCACTGCTGGTCCTGCACACCTGGCCGTGCTGACCCTGCCCTCCAACTCTCCTGGCCCCACTCCAGCCCCAGCATCTTGGCAGGTGCCTGTTCCTCACCATTTCTTTCTGTCCTTGCCCTGTTTGAGGTGGGCACTGTGGCTCCTCTGCCTCCAAGCGGGCCTGTGGTTTGCTGTGGGTCTGTTGTCCCAAATCATCCCTGTCAAGGAGGTCTCAGGGCAGCTGATGCCCAGCTATGTGTTATTGGTGGGTTCCCAGCCCCAAGCCTCATTTCTGAAGTGCTCTAGATGTTCAGGCTGAGGGTGTGAGTTCAGCTGTGCTCACAGCTGGAGCTGCTGCAGGAGTTCTGCCCTTCACCCTGGGATCTTGAGTGTCAAACAGTTTCCAAAGTTTATATGCCAGTTTGGGGGCCAGGATTGTGCTAGGAGCAGGATTTTGCTACCTGTGACCATCTTTGCCCTATCCTTTTCCACCCAGAGGCTTTTCCAGGAGAGTTTCAGGAGTACCAAAGCTGTTGTGAGACCCAGGAGAGGACACGTGCTGTCTCCTGGAAGGGAACGAGCTGGCTCTAAGCCTTTCTCCCTGTAGCACAAGGGTGGCAGCAGATGAGCACCCAAATCCAAGCCCTCACAGTGGAAAATGGAGTGGAAATGTGCTGCCAGAGTCAGGAATCCCATGAATGGTGTCTGGGGAGGCTGCACAGTGCCACCCGACCACTGCTGATCCACAGGGATGTACCTCGAGTGACAGGCTGGTGCCAAAAGGTTGAGTGAGGTCCCTGCAAAGGGAGAGGAGCTTCTCTGATGCTGCTAGGCCACTGAAGGGATGTGGTAGTGGCATCCTTAGCCTGCATTTTGTAAATATTCCTAAACATCTTGAAAATTAGCTGATCTGGGACAAAGCAATAATCCTGGAAAGGCATGAACCCGTTGAAGAGGAGGTGGCCCAATGGGTGTCTGCTCCACAGTGTGGACGGAAGCCTGGAAGTCCCTGGTGGGTGTTGCCAGCATCAGCAAGGGAGGCAGTGTCTCCTGAGTGCCCGTCAGAGTCTGGGCACGGCTCGGTGCCTCCCGGAGCGGCTGCGGGGAGCAGAGGGGGCTGTCACCCCCAGCCCCAGAGCTGGCTCTTGCCTCGAACAGCACAAGCCCAGGCTTGTGAGGATCTCCAGCTGGCTGCCAACATATTGATGGTGGGATGAGATCTCGCTTGAAGAATTGTAAGGTAACTGGAGCAGAGTGAGTAATCCTCGCCCAAGAGCAGCTCCTTTTCCATGCGCTGAGTAGCCAGGAGTGGTTTGCGCCTCCTCCCGATTCATTCATCAGGGGACACCCACCCTTGTGGGAAGGCATTGCTTCATTCAGCACCCGAATGGGGCCATCGGGGTTTATTTGGGGCTTATGGGGCATATGGACCCTTTCTGTGCCCCATTGCTCCCTGTGAGCTCCAAATGCAGCAGTTGGGCTGTCTCCTTCCTGCGAGAAGCTGCAAGGTGCTGCCTGGCTTCCCTGTGGGACCCAGGGGTGGCATTCTCTGGCAGGGTGTGGATGTAGCCAAAACTGAACTCACCCAGTGCCAGCACTGGGGTAGTCCAAGGAGATCCTGCCTTCTTTGGGCACTGCTTGGGGCACCTTGGTGGCCTTGTCCATGCTGCATGTTCGTGGTCTGTGAATTGAGGTGATCCCTGCAGCAGAACTTGGTCTTGGTGCCAAGGAGGTGGAATCTCTTGCTTGATCCTGTCTGTCTGAAAAGGTCTCAGTTCTGTGCAGAGAGGCTGTTGAGTCCTGTGTCCTCTTGCAGGGTGTGTCAGGGATCATCAAGATCCCCAGATTCTTCAGGTGGCTGCAGTACCAGCTTTCTCACTGTCCTCAGCCTCCCTGGCCTCCTCCCAGCTCCCTTCTGGGATGCCATTCACAGCCGTGCCACCAGCAGACTCCCTTTTCCTCCAGCTCTTATCATGGGGAGATTTTTTTGCCTTACAACCCATCCTAGTTCTGCTTCCCCCATCCTGCCTGGTGTTCTTATTCATATATCATCTTCATTATGTCACTCACACTCCAGCAGCCTCAGAACTCCCCTCACCAGCATTCAGAGACCACTCTGCCTTCCGCCTCCTGCTCCATGGAGCTCTCCCAGCTGGAGCCCAGCCTGACACCAACATGATTCTCATCTCATCCTTTGGCACACCCGTGTGCACGGCAGCAGCATCCAGCTGGCATTGTTCCTCAGTGCTCTGGTGACATGGCGGGGGGGCCTGTCCATTGCTCCTGGTCAGGATTTTGTCCCAGGATTGTGCCCCTGCCTGTGGCATGCTGCATGGGTACCCTGGTCCTGGGTGTCATCCCTGTGCTCTCCCTTCTCTGTCACCCTCGCTTGCTTGTTGAAAGTGAGATTAAAATAACCTCGCTGTTTTTAGCAATCCCCACAGGGTGTTGTGCACAACTCCTTTTGGTATTATTTTCGTTGTGGAGGATTTTTCTCCCATTCCTTCTCTTTTTCTCTTCCTCTCAGCCTTTGTTTTCCACGCTTGGGCTTTTGTCAGCAAGTCCTGCCTTGAACGTTTGTTGCAGTCTTGGCTTGCCATCCTGTGAGCCATGAGGCTGAGGGGATACAGTTCATGGTGCTCAGCCCTGCCCTCCCCATACTGCTGGGAGCCCTCACTGGGGAAGTTCACAGCTTGCCAGCAGCATCATGGGGTCATCCCTCCTGTTCCAAACCTGAGGAGCCCGAAGGGTGCTCCTGCTGCAAGTGCGGACAGTCAGGGCTGCTGCCCCTCACTTTGCTTTCTGTCTCAGGATGATGCTCTGGGGGCTCCCCCACCTGCCCACCCAGGGTTGGGAAGCCCAGGAGCAAACCCTCGGTGGCTCTCCCTCCCCTCCAAAGTGGAACTGTGCAATTAAAAAGAGAACAAGCATGCCTGTCTAGCTGGAAAAACTAACGCCTTCCCCAAGCTGGAATATTTTACCGGCTCTGCTCTCCCAGAAGAATTAAACCCCAGCCACCCCCTCCTGTATTAATTGGTTCCTTTTCTTCACACCACGGAGAAGCTTGGCTCCATAACAGGAATGGCTGTCCATGTTCTCCCCTCCGGAGCTATTGAGCTTCCTGGGAGGTTTGAGCAAATTGTATTGTCTGCCTTTATTGATGATTTTGCAGAGGCCGACGAATGCCATAAATCTGCCCTGCTACTGGGATTAGTGCTAAAATAAAATGGGAGGAAGCAGCCCACTCTTCCTGGAAAAGCTGAAAGCAAGTTGGAGTTGCCGTTGCAGGATGCCCCGTGCTGGCCTTGGCACAGCCCTGCTGGCCAGCCAGCTCTGTTCAAGGCACTGCCATCAGGATGGCTTTTCCCCCTGAGGGTGTTGGCTGGAGCAGGGAGATATCCCCTGTCCTTGTCCATCCCTCCGGGGCTGCTGCTGAGCTGTGGTGCCACGGGAAGCAGGTGCTGGCAGTCAGCAGGGGTGGCACAGAGCAGCAGGTGATGTCCTTGCCTCCTCTGCCCCCCGTGCTGCCACCCACCAGCCAGAGCCAGGGGAGCTGAGGCCAAGGTTCCTTCTAGGTTAGGTTAGGGAAAGGCAAGATGGCTGCACTGCCACACCAGGGTCCCTGACCCCACACTCCGCCAGACACAGCCTCCTCATCCCACAGTGCTGGGCTCTGCCACTGCTGCTGTGTCGGCCGTGTGGCCCCAGGCCAGTGTCACCCCCAGCCACTGCTGGGGGACACTGGTCCCAACTTTGAGCTGTAGCGTGGGCCGAGATTTCATCCTCGGGGCGTGCGCTGGGGCTGTGGGGACCCACAGCAGGGTTGTGCAAAGCCTTTGGCTGCTGGGGGAGGGAGGCACAAGCATGCCACCCCTCTGCTAGCTGTGGGGCTGGATTAGTGTGAGCTTGACTTCCACTGGTGGGCAAGCGCCATGCTGCTGTCAGCCGAGCTCTGCATCCCTGCCATGGAGCTGTGAGGTGGGCAGGGGTACCAGCCACATCCTGGGCAGGACAGGGGCTGCTTTCCCCATTCGCTGACCCACAGCTTGTCCCCAGATCAGCCTGAACAAGGGGGATGAGTACTGGTGGAATGCCATCCTGGAGGGCGAGGAGCAGATCGATATCGACAAGATCAACAAGGAGCGCTCCATGGCCACGGTGGACGAGGAGGAGCACGCTGTGCTGGATCGCCTCACCTTTGACTACCACCAGAAGCTGCAGGGCAAGCCCCAGAGCCATGAGCTGGTAGGTGCTGGCTACTTTGTGCCACCGGCCTTTCAAGGGTCCCATCCGCAGGAAAAGGGACCCCATGGCTCTGCTCCATCTCAGAGCTCTTCATGTGTCCCCCCACACTAACATTTGGGGAGGGTCAGGTTCTGCTGATCAATCTTTTGCCATGCACTCCTGCCTTCCCCTTGCTGGCACCCTGGCAAGTGCCCGTAAACCAAGACCCCCCGTACCAGGGGTGGGCCCCACATCCCTGAGCCTCTTTCCCCAGCTGGCCCTACTCAGGGCTGCACCCACATGGGTCTGGGCTCAGCCCGACCCAGGAGCTGCCTGGTGCTGCCCTGGGCGCTGTGTGGGCACAGAAATGGTGTGTGCCCCTGGCAAGGACCACTGCCAGCCAGGCAGGAAGGGGCACTGCTGCCCACACCCCTTCCCATGGGTCAGGTGGCCACGCAGCCCCAGGGCCCGTGGGATGAGCTGCAGAGAGCAGGGGATGCGGCGAGCAGCGTGGCGTCACCTCGAGCTGACGGACGCCTCTTTGCAGAAGGTGCATGAGATGTTAAAGAAGGGCTGGGACACCGAGGGCTCGCCGTTCCGTGGCCAGAAATTCGACCCCTCCATGTTCAACATCTCCCCCGGCGCCGTCCAGTTTTGACAGTGGCAAAAACAACTGAGAAATAAAGCAGGGAGAGGCGACATGCCCACCCCTGGATGCCCACCAGGATCCTCCCAGCCAGCTCCAGTGCCCGGGACTCACTGATCCACGCTGCCAGCCTGTCCGTGCTGTGAGGGGAAGCCTGAGGAAGTGGGCAGATTTACATCCTGTCACCACGGCAACCTGGGCACCAGGACCCCTCTCCTCCCCTCCTCTCCCCTCCCCTCACCTCGAGCTGCTCCATGTTTTTCTGGAATAGAGGGAGCGTGTTGGGTCGCGTTGGGTGGCATAGTTATTGTTTTTGGTGGAGGAGGATACTGCTTTTGGGGTTTCTGGGGATGCAGAGCCCTCCCTGCCATGGCACGGGGCAGCTTTGCCCCTCACAGGTGGAGATGAGTGCTGGGTATGGGCAGTGGGGATGGAGAAGCCTGCCCCTGGCTGCCTCTGCCAGCACCCTGCCCACCTGGCACCCCCAAATCCTCTTGCCAACCCCACTCCAGGGTGTCCCAAGGGGGCTGTGCTGCCCTGGGGGAGGTTTTCTCCTGGCTTCCCCCTCCTTCACCTCCTCACTGGATGGGGTCAGGACACCCGGGAGTGGGCAGAGGCCACAGCCATCCACTAGGGTTTGCTCCCCCTGTGTCAGAGAGCAGCAGGGGTGATCCCCACAGCACTGGCGTTTGGGGGGGCTGCAGGCCCACCCCTCATGGCCAGCAGCTGGGCAGGAGCCCCTGAAACATACGGGTTTCCCTGGCATGGTGCTTTGGGGTCTGAGAGTGGGGTCTGCCTGGGAGAGGAGGCCCCAGCAAGCCCAGCCTGGCTCTCACAGCTTCCACCAGCCCTCCCCCAGGGGTGTGTGGGCTGGGGGTCCCCGGCCCGTTGCCCACCCCTCACCCCCAGCCTGCAATAAACACATGTCACCGTGGGGCCTGTGAGTGACTCGGTGCCATCAGGGGAGATGAGTGTGCCTGATTCTCCAGCATCACCTTGCTTAGGGGACAAGGACGGGGACACCGAGCCCAGGGTGTATGTCTGTCTGTCTGTCTGTCTGTCTGCCAGCACGGGCTCCAGACACTGGGGTGGGTGTTGTGGTGGATATGGGATTCCTGGGGGAGAGTGGAATTTGGGGGTCCTTCGGGGTGTGGATATAGGACTCGTGGGGGTGGAGGGAGTGAATTCTGACATCCCTGGGAGGGGCTGGGCGTAGGATACCCGAAGGAGGGCCGGATTTATGGGGTTACTTGGGTGCGGGGATGTTGGAATGTGGGATCCCGGGGGAGAGGGGCTAGATTTCGGACTCCTCGGGGTGTGGTGTGAGATCCCTGGGGAGAGGCGCTGGATTTTCGTGTCCGTGGGGCAGGGGGGTGGCTCTGGGATCCCCACGGCTGGCTGGGTTTCACACGGTGGGTGCTTTGGGGATGCCGCCCCCGCCCGAGGTGTCACCCACCCCAGTGCCGGCATCTCCCGGTGCCGATGCGCTCACCGGGCCCCCCCGGCCCCCCACCGCCCACCCGCGGTCCCCATGGCAACGGCAGCGCCAGCCGCCCGCCGCCCGCCCGCGCCCCCCCACCCACCCAGGCACCCACCGGGGCGGGGGACGCCGCTGCCCCCGGCCCTGCGGCTGCTCTGCCCTCCGGGGCGGCCCCTGTGTATCCCCCGCACTGTGCTGCGACACCGGGGGCTCCAAGGTGCCCTTGGGGGAGGCACGGGGCGATTCTGTCCCGCCCCGACCCCTGCCGGGTGCTGTGCTCGGGGAGGCGTTGGAGCCTGGCAGGGTTGTTTGGGGTGACAGTGGTGCGGGAGGAGGGAGCTCGGTATTGGGGGGAGCAGGGGGGATTCCCCGCGGGGGGAGAAGGCAGGGCGTGGATGGGGGGGTCTTTGAGCGGGTTATCTGGATACTGGGGCTGTTTAGGGGGAGAATGTGGGATCCGGAGGGGCTGCGGGTTGGGATTCCTTTGGGGGGGATTGTGAGGTTCTTGAGAGGGGTCTGGGTCTGCGTCCTGTTGCGGGGAGTGTGGATGTGAGTGTGGATTTGGGGTCCTTGGGGGGATCCGTCGGAGGGAGCCTGGACACAGGGTTATTTATGGGGGGGCTCCCGGGAAGGGCCGTCTGGGTACGGGGCCTTTAGGGGTGGGGGCTTGGTCTCCCTCTGCCGGGGGCAGTTTGGGATAAGGGGGTCCCGGCTCGGGGGTCCGGTTGCGGGGCCCTCGCGGAGAGCGGGGGGATCCCCCCGGCGTGCGGGGGCAGCTCCGCGGCGGGGGTGCCCGGGAGGGGGCTGGGGGATCCCGGGCGGGGCGGGGGGCGGCGGGGGCTGTCCCGGGCTGGAGCCTCCCCCGGCCGGCGCCTCCCCCCGCCCCCCCGCGCCGGGCGGAGCCGGAGCCGAGCGGAGCCGGTGCCGGGGCGGCTCATTGCGGCGCGCCGCGGCGGCAGCATGGCCACCACCGTGCCCTGCACCCGCTTCACCGACGAGTACCAGCTCTACGAGGAGATCGGCAAGTAAGGGCGGCGGCCCCGGCCCCGGCTCCGGCCCCGGCCCCGGCCCCGGGGCGCGGCGGGGGCGGGGGGCGCTGCCCGGGGCTCCGGGAGCCGCTCGGTGCAGACGTGACGCATCCCCCCCCCCCTCCTCCCCCCCCGGGATGGGACACCCGGGACTGGCCCCCCCCCCGCCCCCCCCGGGACCGGCCCCCCCCAGCCCACCCCCCGGGACCGGCCCTGCCCAGCTCCCCCCCCCCCGGTACTGCCCTCCCCCCGGTATTGGCCCTGCCCCCCCCAACGGCCCCCACCCCTTATACCGCCCCCCTCCTGGGGCCTTCAGCCCTCCCCGCTGCCCGGACCCCTCAGCTCCTCTGGGCTCCCCTCCCCGTAGCCCCCCCGGTCCCTTCAGCCCCCTTGCTGCCCATCCTTATGGACCCTCACCTTTAGGCTCCCCGTCTGTCCTCATCCCCCGGCCCCGGTCACCCCAGAGCCCTCCTCCATCCCTCCCGATCCCCTGCAGTCCCCAGTGTCCTGTCCCTGGAGACCCCCACTCAGTCCTTACAGCTGCCCTTGACCCCATGGACCCTCCATCCTCACAGACCCCCAATTCCTCCTCAACCACCCCCCTCTATTTTCACAAATTCCCCCAGCACTGCTAATCCTGCCCCTGCCTCCTGCAGACCCCTCCGTCCTTAAAGCCCCTTTGCCTCCATTCTCACTGAGCCCCTCCATCCTTCAGATCCCCCCTCCCTGGTCCTTATAGATCCCCATCCCTCCAGATCCCCCCCAAAGCTCCTACAAACCCCCACCCCCTCCAGTCTTATAGCCCCCCCCCGGTCCCTACCAAATCCTCCACCCTCCCCAATCCCCCCTCCCGAGTCCTTACAGCCCCCATTTGCGCCCCCCCCCCAATTTTCCATCCTTGAGTATTTATAGGCACCTGCTCCTTTTAGATCTCCTCCCTTTCCAGGACCCCTTTGCCCCTCATCTTGATGGATTTCCCCATCCCTCCATCCCCTCCATTTCCACAGGCCCTCCCCCATCTCCGTAGACCCCCCCTGCCCCCCCATCCCTCTCCCCCTGGTCCTTCTAGACCCTATTCCCCCCATCCCCTATTAGACCCTTTTGGGCCTTATATAACTCCCCAAATCCACTCCCCCTTCGGGTCCTTACAGACTCCAGCCCTCCTGGGCCCCCCGGGCCTCAAAGACTCCCAGGGCCCCTCTGCTGCCCTGAATCCCTCCAAGCCCCTCGGCTCTGCCCCCCTCGGGTGGGTGTTGTGGGGAGCTGGAGAGGAGCTCTTTTGGGGGGTTCATTTGCCCCCAGGGTCATGGGGATGCAGTTTTCCCCCCCATCCACGGGCAGGGATCGGCTGGGTGTAAAACAAGGGGAGCGGGGAGGGGGTTAGACTCTTTTTGAGGGGTTGCACCCCCTCCCTAGATGGGGGGAACGTTTTGCAGGGGTGGCTGTAGTCCCTTTGGGGGTGCCAGCAGGGGGAACATGGTGCCAATCGGGGGCTGTTCTCTCGGTCTGCCCAAAATCCAGCCCATCCTGGTTGCCATGGCAACGTGGTCCTGTTTCCCCCTTCCCATCTCTCGGTGTAGCCTGCCAGCCATCGCGCATGTGTCCCCCCATCACCGGGGTGGGGGGGTGGGTATTGCTCTCACCGGGGGGAAACTGAGCCACGGCTTGGGCCAGGACAGCATGCCCTCCCTCAGGGACTGGCACCCACCGTGTCCCCTGTCCTGGGGGCCACGTGGGGAAGGGAGGGGTCAGGGCCCTGGGAGCCCCCACTTTTCCCCTGGCGGTGAGAGCATCCCCCCTGTTTTGGCCAGCATGGGGCCCGTGGTGCCTGGGCACATGGGGCGGTGCCAGGGGACAGCCAGGCCCTGCTCCCCTCCCAGGGCACACGTCCCACACGGCTCCCTCTCTGTGGCAGGCCTGGGGTGGTGCTGGCCCCAGCCATGTCCCCATCCTTCCCGGGAATCTCCTCTGCGTGCCCTGGGGCTGCCTTGGCCCCCCCAGCAAGGGACAGGCAGGGGACGTGCAGGGACACGGGTCCTGGAAGGGGGACAGGAGCTGACGGCACCTGAAAGGGCTGCCGGTGCTTCTGCCTGGCACGGGCACGACCCTGCTTTTCCCATCTCTGTCCCTGTCCCTGTGGGGGACAGCTGGTGGCTGCCAGCTCCCCATACTCAGACCTGGGTGCTGTGCCCCCTGCCAGCACCACCGCTGTCACCGCAACTGCCATCCTCACCATCACCGCCACCACGGCCACTGCTGCCATCCGGGCCACCCACTGTTCCCATGGCAACGAGCTGCCGGTGCTGGATCCTTCCTGCGACCCCCCCTCCCGCGATGCTCCGTGGCACCCAGCCCCCCCTCCCTTCCCAAAGCCACCCCCGGCGCCCCCCCCGGCAGGGCCCCGTGTGCCAGGGCCCTCCCTGCCACCCCCGGGCCGGGGTTCACCCCCCGTGCTGAGTCACGGCGGGCGCAGCCCCCCGACCCGCGTGCTGAGTCACGGCGGGGCCGCCCCCACGCCCCCCGGCGCTCGGGGCCGCGCTGAGCCTGGCCCTCCCCAGGGGAGCCTTCTCGGTCGTCCGGCGCTGCGTCAAGCTCTGCACTGGCCATGAGTACGCTGCCAAGATCATCAACACCAAAAAGCTCTCTGCCAGAGGTAGGACCCCAGGAGGCTGGCACTGCCAGCACCCCTCTGCCCCCCCGGGGGACTCCCAGACAGGCCAGGTCCCTGAGACAGCCCCACGGCACCTGTGACACCCCTGGTACCCCTGGTGGCCATGGGACCTCTGATACCCCTGGTGCCCATGGCACCTGTAACATCTTTGATACCCCTGGGGCCTGGGATAGCCCCATGGCACCTGTGACACCTGTGACACCTCTGATACCCCTGGTGCCAGGACAGCCGGGCTGCCTGTGGTGCCCATGGCAGGTGTGACAGCTGTGACCCCAGTGGTGCTGGTGGGAGGGAGGGGTGAATGCTCTGGGGTGGGGTCTGGCCCTGTCCATCCCCGTTATCCCCCTGCTGCCTCCCCCGAGGCCCCTCAGAACCTCACCTGTCCTTAAGGTATGGGTGCCCTGCAGGTACACAGGTGTAAGTGGATGGGGAGGAGGGTGTGCACACACAGGTGTGAGCCCTGTGTGTGTGCAGGTGTGAGCTGTGTGTGTGATGGTGGGTGTGCACAATGAGCAGTGGGGGTACCTGAGTGTGTGTGCACAGGTGTGTGTGCTTGGGGTGGGTGTGCACACATGGGCAGTGGGAGGTACCTAAGTGTGTGTGCACAGGTGTGTCTGCATGGGGGCGTGTGTGATGGTGGGTGTGCATAATGAGCAGGGGGGGTACCTGAGTGTGTGTGCTTGGTGTGCAGGTGGGTGTGCACATGTCAACAGTGTGTGTGTGCTTGCACACGAGGGTGGGCACAGCTGTGTGTGCACAGCTGTGAGCAGAGTGGGTGCCTGTGGGGTGGGGTGTGCTCACAGCTCGGCAGTGGGGGTGTGCAGGTGTGTGCAGGTGTGTGCAGGTGTGGGATGTGTGACAGCGTGTGGGGGTGTGGAGGTTTAGGGTGTGCACTTGGATAAGAGGCAGCACAGAGTGGCACAGGGGGCGTGTGAGTGTTCTGTGTGTGCACATGTGTGTGTCTGGCTGGAGCTGTGTGCTCAGGTGTGAGCAGTGCACACACACACGTGTGTGAGCTGTGTGCACATCTGTGCGCATGTCTGTGTGCCCTTGAATGCAGACACACCCAGAAGTGCAGCTGCACACACAGGTACACATGTGCACTCATACAGTGGCTGTTGCAGGCACACACATGGAGAGTTGCACACACACACAGCTGCACAGATGTGCACACACCTGCACACACCTGCACATGCAGGAACCACCAGCTGCACACTCCACATCCCATACAAACACAGGTACAGTGATGCACACGGTGCAGCCACACACACACACATGTATACCTGTGCACACAGGTACAGCCACAGAGCTGGCTGGTGGCACACAGAGGTGCACAGAGGTACAGCCACACACAGGCACACTCACGTGTGTGCACAATTGCAGGGTAGGGATACCCACCACACCTGCACACCCACACACAGGTACAGGCACACACAGGTACAGCCACAGGTGCTTGCATACATGTGCCCTCCCATCTGTACCTGTGTAACGGCATGCACAGGGGCCCACACGTGAACGTGCACACCTGTGCACACCTGCAGCGTGTGCATGCCTGTATCCACATGCACACTCCACCCATACCTGCAAACCTGTACACGCCTGCACACGTGCACACCCCACCCATACCTGTACACGCCTGCACACGTGCACACCCAGGCACGCGTGCACAAGCCCACAGGTGCCGCCCCCTGCACACCCACAGAGCCACGTGGCTCCCTCAGGTGCATCTTGGGCTGCTCTCACTGGGGTTGGGCTGGGGACAGGTGAGGTGAGGGGGATGCAGGGCAGGTGAAGGAGTGCAGGGCAGGTGAGGGGGTGCAGGGCAGGTGAGGGGGATGCAGGGCAGGAGAGGGGATGCAGGGCAGGGGAGGGGTGCAGGGCCGGGGACGTGCCCTCCTGACCTGTGCCCCCCCAGATCACCAGAAGCTGGAGCGCGAGGCGCGGATCTGCCGGCTGCTCAAGCACTCCAACATCGGTGAGTGACCGGGGACAGGGGGTAGCACCCCTGGGGACACCCCGAGGGACGCCGGCAGTGGCTGAGAGAGGGGACCCGGGCTCGGTGGCGCCTGAGGCTGAGCCTGTCCCCATCTGGTCCCCACAGTGCGGCTCCACGACAGCATCTCCGAGGAGGGCTTCCATTACCTCGTCTTTGACCTGTGAGTGCGGCAGGAGGCTCCCAGAGCTCTGGGAGGGCTCGGGGGATGCCGGGGGCCCTCGGGCTTATGTGGGGCCCTCGGGCTCATGTGAGGCCCGGCTGTGTTCCAGGGTGACGGGCGGCGAGCTCTTTGAGGACATCGTGGCACGGGAGTACTACAGTGAGGCCGATGCCAGGTGAGCCCTCGCCCCCGCCCAGCCCTATGCCCTGTGCCCTGTGCCCCTGCAGGCGTGGGGCAGCTCAGCCAGGCAGGAAAGGGGGGGCAGCCCCGCGGCCCCTCTGTTATTGCAGCCCCTCCATCCTGTGCTGGGTGGGGTGGGGCCCCCGGCTGGGGCACCCCCATATTGCACACCCCCCCGTGCTCCCCCCTCTGCCGCCGGATCCTGGCACTGCCGTGCCCGGTGCTGGGGAGGCTGGTGGCAGGTGCGGGCCCCGGGCCCCTCGGTGCCGTGCCAGCTCCCCGTGCCCTGTGTGCCGCCGTGTGCCCCCCCCCGTGGTCTCTGGGCTTTGACAACATTTGTTTCTCCCCCTCTCTCGTTTCCCCCATCTCCGCCCCCCCCGTCCCCGTGCCCCTCGTGCCCCTCACCTCTTCCATCCATTCCCCCCATCCCTCTGTCCCTCTCGTCTCCCATCACTCGTTGCTCGGGCTCTGTGCGTGTCCGTGTGTCCATCTGTGTGTCCGTCCGTCCCGCCGCTGCCCTCCGCTCGCTGCCCCCCTGGCCCTTGCCCTCTGTTTTGCCTCCCACACCCGTCCTTGCCCCCAAAATGCCTCCTATCCTCCCATGCCCCTCTCCTGCCTCTTTCTCCCACCCCTCTGCCCCCAACCTGTCCCCACACCCCGGCCCCCCACTTCTTGCCCCCCACCCCTTTACCTCACCCCCCCCCGCCAACGTGCCCCCCATTCCCACCCCCTTTACCTCATCCTGACCCCATCCCGCCCCCGTCTCCCACCCGTGCCCCTCCATCCTGCACCCCCTCACCCCATCCCGCCCCCTCCCACCCCCTTTGCCCTCTCCTGCCCTTCCCGTGCCCTCTCCCGCCCCTAACCCCCCTCCCGCCCCGCCCGCCCCCCCCGTTCTGTTTTGCAGTCACTGTGTCCATGAGCTCTTTGCCCGCGTTCCTCCCACCCATCACTTTGCCCCTGAGCAGAGGGAGCCGCAGGTCAGTATCTGGGGGGGGCCGGGGGGGCCATTTCCCCCTCGCTGCCCCCGCCCGCGCTGCCCCCGCTTCCCGGCCCCCTCCGCTCCTCAGGACCCCGCTCTGCTCTGGGCCTTTCTCCTCACTCTTTTTTCTCCCTGAGCCCCCTTTTTTGCCCCCCCCTCACAGGGAGGTGCCCCCCCAGTGCCCCCGCTCCCACAGCCAGCGGGGCCCCTCTTCACCCCCATTTCAGGCTCTCATCCCCTCGCTCCTTCCCTCTTTCTTTCTTGTCTCGTCTCCATCCGCCGCCCTATCCCCTGTTCCCCCCTCCCCGTCAGTCCTGTCTGGGGGACCCCCGTGTCTGGGCGGCAGCAGGGACGGGGGGCTCCCATGGGGGACGGGGGGGACACAGAAACACCACTGGGGTGGCCCCCGTGGCTCTGTGCCCAGGGTGGAGCTCACCTGGTGGGCACTGAGGGGTGACCCCAGGCAGTGACCCCCAGGGGATGATCCCACAGGTGTGACCCCACTCAGTGACACCCTTGGAGTGACATCCCTGGGATGACACCCCAGGGGTGACCCCAAGGGATGACTTCCCGACAGGGATGTGCCCCCGGGAAGGAGTGACACGCTCAGGGACGACCCCTCCTCAGGCTGTGACGTCCCCACAGGTGTCCCCTAGGCACCGAGCCACCCCAGGTGGGGCTGTCCCCAGGGTAACCCCTCTGTGTGACCCCCCAGGAGTGATGCCCCCGGGCTGAGCCCCTGGCAGGGGTACAGAGAGGTTCTCATGCACACAAATCCAAGGTCACCACTGGTTTTTGTCAGTTCCCCCGGGTGCAGAGGGACAGGGGCTGCTTTGGGGGTGCAGGTGGTGCGCAGGGTGTGAGGCAGGTGGGGGGCAGCGTGCCTCTGACCCCCTCCCATTTGCACGCAGCCACTGCATCCAGCAGATCCTGGAGGCTGTCCTGCACTGTCACCAGATGGGGGTGGTCCACAGGGACCTCAAGGTAAGTGTGTCCCCCACCCCCATCCATCCCCCTGCCCAGTTCCTGGGGTCCCCACAACCCGGGGGTGCCCTGGCCTGGTGGGTTCTGGGGGCTCACTGGGATCTTGCTGGGCTTTGGGGATCCCCTCAGCTTTGGGGATCCTCATCCACCTTTCCTGGGGGTGCACACGTGTCCCCCAGCTGTGTCACAGTTCTGCACTGCTGGGAGGTCTCACTGCAGCCCCCAGCTGCCATTGCCCCAGGGAGAGTGTGAGCTGTGGGGATAGAAATGGATGGGGGCATGGGAGGGGGAGCAGCTGGAGCTTGGCTGGGGGACAGGGCAGGACACGGGAGGGTGATGGTGGGACACAGGGGGACAGAGGGACACACAGGAATGGTGGGACACAGGGGGACAGAGGGACACAGAGGAATGGTGGGACACAGGGGGATGGTGGGACACAGGGGGACAGAGGGACATACAGGGATGCTGGCATGGGGGGATGCTGGGCTGAGGCCAGTGAGACACAGGCGGACCCTGAGCTGGCCATGGGGCTGTGCCATGCGGTGCCATTGGCAGAGGGTACCCACGGTCACAGCCTCACAGCATAGAGCCAGCTGAGGGCAGGACCTGGGCAAGGGCAGCAATAAAGTCCCTCTATGGTTGCTGCATCCCTGCTCTCTGTCCCCCCCGGCTGTGCCCCGTGCTGGTGCTCCCTGTGCAGCCCGAGAACCTGCTCCTGGCCAGCAAGTGCAAAGGGGCAGCAGTGAAGCTAGCAGACTTCGGCCTCGCCATCGAGGTGCAGGGGGATCAGCAGGCCTGGTTTGGTGAGTGCTGGTGTCCCCCTGTCCCCCACAGCCCCTGCCCACCACTCTGGGCACCTGTGCTGTGTCTGCTGGGTCCCTGCACATCCCCTGAGTCCCTGCTCTGTTCCTGCTGTCCCTGCCCTGAGCCCACCCCAGCCCCATCCCAAACCCACCCTGTCCCTGCCCCGAGCCCACCCCAGCCCCATCCCAAACCCACCCTGTCCCTGCCCCGAGCCCACCCCAGCCCTTCCCCAAACCCACCCTGTCCCTGCCCCGAGCCCACCCCAGCCCCATCCCAAGCCCACCCTGTCCCTGCCCTGTGCCCTCAGCATCCTGCCCCGTGCCCACCCCTGCCCAGCACACCCCTGCCCCACGTCCCCGTGCCGTGTCCTGTCCTTGTCCTCTCCCTTTGTGGCTCACCTGTCTCTCCTCACACTCTCTCTGTCCCTGTCCCAGGATTTGCAGGCACACCTGGCTACCTGTCCCCCGAGGTGCTGCGCAAAGAGGCCTATGGCAAACCCGTGGACATCTGGGCGTGTGGTAAGAGCCAGTCCCTGCCTGTCCCTGCCCAATCCCATCCTATCCCTGCCCCATCACTGCCCAGTCCCTTTCTGATCCCATCCCACTCCCATTTGGTACTTTCCAGGCTCCATTCCAGTCTTATCCCATGCCCATCCTAGTATCACCCTTTTCCCCATCCCATTTCTGTGCTGGTCCCAGTTCCTGTTCCAGCTCTGACCCCATCCTGGTCGTGTCATGTGCCTGGCAGTGCCACACTGTCTGTGCCATCCTGGCAGCACAGGGACAGCCCACGTGTGGAATGCTTGCTTTGTCACGGGGACACCTTTGAGGGAGCCAGGGTGGTCTGGGGTCCCTGCATCCCCTAACCCCACTCTCCCCGGCCCAGGGGTCATCCTGTACATCCTGCTGGTGGGCTACCCGCCCTTCTGGGACGAGGACCAGCACAAACTCTACCAACAGATCAAGGCTGGCGCCTACGATGTAAGTGCCCGGTGCCAGGGCCCGTTAATTTCCAGAACCTTCTGGGAGCTGCAGAGCCTGGGGTGGCTGTGGGCTTGTCTTTGGTGCTGGCTGGGGATGTGTGGGGCTGTGGGGGCCATGGGGCTGCCCCTCCTCAGCTGTTCCCCCCCGTGTCCCCATGCTCCCCC
This sequence comes from Zonotrichia albicollis, assembly GCF_047830755.1. Taxonomy (NCBI): domain Eukaryota; kingdom Metazoa; phylum Chordata; class Aves; order Passeriformes; family Passerellidae; genus Zonotrichia; species Zonotrichia albicollis. The sequence continues at coordinate 9,224,906 of NC_133844.1, read as the reverse complement.
AGTTCCCTTCGCCTGAGTGGGACACGGTCACCCCCGAAGCCAAAAACCTCATCAACCAGATGCTGACCATCAACCCCGCCAAGCGCATCACAGCCCACGAGGCCCTCAAGCACCCGTGGGTCTGCGTAAGTGCAGGGGTCCCCCGGGCCTGGCACCCCCTGGCAGTGCCCCTGGCACCCGGTGCTGACCCCCCTGTCCCTGCAGCAACGCTCCACCGTGGCCTCCATGATGCACAGGCAGGAGACAGTGGAGTGCTTGAAAAAGTTCAACGCCCGGAGGAAGCTCAAGGTGAGGGGGCTGCTGGGGAGCTGTGGGCTGGCGGCAGTGCTGGGGACACCACCCTGCTTCTCATCTCCATGGGGCTCTCCTGTGGGACCCTCCCTGCCCTGCCTGCTGTGGGACCCCTGCCCTGCCCGCTTTGGGACCCTCCCTGCCCGATGTGGGACATTTCCCTGCCCTGCCCGCTGTGGCAGCCCCTGGTACGGTGGCAGAACCCGGCATCTTCCTAACCCAGCACCCTTCAGGGCCTTCCTGTGCCCTTCCATGGGGCACAGTCCCTTCTCATCATGTGTTGCAGTCCCAGTCCTGTGGGCCCCACCCTGCACCACCCGTCCCATCGCCTGTTTGCCCCCTGCCCCTCGCCCACCCCAGCACACCCAAGCCACTCTCCGGCTCACGCTGTCCCCCCCCGCAGGGTGCCATCCTCACCACCATGCTGGCCACCAGGAACTTCTCAGGTAAGGGGGGGCTCGCCCTGGCCGGGGGGGCCGGGGGCCGCAGTCCCCCCTCCACGCCCCCCCCCCGGGCCGGTGCCCCCCTCTCTCTATCTCGCTGTCTTTCTCTCTTTCTCCCCTCCCTTCCTTAACCCCCCCCACCCATTTTTTCCCCATCGGTGAGGACGGGGCATGTGGTAGCCGCGGTGGGGCCGGCGGCGCCCCCCGCCCCACGCACACACGGCAGCAGGTAGAGCGCGGTGGTCCCCGCGTGTCCCCCCGGGCAGGGGCACGGACACCGCAGCCCCCCCAGGCCTGGGGCCGGGTGAGGGGCGCGCCGAGAGCTCTCTCTGGGGGGGGGGGAGGGCGGGGGTCCCGGCCGGCCCCGCCGCCCCCTAACAGGAGCTCCGCTCCCTCTCTCTCTCTCCGGCCCTCCGGCAGTGGGCAGACAGACCACCGCTCCTCCCACCATGTCGGCGGCCGCTGCCGGGGCCCCGCTGGGGCTGGTGGAACAAGGTAGACGCGTCCGCAAAGGGCCCCCCGGCCCCCCGGCCCCGCTTGGTCTCCGTGTGTCCCCGGACCCTCCATCCCCACGTCGCCCCCCTCTTCTCCCGCCCGTCCTCTTCCCTGCCTCCCACCTCCCCAACGGGTTTCGGGTGCCCTCCTCGGAAATCGGAGCGCATGCATGGCCCCCCGGCACTGCCCCCGCAACCGCTCCCTCCCTGCTGGCACCGAGAGACGCCGCTGTCCCCCTGCTGCCCCCGCACCCGGCCCCGGGGAGGGGTCCCTGAACGGCCCCCACCCCCAAGGCGGGGCTGTGACTGCCTCAACCCGGAGGGGACACGCTGGTGCCGTTCCCAGGTGCGCACTGGTGCCATCTCCAGATGCACACAGGTTGCATCCCCGGGTGCACACAGGTGCCATCCCCAGGTACCCACGGGTGCCATCCCCAGGTGGTGCCATCCCCAGGTGCACCTGGTGCCATCCCCAGTCCACACTGGGTCAACACAGGGAGCTGGGGTGGGGGAATGATTTTGGGGATGATTTTGGGATGATTTTGAGCCTCCCCACTGCTCCCACCCCCCCATGCACACAGGGGGGGCACACGGTGCATGAAGGGGGGGGCAAACAGGCTGCATGTCCTGTGTCCCCCTGTGCCCCCGCTGTGTCCCCACCCCGCATGTGTCCCCTTGCATGTGTCCCCCCCTGCATGTCCCCCCCTGCATGTGCCTCCCCACGGCTTCTGAGAGCTGCAGCCAGTGTTTGTGGTGCTGTGAAACACTCGGCGGGTCTTAAACCACCCCCTCACCCAGGGCTGCCCCTGGCCCCCCTGCCAGGGGTCCCCCCTCCCGCCCCCCAATTCGGCTCTGGTTTAAACCCCCACCTCTCAGCGCCCGCCTGCTTTCAGAGGAGGGACCGGGACCCTTGGGGACACCCTGCTAGGGCCCCTGGGGGACACAGGGCCAGGGGAGGGATGTGTGGGTCATGTCCCCCTCCTCTGGTGCCGATGGGCGCCGCCCTGCCGTCACTGGGCTTGTCACCACACATCTCCCCCCAGCGTGTGCTGCCAGCCAGGGGAGGGGTCCCTCAGTGTGGAGGGATGACAAGGATGCTCGAGGTGACGCCCCCTGCCCTCCACACACCCCCACAAGCACTTGTGCCCCACCACGTCCCCATCACCCCTGTTCCCCTCTGGCCAGAGGTCGTGGTAGCAGTGACAGATGCTCGTACCCGTGCCCGTCCTTGTCCCCCTCCAGGGAGACAGGGGGGCACAGGCGGCTGTCCCCACCCCCTGTACTCAACTCATCTTTTTTATGTTCTTTTTTTATGTTTTTCCCCTTTTCCTCCTTTCCCCCCTCCCCGTTTCTCTCTTGTCCCCCTCCCCACTCCTCTCTCTCGCTTTCCTCTCTGCATTTCTCCAAGGTAAGCCAGCCCTGCCCCCCCACGCGGGGGCCACCAGGATGGGGACCCCCCTCAGGTTGGGGGCACCTCCTCCCCCCAGTGTGAGGACCCCCTGAGTTTGGGGACCCTTCCCTCCAGGATGGGGACACCCTGCCTGGATGAGGATCCCCACAGGTTGAGGACATCCCTCCCAGGGTGGGGACAGCCCCCCAAGTTCGGGGACCCCCCTGAGTTTGGGAACCTCCCACTAGGAGGGGGACACCCCCCAGGATGAGAATGGTCCCACAAGGTTGGGGAGCCCCTCCCTGGGTGGGGACCTTCCTGAGGCTGGGGACTCCTCCAGGTGGGGGACACCCCTCCCAGCATGGAGAACCCCCCAAAACGGGGATTCCCTAGGATGGGGACACCCCACCCAGCATGGGGACTCTCCCCTGTAAGGGAACACCCCCAGCATGGGGACACCCCTCAAAGCGGAGCCCCCTTAGAATGGGGACACCCCTCCCTGCATGGGGACCACCCCTCTAAAATGGGGACCTCCCCCAGGCTGGGGACAGCACCGTGCTGGCGTGTTCCCCTCTGTGGCACGGGGGTTGGTGCTGCCAGCACTCGGGGTGGGATCAGGCGGGGTGGCCGGGAGGGCTCTGGGCACGGGGGACCTGCAGTACCCCTCGTGCAGGGGGACACTGACCCTGTCTCACCCCGCAGCAGCTAAGAGCTTACTGAACAAGAAGGCGGACGGCGTCAAGGTGAGGGGCCCGGGGGGCTGGGGCGGCCCGGGGGGGCTCCTTCCCCCATGGGTCTGAGCCCCCCGTCTGTCCCCTGCAGCCCCAGACCAACAGCACCAAAGGCAGCGCCGGCGTCACCAGCCCCAAGGGGACCCTCCCGCCCACCGCTCTGGTAGGTGCCCCCTGCCCTGCACCCCAAATCCCCCGTCCCATGGGATCCATCCCACAGCCCATCCCATCCCATCCCATCGGCCGCTCCTGGGGAGGGGGGTCCCGAGGATGGAGAGGGGAGTGCAGGACGGGGGCACAGGGGGACCCCGCCGCACAGAGCAGGTGGGTGAAGGGACAGCCCCGTGTCCCCCTCAGCCCTGGGGACACCAGCATGGCTGAGGACACGCTCATGCAGGTGTCCCGTGCAGGGACAAGGTAGGTCCAGGACACGGACACACAGATGTTCCTGCCGTGGGCACAGCAAGGTGGGTGCAGGACATGAGGATGGGAGCAAGGTGGGTGCAGGGTATAGGCACAGATGCCCCATAATGGGGACAAGGCACAGCCTGGTGACACAGATGGACAGGTGGGTGGAGGGCAGGGGGTGGGGACGCCCTGCAGTGCCAGTGGCAAGGCAGGTGCAGCTCACAAGGATGGGGCTGCTGACTGTGACCTCGCAGGTAAGTGCAGGATCCAGACATGGGACTGCCCAGCGGGCACAGTAGGGTAAAGGCATGGCTGTCTAGAGCAGCACGTGCTGCATTTGGGGGTGCTGTGGCAGTGCCAACAGCAAGGTAGGTGCAGGATGGGGGGACAGGTGTGCCCGTTGTGACCTTTATGGCACAAGGGGTGCAGCACAAGGGCATGGAACCATGAGGGCAGGACACAGGCAGAGTGATGCCCAGCTGGCACAGAGTGCTGTGCCCTGGGGAAGGGGTGCCTGGCTGGTCAGTGAGTGCAGGATATGGAGAAAGGGGTGCCCACCCAACACACTGAGGGTGGGATGGGCAGCAGGAAACTGTGGATGGGGGTGCTCAGGATGTGGGCACTGAGATGCTCAGGATGCAGACACAGGGACAGTTGGCATGCGGGCAGTGGGATAGTTGGGATGCAGGCACAGCAGTGGTCTGGGTGCCTTCTGAGGAATGCACAAGGACATGGGCAGTTCTCGGGATGCAGGCAGCAGGATGGTTGGGGTTCAGGCACGGGGATGCCCAGGATGCTCAGATGCATGGTGAGTGGAGCCCCTGGGCACCGGGATGCAGGACAGGGGCACGGAGCTGCCCCCCAGCCCAGCCCATCCTTTTGGCCTCACTGCGTCTCTTCCCCAGCTCTGCCCACCTCTTTCCCCCCTCTCTTCCCCCTCCATGTCTGTGAATTAAACCATTTGGCTTTGCTGGACTAATGACTCTCTGCTTCTCTCCCCCCTCTCTATCCCCTTCCCAAACCCGGTCTGGGTCTCTCTCCTCGCCCCTGTCCACGTGCTGCTCAATCCGTCGTCCCCCCTCGTTGTCCCCTCCGGGCTCTTGCTTCCCCCACCCCGCCTGTCTCTCTCCCTTCTCCTGTAGGAGCCTCAAAGTACCGTAATCCATAACCCCGGGGACGGCGCCAAGGTACCGCTGCCCGCCCTCGCCTCCATCCCCCGCATCAGCCATGGCCGGGGGGGTGCCAGGAGCGCGGGGGCAGCGGGGTCCCCCCGCGCCGTCCGGCCCCGCCGGGGTCCTGCCGAGCCCCCCCGGGCTCGTCCCCCCTCCCCGTGCCCCCCAGGGCCAGCTCTGACCCCCTGTTTGTGTCTCCCCCTCACCGCCGCCGCCCCGCGAGCAGGAGTCCTCCGACAGCACCAACACCACCATCGAGGATGAGGACACCAAAGGTGATGGGCGTGGGGGCGGCTGGGCTGCACTGGGACGCACTGGGAGCGAGCCGGGGTGGTGCTAGGATGCACTGGGTTGCACTGGAATGGCACTGGGATGCACTGGGAGGGTCTTGGAATGCACTGGGGTGGTGCTAGGATGGCATCAGTATGCATTGGGGTGCACTGCAATGGTACTGGGATGACCTGTAGGATGCACTGTGGGATGGCACTGTGCTGGACAGCTGTGGAATGCATTAGGATGGCACTAGGATGCATTGGGATGCACTGGGAATGTGCTAGAATGCACTGGGGTGGAGCTGGGATGTGCTGGGATGGCACTAAGATGCACTGGGTGCACTGGAATGGCACTGGGATGGCACTGGCATAGCACCAGGATGCACTTGGTTCACTGGAATGCACTGGAGCAGCACTGAAATAATCGGGATGGAGCTGGGATGGCACTAGGGTGCACTGGAATGGCACTGGGATACACTGGGACGGTGATGGGATGCACTGGGATGGCACTGGAATGCACTGGGACGGCACCAGGATGCACTGGGAGCGCACTGGATGGAATGCATTGAATAGAGCTGGGATGCATTGGCACCAGGACGCCTTGGATTGCACTGGAATTGCACTGGGATGAACTGGGGTGGACTGGCATGGCACCAAGATGCAGTTGGTGCACTGTGATGTGCTGGGGCAGCACTGGAATGCACTGGGTGGGGTTTGGGATGGCAACAGGATCCATTGGGATGGCACTGGGACGTTTCTGGGATGCACTGGGAGTGTTCAAACTCACTGGAATTGATCTGGGCTGACACCAGGATTCACTGAGGTGGCACCAGGATACACTGGGAGCATGCTGGGCTGCACTGGGAGGGTACTGGGAGGCGTTGGGGTGCGCTGGGTGGAAATGGGATAGACTGGAACACGCTGGAATGGCCCTGGAATGGCAGCTGGGTTTAGTTGAAAAGGCACTGGGATGGCACCGGGATGCACTGCAATGATACTGGGACATACTGGGATGGTACCAGGAGGTGCTCTGGGTAGAACTGGGCTGAACTGGGATGCCCTGGAATAGCAGAACATTGGCACTGAGATGTGGTGAGAAGTAGCTGACAGAAACTGGAGTGTACTGGGACATACTGGGATGGAAATGGGCGGTGTTGGAATGGACAGGTGGCACTGGGATACACTAGGAGGGCACAGGAGTGACACTGAGATGCACTGGGATGTAGTGGAGTGGCACTGAGGTGGTTGGGGCACATTACAGGGACAAAAGAATGGTTTGGGGAGAACTGGGATACAGTGGAATGGTACCAAGATTAATTGAGATGCACTGGAGTGACAGTGGGATGGGACTGGGGGATACTGGAATGCACTGGAGTGTACTGGGCTGTCACTGGAATGCAGTAGGATTGAGCTGGGGTGTATTGGAATGCACTGGGCTGGCACTGGGATGCACTGGGAAGCATCAGAGCACACGAGCAGCTCTGGGATGCACTAGGATGTATCAGGATGCACTTGTATGGAACTGGGAGGGTACTGGGATGCACTGGAATGGCACTGAGACACACTGGGATGGCACTGGGAAACACCAGTATGGAACTGGCTGTTCTGGAATGTGCCAGAATGGCACTGGGATGTACTGGGACTTGAAGGAGCAGTGCTGGAAGACCCTTGGAACTACTGGGACAGGCTGAGCAGGCACTGGGATGCTTGAGCAGGCTGGGAGGGCACTGGGATGGCACTGGGACATGCAGGGCTGGCAGTGAGACTTGTGAATACTGGTGTGGCAGAGCTGTGGGGGGTCCTGGGAGCACAGTGGTCCCTATCTGTCCCCAAGGGGTGTCTGTCTGTCCCCTCAGTTTCTGTGTCTGTCCTCGAGGTCCCTGTGTGTGTCCCTGTGGCCTGTCTTGTCTGCCCTCATGGTCCGTCTGTCTGTCCCCGAGGTCCCTGTGTTTGTCCCCATGGTCCATCCCCATGGTCTGTCTGTCTGTCTGTCCCCAAGGTTTTTCTGCCCCCAAGGTCTGTCTGTCCGTCCCTGTGTCTGTCCCCAAGCCTCCCCTCATGTCCCATGTCCACCCCCCCCCGGACGGTGTCCCCGGGGCTGGGGCGTGGCGGTGACAATGGCGTGCCCCCAGCCCGCAAGCAGGAGATCATCAAGATCACGGAGCAGCTCATCGAGGCCGTCAACAACGGCGACTTCGAGGCCTACGCGTGAGTGGGGCGGGGCCGGGGCGGGGCCGGGCGGGGCGGGGCCGGCTGGGTGGAGCCGGGCGGGGCCACTCTCACCTGCCGCCCGCAGGAAGATCTGCGACCCGGGGCTCACCTCCTTTGAGCCCGAGGCACTGGGCAACCTGGTGGAGGGGATGGACTTCCACCGCTTCTATTTCGAGAACTGTGAGTACCCGAGCTGCCCGTGACACCTGCCTGTCTCACCTGCCCTGCCCCTCCAGGCCCTGTCCAGCCCAGCCCGATCCCTCCTGCCTCCTTCACTGTCCCGTCTCCTGCCCACTGCCTGCCCATCCTGGTCACCTTGTTTGCCTGTCCCCAGCCTTCCTTTGCTGGGCCATCTGTCCGCTTGCACTGCCCCCATCCCTGTCCCCTTCCCTGCCCGTTCCCCGTTCCCTGCCGGTGCCGGTGCCAGCCGCGCTGTCCCGGCCGCCCCGCAGTGCTCTCCAAGAACAACAAGCCGATCCACACGACCATCCTGAACCCGCACGTTCACGTTATCGGGGAGGACGCGGCGTGCATCGCCTACATCCGCCTGACGCAGTACATCGACGGGCAGGGCCGGCCCCGCACCAGCCAGTCCGAGGAGACGCGCGTGTGGCACCGCCGCGACGGCAAGTGGCAGAACGTGCACTTCCACGGCTCGGGGGCCCCGGTGGCCCCGCTGCAGTGAAGGTGAGCCGGGCTCGGGGCCGGGGCGCGGGGAGCCGCGGCCGTGGCTCACCCACCGCGCTGTCCCCGCAGAGCTGGCGGTGGCTGTCCTGGTTCCAGCCCGATGGAGACGGCGATGGGAGCCGATGGCAGCCGGAGCTGCGGCCCCCCGAGCACGCGTCCGCATGCCTGTCCCCCCTACCCCGGCCCCGCTCCCCCCTCCGGTGCCTGTGTTTGCAGAAAACAAAAAGACAAAAAAAAAAAAAAAAAAAAAAAAAAAAGCCAAAATGATGAAGACCACACACAAAAAAAAAAAAGGAAAAAAAAAAAAGGGGGAAAACCCACCCCCAATCCCCAACCCCACCCACACCCCCAAACCCGACCCAGCCGCTCGGCCACAGGCGAGGGCGCTGGGGGGCTCGGCCCCCCCCCTTGGCCCGTCTCTGCTGGGGGGGACGGGGGGTCCCGGGCCCCCTCCCGGCTGTGCTCGTGGCGTGTTGCTGTCGCTGGTGGTGGATGTTGTTCTTTGGGCTCCGCTTTGCTCTGTCCTGCCCCAGCCCCTGTACATAGAGAGAGCTATTTATTTTTGAATTCCCACGGGGGTCCCCAGCACCGGGGGGCCGCCAGGGGGTGAGTGAGGTGGGGGGGACGCGCAGAGACTCTCTCCCCTCCAGCCCGGCGCGGTGCCCGCCCCGGAGCGCTGCCCGTGGGCCCTAGCTGACCCTGGGCGCTGCTGCTGCTGCTGCTGCTGCGCGGGGAACGCGGGGCTGCCCTGGGGAGCTCCTGCAGGGCCCCCCCGTGCCCCCGGCCCGCTGCTCCCGCCCCAGCAGTCCCGCCGCAGGTGCCAGCCCGGGGCGCGGGCAGGGGCTGGGGGCGCCGCTCGCGGGGCAGAGGGCAGCCGGGGTGCGGGGTGGGGCGGGGGGCTCAGGACGATCCAGCCAGCACTGACGCAGCATCGAAAGCACTTTAGACTAAGAGAATGGGTCTCTTAGGGGGCACAGGCTGCTCCGCCGGGCGCCCAGCACGGGGGCGCACCTGCACCCCCTCCCACGGCCCGTGCCCGGGGGAACCCGGCCCCGCAGCCCCCCGGCCGTCCACGCCGGGCGCTCCCCACATCCCCCAGGGCATCCCCACCACGCTGAGGGCTGGTTTGGCTGCGGGCAGGGGACGGGGCGGGCGGGGGATATTCATTATTTTTTAATTATTCTGATGATTTCTCTGCATGCCCTTTGCGCGGGAGCAACCCTCGGGCGCTAACGCTGTATGTTGAGGAGCTGAGCTGTTCCTGTCCCATGAATGCTGGTGGATCGTTGCCAAATTTTTCTCCTTCTTCCCCTTTTCTCTCATTCTTTTTCTGTCTCCCCCTCCTCAGCATATCCCCCCTATGCCCCTCCCCCCAAAAAAATCCCCTTTGTCTTTTCTTTCTGAGCCTTGTAAGTGTAAAAGATGACTCTGATTTCGTTTTTGTCTCGGGAAAACTGCAAATAAATTATGAGGAAAAACCGATGATCATTGAAGTGAGGGGTGGAGAGGGAAGGCCAGGTGCATCCACCCCTGCCGGGGTGCCCAGGACGCCGCAGAGAGGAACAGCAACAACTGCCAAAGACACTTTATCCCCCGGCCTGCAGCCGGCGCACAGACACAACCCCAGGTACAGCCCAAGCCCCACCTTCACCTTCCCCTTCCCGCCGGGAGGAAGAGGAGGCAGCGAGGGCTGCCGGGGCCCGGCTGTGGGAGCAGGGCAGGGGCTCTGAGGTGCAGGGCGGTGAATTCCCCCCTCCCCAGGACCAGGACACAGCTCTGGGCTCAGAGCATAGGCAGGAGGAGCTGCCCCCCACCCAAAATCCTCCTCCCTTGCCCCCCATCCCACCCCCAGCTCACCCTCAGGACACAAATACATAAAAGCTGCCTGGGCTGGCAGCACGGCTCTGCCTGCCCCCCCAGCCCCCCGGCCAGCACTGGGGGGCTCCTGTAGGCCCGGGGGGCTGTGGAGGCAGGGCAGTGCGTGGCCGGGTGCCCCCTGGTCCCAGCTGCCCCAGGACAGCGAGGGTGGGGGCCTTGGTGTGACCCCCCGGGTGCCGGCCCAGTGCCAGCCTTGGTGTCCCCTCAAGGTGGACAACAGTCACATCAGCCCAGGGGGCTGGGGACCCCCGGCCCAGCCCCAGGAACAGCCCTGGGGGGGCTCTGGAGGGGGGTGCAGGGCTGCTGGTCCGGAGCTGGAGACCCCGGGCTGCACGTCACATGATTTCACAGCAGGAATTCTGCTTTCGGGCCTGGCAAGAGAAGGAAAAGCATCTGTGAACCCCCCCGGGGCTCTGGGAGTCCCACACAGCCCCTCCTGCCAGGGCAGGACAGAGCACAGGGGCACATGGCCAGAGCTGGTGCCAGGAGCTGGGCAGGGTGCAGGACACCCCCGGGAGGGGCTGGGGGCCCTGGGGCTGGGGGCTCTGCAGCTGCAATTGGGGCTGGGGGCTCTGGGGCTGGGGCACCCAGGCTCCCCCCAGGCCCAGAGCCTGCAGCACCAGGGGGGAATGAATCCCTGTCTTGCCCCCCGAGCTGTGTCCCCCAAGGATGACCCCCACCCTCCCAGCCCCCTTGGGGAGGGGTCTCCCTCCACACCCACCGTTTTGTAGAAGGCTTTGGACTGTGCCCCCAGCACCTCCGACTTGGAGACCAGGTCGTCCAGCTTCTCACCACGCTCCAGCAGGGACTCCATGGTGTTGTGCTGCCAGGGAAAGGAGTGCTGAGCCCCAGACCCCCCTGCAGCACCAGAGGGGGGTCACAGCACCCCCACCCATCCTCCCAGAGACCCCCGGCCCTGCAGCCCCAGGGGAGATGGGACAGAGAGGAGGTGAGATGGGCATGAGGAGCAGGGGGCAGAGTCTGTGTCCTGCCAGCGGGGAAAAGCCCCAGGAGGAAAAGGGGGGAAGGCAAAAGGAAAAGAGCAAAGGGAGCTCCTGCCCCAGGGAGGTGTGTGGGGATGGCTGGGGGACCCCACCGTGCCCCAAAGGTGCCCCAGGCCCGTGCAGGCAGCAGCCCCAGCCCTGCAGCCTCACCAGGATGATTTTGGTCTCGTCCAGCTCAGCCTGCACTCGGGTCATGGGGTCAGCATCACGGGGGTTCTGTGGACAAACAGCAGCGTGAGGGTGCTGGTGCTGGGGCTGGCACCACCACAGGGACTCCAGGGCGGTCCCAGCAGGTGCCAGAGCTGCCCACACACCTGCCCTGCCATTTCCAGGGAGCCCTCTGTACCTGGTATTTGCTGAGGTATCCATCCAAGGCAGAGTAGCTGATGGTGGCAGGTGACCCTGAGGGCCAGTCCATCTTGCTGACCTCCCTGGAGAACTCCTCCAGCACCTGCCAGGTGAAGAAGCAGCAGTGAGGGGCCACAGCTCCAGGGCCACAGTGGCTGGAAGGGTTTTGTTGATCAAAACAGGAGAACTGGAGATTTTTGGGAAGGGACCTCACAGTCATCCATGGCCCTGCCATGGCAGGAACACCTCCCACCAGACCAGGCTGCTCCAAGCCCTGCCCCAACTGGCCTTGAACACTTCAGAGATGGGGCTGGAGTGTGTCCAGAGACAGGGACAGAGCTGGGGAAGGAGATGTGAACAGTCTTGGCCAATGATGCCCAGGCTGAGGTGGCCAGCCCCGGTTGCCCAAAAGGTGTGCCAGGGCAGGGGGGCTGGAGGAGCCCTCACCTTGTCCAGCAAGGTGAAGCAAACCCTCTGGGGATACTCATTGTCTGCAATCACCACTCCAGCCAGCCCGTCGCTCCTCACGTACACGTGGCACAGGTACTCTGCCAAGGAAACTCCTGTCAGGGAGGGAGCAGCGCCCCCCGGCTCTGGTGCAGCTCCCACCAGTGCTGCCCCCTCCCCAGGCTCTGTTTTGGGGTGCATTTCCCCGGGGTAGGCCAGGGGCTGCTCTCACCTTGCTCCTTGACAGAGGCCCTGCTGCCCAGCGCTGAGCGCTCCGCGATCAGCTGGCTCGTGAAGGTCATGAACTCCTGCACGCTGTGGGGACAGGCAGGGCTGGGGACAGGCTGGGGACACCCTGGGGACACTGCTGGGGACACACTGGGGACACAGCCGTGCCACAGCCCCTTGCTGTGCTGGGTATCAAACCCTGCCCCTGCCCCCTGAGCAGTGCCAACCCCCAAGGGCACCCCCAGGCTCAGGGACAGCCTCTGTCCTGGGCTGAACCTGTTTCTGGGGGATTTAGAGAGCAAAGCCACCACTGAACCTGGCCCTGCCTGGCCAGCACCTGCTGAGCAGCTGCATCGTGGAATGATTTGGGTTGGAGGGGGTGGATTATTTGGGTTGGTTGGAATTATTTGGGTTGGATGGAATTATTTGGGTTTGAGCCCCCAGGCATGCTGTGAGTCAAAGCTCAGGAACAGCCCCAAGCCAGGCTTGCTCTAATTTGGAGCACATTCCTGAGCCCAGGCCCAGGCCTGTCCAGCAGGCCCCTCAGTGAGCCCTCAGCAGCCCACAGCAAGGAAAGGAGGCCAGAATTAATGAGCAGGAGCCAAATGAAGCTGTTTGCAGGACAGCCTGTCCTGGCAGGCTGGGATGAGCCAGGGTGAGCCAGCACAGTGCCCAGTCCAGCTGGGAAACCCCAGGAAGGGACTATTACCAGGGATGGGGCACAGAGCTCACCAGGAGTGGGACAGCTCCTGCTTGGAGGTGCCAGGGAAATGTTACTGGGCACAGACTGGTGGGGCTGACTGGTTCTCTGACACCCCCCCACTGCTGGGAGCGGCTCCAGAGGGGAAATGGCCTCCCAGTTTGCATCCCTGAGGGGTCTGCACTGCTCAGTTTGCATCCCTGAGGGGTCTGCACTGCTCCCAGCCTGGATACCAGCTCCACAGAGACCCTGCAGTGCAGGGAAAGGCCAGCCCAGGGATCCCTGAACATCCTGAGCATCCTGATCCAGCCCAGGGATCCCTGAACATCCCTGCTCCATCCGAGGGGGAGCACAGACTCCTCTCCCCACGAGGAGGGTCCTGCTGCCAGCCCCAGCCCCCGTGACCCCAGGGTTTCACACACACCATGGAGAAACCCTCCAGGAGCACCGAGTGCAGCCAGGAGCCAGCTGGATGCCCAGGGCTGATTTCCACTGGGAATCCTGGGTTTATTCCCAGTGCTCCAGAAGGAAGTGGGCAATCTGTGCCTCCCTCTGACCCTGCCCAGCTCCTTGGCAGGAGCTCCTGCCCAGCAGGTTCCACAGCCCTGCTCACCCCACATGCAGCTCTCCAAAGCCCAGATAAACACACCTGAGCCATCACACCTGGGCCAAGCACCAAACCCTGGGAGCAGCTGGCAGGCACAGACCCCCTCCCCAAAACCCCAGAGGTTCCCTGGGCACAGACACAGCCTGCTGGGGAGACCCCACATGGAATTTCTGGGGATTTGGAAAGAAGAGCTGCAGTTGTGTTGGGACTGAGCTGGCACTGCAGCACATCTGGCTAAGGAAGAGCTTTTTCAGACAGTCCTGCTTCACCTTTCCCCTTTTCCCCGGCAGTCACAGAACCCAGTGTGCCTGTGGCTCCACAAAACCCTGGCATGGAGACTTTGGGTCCCTGAGGGATTTCCCAACTGCTCTGTGTGTTCTACAGCATGTTCCTACTCTGTCCCACAGCTCCAGGGGGTGCTCAGGGGCTGCTGCAGCCCCCTGACCCCCATGAGCCCCCTCCCAGGGCACTCCTTGAGCCCCGACTTCATCCCGGGCTGCCCTGGGGATCTGGGGGGTCAGAGTTCTGGGGCATTTTCCCCAGGAAAACCCTCTCCCTGCTGCCACTGCAGCCTCAGTGGGGCAGAAACCCCCGGAGCTGCTGCCCCCCTGCCCGAGGTGCTCCCGAGGTAGCCCCCGGCAGCAGCAGCCCCCCAGGCCGAGCTGCCCAGCCCACCTGGACCTCTGGAAGAAGTTGAAGGTGGACACGTCATAGGCAGCTTTGAGCAAGTGCACTTTGGGGTCACCTTTGTAAAGGACACTTAGGCTGTAGAGCCTCATGGCGGCAGCTTGGGCGCCTGGGGGGAGAGCAGGGGCTGGGCTGGGGTCCTGAGGGGGCCAGGGCTCCCCCAGACCCTCCTGCCAGCCCAGTCAGCTGAGCCCCCCACCCCCGGAGCCCCCCCTGGCTCCTCGCCTTGACCCCTGCCCAGCCCAGCCCAGTTCTCACCTGGCCTAGTATAACCCAGCACACAACCCAGTATAACCCAGCAAAACCCACCCCAGTATAACCCAGTATAGCCCAGCCCAGCATAGCCCAGCACCCAGCCCGGTACAACCCAGTAAAACCCACCCCAGCATAACCCAGTATACCCCATTAAATCCCACCCTAGTATGACCCAGTACAGCCCAGAATAACCCAGTACAGCCCAGTAAAACCGACCCCAGTATAACCCAGAATAACCCAGTACAGCCGAGCCCAGTGTAACCCAGCACACAGCCCAGCACAGCCCAGTATAACCCAGTACAACTCACCCCACTATAACCTCCCCCTACACCCCAGCCCCTCCACCCAGTGTACCGCGGCCACTCCCAGCACTACCCCTGCAGCCCTCGGCCCCCGGGCAGCCCAGCCGGCCCCGTGCGGCCCCGTTCCCCCCCGGTAGCCCCTGGGATCCCCCCGTTCCCCCCCGTTCTCCCCCGGTACTGACGCGGCGGTCGCGGCTCAGCGCGGGCGGCGGCCGGGCGGCGATGGGCGCGACCCGGAAGTGGAACACGGCGGCCGGAAGTGCCGGCGCTGCCACGGGACGCCTCCCGCCCCGCGCACGCGCCAAGATCGCTCCGCCCCCTCAACCTTCTGGCCAATAAGCGCCAGCCGCCCCGCATTTCCGGCGTCCGCCGGGCGACCAATCAGCGCCTCCCGAGGATCGGCGCTCGTTCCTCGAGGGGGACAGCAGGGGGCGCTGTGCCCGGCGGGGCCGCAAGGCGGGGCCTGCTGGGCTCCGTGGGGCGGGGTCTTTCTGTGGGGCGTGGTCTCTCCCTGGGGCGGGGCCTGTTCGGCTCAGTGGGGCGGGGTCTTTCTGTGGGGCGTGGTCTCTCCCCGGGGCGGGGCCTGTTCGGCTCAGTGGGGCCGGGTCTCTCCGTGGGCGGGGTCCCGTCTGTGGGGCGGGGGTCCCGGTGTGGGGCGCGGGTCCCCTATGTGGCGCCCTGTCCCCGCAGTGTGATGACCGTCTCTGGGAAGCGGGAACGGGGTGCTGGAGGGAAGTGGGGAGTGGGGACCCTTCCACGGGGCGGTTCTGTCCCGGGGTGGGGTGCCCTCCATGGTGGGGATGTAGGAGCTGAGCCCCCCGCGGGTTTGGGACCCCTCAGAGGTGTGGGGAGCCCTCGTGGTTGGTGACACAGGGGCAGGGCTGCCAGGGCCCTCCTGTGACCCCGGAGGGGCAGGGGGTGCTGTGGGGTGACCCTGCATCCCCCAGGCCCTGCCCTGACACCCAAAACGCTGTGTTTCCCCAGAGCCCCCAGGGCTGTCGCCGTCCGGGCCTCCCGGGGTGTCCCACAGCAGCGCCGGAGCTTTCGGGGTCACCCATCCCCGGGGTGCCCCTCATCCCACTCGGACCTCCCCTCTTTCCGCCGCACCGGGAGCATGACGTGCTGCGGGGGTGCCGGGGTGCCCCATCCCCGTGCCCACACCGGCACCATCCCGGATCCCCGCGGTGCCGGTTCGGGGGTGCGGTCCCGTCCCGGGCCGGGGCCCGCAGCGCTCCCGCCGCCCTCGCCCCCGGCCGTGCCCGGTCTCCATGGGAGCGCGGTTGCCAAGCCGGCCGCTGGAGTGCCTGCCGCCACCATCGAGCCGTTGGCACGGCAACGGGGACACGGCTGACCCGGGGCGGGGTGCGGCGGGGAGGGTCCCGGCCGAGCCCGGCCAGCGCACCAGGGGTCCCCAAGGCTGCCGGAGCCCCCCGCGCCGGGCTGGGACGCCCAGGCAGGCCGGAGTCACCGAGGCAGCCCCGGAGAGCGTGAGAGAGCCGAGCAGAGCATGTGGGGCCGCAGGGCTGACCCCGCCGCGGCCCCGGGGCCCGCACGCTGCCGCTCCGCCTGAGGGCCGGGACCGGGGCCGGGACCGCCTCGCTGCCTGAGGGGACCGGGACCGCCTCGCCGGGGCCGCTCGGGCCCTCGGATGAGATAAGGCAGCGAAAGTGGAGCATCCGCGAGGGACGGAGCGAGGGACGAGGCACGGAGCAGCGCGGGGCCCGGCGGACGCGCTCCAGGCCAGGGCAGGGCGCTGCCCCGGGCCCGGCACCACGGTGGGGACACAGCGGCCGAGGGGGGCACGGCTCGGCCCGCAGCCCGCCCCAGCCCGCGCCTGCCCCCATGCTGGATCACCGAGCCAGGATGGAGAGCAGCAGGAAGGAGAAGGTGAGGTGCTGCGGGGGCCCGGGCGGTGACGGGAGGAATGCGGAGCCCAGCCGGGCTCCAGCCTCCCCTGGTGCTCCCAGCAGCTCCCAAGGCTCCAGCCCAGAGGAGGATTGGCTGCTGGGGAGGACACCAGGGCAGCCCCATCCCTGAGGTCACCCCCAGAACAGCACAGGCCCTACAGCACAGAGGGCTCCTGATGGAGCTGGGAGCGTTTGTGGGACGTTCTGCTGGGCTGGGATTCTCCCACCCTCCCAACATCCCCAGGATGGGATGGGGCCTGTCACCTCCATCAGCTGCCTGTCATCATTGTCACTGAGGCACCCAGCAGGGTGGCACAGGGCTCATCCCAGCCAAGAACCAGCTGTTTGTGGGGCATCCTCTCCCAGATGGATTGAGCTCAGGGGACACCAAGGGAACACTGAGGGGACTCATCACGTGCTGGACCAGCAGAGATGAGTGTCACTGGCCACTGCAGCCTGCAGCCACAGTGTTCCCAGCTCCGTCCCTTTGGTGGGATGTGTTGGAGCACACCATTTCCATGGGAAGCTGAGAGCCAGATAATGTCATGTGGGAAGAGCCAAATCCTGCCAGGGAAGGACCAAACCCATGGTTTTGAAGGCGAAGGGAGACATGAGCAGGGAAATGTGGTGCTGAGATGGGAAAAACACTGGAGAAATAAAACTGGGACTCCCAGGTGCCCGCCTTTGGACAGGGACCCTCCAGCCATGGCAGATTGGGGATTCCCATGCCAAGTGGTGCCACCGGATGGATTGGCACTGAATACCTGCAGCCAACAGCCCAGGAGGGCTGAGCAGATCCAGCTCCAGCTTTCCTGGCAGGATTTTTCCAATCGTTCTGGCCAATCACCCTCAGGACCAGGGCAAACCTCCCCGCCGTGGGTGCCCAGCCCCATTCCGGGGGCTCCGTGCGGCAGCCACGGCACTGGGGGCCGGGTGATGTGCCAGGGCAGCTGGATTGAGCCACAGCAAGGGGCGCCCCCAGAGCTGGGACGCTCCAAACGCTTTCCTGAGCCCCCTACCCCAAAACCTGTCGGGAAACAGCAGCAGCCTCGAGGCAAACACCTGTGTGCCGGGAAGAGGCGCTGACTAATGAGCCCTAATGCTGCCGGCTGCAGCTGGCCGGGAGGGAACGCCGGCCCCGCTCCATCTGACAGCCGGGGCACCTGGCCCCAGCCCTGCCGCCTAATGGAGGCTGCGCCGAGCCCGGGGTTGCTACGGACAGCATAAACACGGGTCCTGCTTGCCAGGTGCTTCCCTGGAGTGGGCCCTGCGGCTCTCCCTGGCAGCGAGACAAGGCAGCGATCCCCAGGAGCATTCCTGCCTGCCTGCCCTCTGCCCCATTTTAGCCCCACGTTTCCCGGTGGGGTACAGGGAGACGGATGCTCCCAGGGGAGCAAGGGGGACACACCAGCATCTTCATCATAAAATAATCCCACGTCCTTGGTGGGAGATGCTGTGCTCCTCAAGGGCATGGCCAGGAGCGCTCCTTGCTGGGAGTGACTCTGGGATTCATCAGGATGGAAGGTCCCAGGTCACTGCTGAAATGGTGCACAGCCACCCAAACAATTCAGCTGGGTGACAGGGATGGCCAGTGCCAAGCCCGGACACTGACTGTGGTGTCCTGCAGGCAGCACCAGAAGGGGCCTTGGTGCCTCATGATGGTTCTATGGATTCCCTGCTCAGCGGGAGAATAGCAGAGCAATGGGATATGTCATTTCAGGGTGGCCATGTGAAAACAGGGCTGGGGGAAGGGAAACTTGGAGTTTCCTGAAAGTCTTGCAGCTCAGGCACCTTGCATCCCAGATCCCTGGTCCCTGTCTGACGCTGTGCTGTGTGCAGGTGGAGCAGATCCTGTCGGAGTTCCGTCTGAAGGAAGAGGACCTGAAGAAGGTGATGTACCGCATGCAGAAGGAGATGGACCGAGGGCTCAAGCTGGAGACGCACGAGGAAGCCTCTGTGAAAATGCTACCCACCTACGTGCGCTCCACCCCCGAGGGCTCTGGTACGGTGCCACTCCAGCCCCTTTGTGCCACCCTTCCAGCTCTGCGTGCAAGGCTGAGCCTACCAAGAGCCCGTCACCTTGTCCCCTCTCCCTGGCTTTGCAGAGGTGGGAGATTTCCTGTCTCTGGACCTGGGCGGCACCAACTTCCGTGTGATGCTGGTGAAGGTGGGCGAGGGGGAGGAGGGGCAGTGGAAGGTGAAGACGAAGCACCAGATGTACTCCATCCCAGAGGATGCCATGACTGGGACGGCTGAGATGGTCAGTGGAGCACACGGGGTGTCTCATCCCGTCCCAGTCCCTTTCGTTGTGTGTGTTTCAGTGGGAACACCTGAGGGGACACACCCGTCCCTGCAGCCTGGGGAACCCGTGGTGGGGGACAGCATCTCTCCAAGGGCAGTGGGAGGGTGGGAACATCCCTCGGGAAAGGCTGGATCTCCTGTCTTCCAGCTCTTCGACTACATCTCCGAGTGCATCTCTGATTTCCTGGACAAGCACCAGATGAAGCACAAAAAGCTGCCCCTGGGCTTCACCTTCTCCTTCCCTGTGCGGCACGAGGACATCGACAAGGTGAGGGGGTGTCCAGGCAGCACCAGGGCTTGGGGGTCCCCAAGGCTCACCTAAAGCACAGCCCCATTTCGGTCTGACCCCCATTGCAGGGCATCCTCCTGAACTGGACCAAGGGCTTCAAAGCCTCGGGCGCGGAAGGGAACAACGTGGTGGGGCTGCTGAGGGACGCCATCAAACGGCGAGGGGTGAGAGGATCCCCCTGTGCTGGCACCACCCCTGCTGTCCCTGCCAGGCTCACTGCAGCCTGCCTCTGCCTGCCACAGGGCCACTGCAGCCTGCTGTGTCCCCAGGAAGGAACCACAGGAGCTCAGCTGTCCCCAGATGGGGCTGCTGGAGCCACCTGTGTCTCTAGGCAGGGCTGTTCCATGTGTGTGCACACACATGTGCATGACACGTGCCCAGGCCCTCACCCCTGGGGACCATGCACCCCAAACCCACCTGTCTGGGGACAGCCTGGCCCCCCAGGAGCCCACACTGGTCCCTGTCCCCAGGACTTCGAGATGGACGTGGTGGCGATGGTGAACGACACGGTGGCCACGATGATCTCCTGCTACTACGAAGATCACCGGTGCGAGGTTGGGATGATTGTGGGTAAGATGCCCCTTCTACAGGGACACGTGGCTGGGCACAGGGAGCTGTCCACGGGCCTGCTGCCCTGCTGCTGTCCTGTGCTTCTGGGGGGACACACCAACCACGGGGGGGTGGCAGTGGCACTCTGCTGACTTTGGGAGGAGAAAGGGGGTGGTCATCATGACAGGGCTGGTCCCCAAGGAGCTGCCCTGGCCCCAGACTCTGGCCTGTGTCAGTCCCTACCACCCTCACAGGGAAGGATTTCTTCCTGGTATCCAATCTAATTCTCCCCTCTTTTAGTCTGAAACCTCTTCCTCATGTCCTGGAGCCCCCCTTGAAGCAGTGGTATACCATGGTGCCAGTCACCAGGCTGAGGAACATCCCTCAGGCTCCATATGGATCCCAACCCCTGCCCTGGCACGTCTGGACCCCCTCAGTTCTTCCCCACTGCTGCACAGCACTGTCCCAGTTCTATCCCAGCTGAGATGGGGGGCTCTGGTGGGGCGTGCCAGTGCTGCCCCCCTGCCCAGACCCATGCCCAGTTCCTGGCAGGGACGGGCTGCAACGCCTGCTACATGGAGGAGATGCACAACGTGGAGCTGGTGGAGGGCGACGAGGGGCGCATGTGTGTGAACACGGAGTGGGGGGCCTTTGGAGCCTCCGGGGAGCTGGACGAGTTCCTGCTGGAGTACGACCGCGTGGTGGACGAGACCTCCCTTAACCCCGGTCAGCAACTGTAAGGAATAGGAGAGATCCAGTTCCTCTGGGCGTCCCTCCCGTCCCTGCGCTGCGCCGGGCTCAGCCCCGGCAGGGCACCCTCCGCCCTGGGCCATGAACACATCCAGCAGGGAGGGGGGAGGAAAGAGGGGCTGCTCTGGGAGGTGAGCCCTCAAATCCCAGCTCTGATGCCGCCCCCTGGCCTGTGCCCCCCCCAGGTACGAGAAGATCATCGGGGGGAAGTACATGGGGGAGATCGTGCGGCTGGTGCTGCTGAAGCTGGTGGATGAGAACCTGCTCTTCAACGGGGAGGCCTCTGAGAAGCTCAAGACTCGTGGGACCTTTGAGACCCGCTTCATGTCCCAGATTGAGAGGTACAGGGCTGGGGGTCACCCCCAAACTGCCTGCCAGGCTGCACAGCACTGGGAGGCCTATGCCCTGACTCTGCACTGCTCCAGGCACACTGAGGAGTCTGTGCTCTCGTTCTGCGCTGGGCTGTCCCACCCATCATCCCATCCCCTTTCACTGCCTCATTTTGGGCTCCTGTTACCCCACACCAGCCTACTCTGACTGTCCAGTCCCCGTGTTCTGCCACCCAAACCACAGTGTCCCCTGCCATGACCCCACCATGATCCCATGGTTCCATATCTGCCCGCTCTGTCCCATATTGGGGTCCCCATGTCCCATCACCCCACATAAGGGGGGCCCACTTCCAGGTCCCTCTGTCCCATCACCCCACAGCAGCCCCATGTTGGGGTGCCCCATGCCATCACCCCACACCGACCTGCTCTGACTGGCCCAGTTGGGGTTCCCCATTCTGGGACCCCATACACTGTCCCGTGTGAGGCTCCCCCATCCCCTCACTGCCCCATTGCTCTGCAGCTGCCTCCCCAGGCTCCCCACCCTTCAGCCATTGCCCACCCCCTTTCCTCCCCTACCCCAGCGACTCCGACGACCGCAAGCAGATCTACAACATCCTGTCAGCCTTTGAGCTGCTGCCGTCGCGGACGGACTGCGAGATCGTGCGGCGCGTGTGCGAGAGCGTGTCCACGCGCGCTGCCCAGATGTGCTCGGCCGGGCTGGCCGGCGTCATCAACCGCATGCGTGAGAGCCGCAGCCAGGACACCCTCAAGATCACCGTCGGCGTCGACGGCTCCGTCTACAAGCTCCATCCCAGGTGGGGACCCTGGCGACGCCCCCGTCCCTCCCTTCATCCCCCAAGCCCTGACCCCACCAGTGACCCCGCATTCACCTCCCCAGCTTCAAGGACCACTTCCACGCCACGGTGCGGCAGCTGACGCCCGGCTGCGACATCACCTTCATCCAGTCTGAGGAAGGCAGCGGGCGCGGGGCCGCCCTCATCTCGGCCGTGGCCTGCAAGATGGCCTGCATGATGGGGCAGTGAGCTGGACTCGGGGGGACGGCGGGGCCGGCGCTCCTCTGGGAGCTGACACGGACGCGGGGAGGAGGCGGCTCCGGCCCCCAATAAACGGGGTGTGTGTGGACTTCTCTGGGGCCGCTCTGGCCAGTGCTGCTCTCTCTCCGTGCTGGCAGAGAGACCCCCATGGGGCTGCCCCACATCTATGGGGTGGCCACGGAGCTTCCCGTGCCCTCATCTCCCTCCCCCATCCTCACACAGCCACAGCAAGGAGGGCTCCAGCGCATCCCAGCCCCTTTTCTGGGAGAAAGCCCCCCCCAGGGGGGTGGCCTAGAGATGAGGGGCTCTCTGGGGGTACTTTGGGGGGGATGTCAGGCTAGAGGAGCTCCCCACCAGTGATCCCTTGGGTGCAGAGGGTGACCGGAGTGCACCAGCAATGGGCCAGATGGAGGAGGTCAAACAGAAGAGATCCCCTGCACTCCAATTGGCTGGAATTAAAGAAAAAGAACCGGGTGTGGGATTCCCTGTGCTCTGATTGCCTGGGGCTGAAGCAGGGATGCCCCGTGCTCAGCTGACACAGCGAGGAGGATCCCAAGCCCATGGCAGCGCCGGTGACAAGCGGGTGACAAATGACAGTGGCGAGTGCAGGGACAGATGTAGTGCCAGGCATGGGGTGCGCAGGGAGGGGACAGTGACAGCCAGCACCACACGGGTGTGTGAAGCCACAGGGGACACACCCCACCCTACTGCTGGCACCTCCAGTGTCACCTTGGCCCTGCTGAGGGCAGGCTGTCCCCTGCCAGTGCCTGGTGCCATTCACCCTTGTCACCATGTCCCCCCAGGGCAGACAAACGAGACCCTGGAGCCAGAGGAGGGAGTTTATTGTGGGGAGGAGGATGGCTGGGCTGTGGGGCCATCGGGGCTGGAGGGGCGTCGGGTTTGGGGGCACTCGGGGCCGTGCCTGTGGAGAAAGGAAAGAGCAGGGGGAGTCAGGGGCCAGTGGAAGCAGCTCCTCCAGCCCTCCCCCTGCTCCACAGCGCACTGGGGGTGGCCTGGCTCACCCCCGCCCTACAGAGTGCAGCACGGAAGGTTCTGAAACACTCCCACCCTTCCAGCAGGTGTGGGGTGAGGGATGCGGGATGCAAAGTGTGGGATGCAGAGGGGGGATATGGGATCAGGATGTGGGGTGCAGGATGCAGGGCTCAGAACACAGTGCGGGACTGGGACATGACGTGCAGGATCAGGATATGGGTGCAGGATGTGGTTCAGGACCAGGTTACAGGGTGCAGGGCGCAGTGCAGGACAGGGGGTGTGGGATTGCCATGCAGGGAACAGTACACGGTGCAGGATGTAGGATGGGGATGTGGGGTGCAGGATCAGCCCGTGCCCATGGGGTGCAGGTGGGCACTGACCATGCTCAGGAGCGGCAGAGGCCGATGGCAGTGCAGATGTCCTTGGGCATGTCCCCGTTCTGCAGCCCCTCGCTGATCTGCTCCTGGTACTTGCTCACCAGCTGCTGGCACTGCTTGCCCAGCCTCCGGCCCAGCGCCCGGCAGCCCTTCTGCAGCGCTGCCTGCACCGCCGACTGCCAAAGCCACCACAGGTCAGGGGGACACAGGGACAGGGCCCCCAGCCCGCCCCCCCAGCCCCTCATCACCCCTCACCTCGTCGGGGTCGTCACCTGCCAGATCCTGGAACTTCTTCAGGACCTTGGTGCACAGGCTGCACTTCATCTTCTTGCCTTCTGCCACACTGTCCCCGTCAGCCACGCCGTCTCCGTCAGCCACATCCCCCTGTGGGGACACACAGACCCTCAGGGCTGCCTGCACCCCCGGGTGGCCCTGGCAGTGCTTGGGGCTGGGGTCTCACCAGGACCAGGCTGTCCCAGAGGTGCTGGCACTGCTGCTCCCAGCCACAGCGCTTGGCCGTGGCCGTGTCCCTGCACCAGGAGATGGGGTCACCCTGGCAGGGCAGGGGGTCCGCGGCCTGAGCTGCTGCAGGGGGACAGGACGGTGAGCGAGGCTGCAGGGTGGGTGCCCATCAGACCCCTAAACCACCAGCCCCAGGTACTCAGCCCCATCCCCACCATCCTGCCTGCCTGTTCCCACTGTCCCCAAGTGCCAGTGTCAGCATGGGCACCATGCCCATCATCCCTGGGTCCTCAGGCAGACCCCATCCCTGCCACCCCCAGCTGTTTGTTCCCATCAGACCCCATCATCCCTCCTGCCTGTCCCCCTGTCCTCCTCTCCACACCCCTGAGTGCCTGCCCCTGCACAGACCCCATCCCTGGCACACACAGACCCTCCCTGCACAGACCCCATCCCCATCACACACAGACCCTCCCCACACCCCTGAGTGCCTGCCCCTGCACAGACCCCTGGCACACACAGCTCCCCACACAGACCCCAGCCCCCCAGCTCAGTCACACAGGCTGCCATCCCCGTTGTCCCCATGTGTCCTGTCCCCTCCTCTCGGGGTGCCTGTCCCCCCGGGGAGGCAGGAGGGTCCCGGTACCTCCCAGCAGCAGCAGCAGGACGAGGGTGGCAGCCATGGTGAGCCCGCCGAGCCGGTGACAGCAGGTGACACTGCCTGGCCGTGGAGACTGCCTGCGTGCTGATCCCTTTTATAGCGGGGCCACGGGCTGTGGGGGTGGGGGACCGAAACCCCAAAACCCCAAACCCCAAAACCCCTTAAACCCGTGCACAGCTGCTCCCAGAGCCCTTCCTGCCTCACAGCTCCACCCCCGCGGGAAGGGCTTCGGGGGAAAACGGGGAGCTCGGCACCCCCAGCCTCACCCGGGGGGGACACCGGGAGCTCGGCACCCCCAGCCCTGCAACGGGGGGGACACCGGGAGCTCGGCCCCCCCAGCCTCGCCCCTCAGGGCCGCTGCCCCAGAGCTGGGGCGGGGAGGGACCGGCCGGACCCCCGGGGCCCTACCGGGGGTCCGTCCCGGCTCCTCCCGGGACCCCTCCGGGCTCCGGGGAGCGCAAGGGCTCGGTGTCCCCTCGGGGTCGGTGCCGGTGTGCACTCCACCCCATGGGTTCGGGTCGGTGCCGGTGTCTCTCGCTGTCCCGGTCCCCGCCATGTCGCCCCCCCCCCGCCGCCGCCGCCCCCGCCCCCGCCCCGCCGCCGTTCCCGCGGCCGCTCTGACGTCACTTCCCCGCGCGCCGCACCACTTCCGTGTTTGCGGCCTCGCGCCTTTTCCCGCCGCGGCCCCGCCCCCATGGCGGGCCCCGGTACCGGCGGCGACCCTCGGCCTGCGACCCCTAACCCCCCACGGACTGGCCCCTGACCCCTGACCCGGCACGGACCGGCCTCTGACCCCTGACCCCGCACGGACCGGCATCTGACCCCCCCTCCGGTACGGATCGGCCTCGGACCCCTGACCGGCGGGAGCCCCGGGCCGCGGCCGAGCGGCTGTGCCCGATTGGGAGCGAGGGAGACCCGGCTGGGGGGGTCCTGTGAGGGCCGCAGCCTGAGGGCGGCTGCGGGTCTGGGGGGCTCGCGGTGCCGCGGGGAGGGGGATCGTGCCACAGGGACTGTGTTTGCTGGGCACGGCCAGGGGGCTGTGCAGGGCCTGGGTCCCTTTGGGAGAGGGGGCTGCGGGGATCCGGAGGCCGAGTGCACTTTGTGGGGGCTTCAGGCGTCCTGCTCGGGGGGGGATCGTGGGAGAGGATGGTGCGGTCACCAGGATGGGTCTGGGGATGCCCTGGGTGGGGAGGAGAGGGGGGCCGAGGGCTGCAGCGTGCACAGGGAGGGTCAGACCCAGGCGCGGTTTGTATTTTGGAGGTGGAAGGATCATTTTCGGGGGGTCCGTTGTTCCCTGGGGTGACAGTGGTGGCCGGGCAGGACCCAGACCCTCAATTCCCCGGTTTGTTTTGCAGGCCCGGACCGGGCGGTGCCCGCACCCTCAATTCCCCGGTTTGTTCTGCAGACCCGTGGCCGCACCCCGAGGATGTTCTCGGAGCGGGCGGCCCCCACGGCGCAGGGGCTGCTGGCCCCCCCCTCGGGCGAGCCCCCCACCTTCCCGCGGGTGCCCGTGGCCGCCTACTCGGACCTGTCGCAGCCGTTCCGGCTGGGCGAGCGCAGCTTCTGCCGGCAGTACGCGCACGTGTACGCCGTGCGCCTGGCCGGCATGCGGCCCTGCCTGGAGCGCCGCGCCCGCGGCCGCTGGGGTGAGCAGCGGGGAACGGGAACGCGCTGCCCCGGGGAACACACTGCCCTGGGGAAAGGCACTGCCCCGGGGGAGAGGGGAAACACTGCAAAAAATGCTGTCCTGGGGTAAGCACTGTCCAGCGGAAAGGCACTGCACTGGGGAAACACTGCCCTGGGGAAATACTGCCCCAGGGGAAAAAATTGCTAGGGGAAAGGAGAAACCCCGAGAAAAACGCCGCCCTGGAAAAAGCATTGCCCCAGGGAAAACGTTGCCCAGGAGAAAATACTGCCCCGGGGAAAGGCACTGCCCTGGGGAAACACTGCTCAGGGAAAGCACTGCCTTAGGGAAGGGAAGAAAACTGCCCCAGGGCAGGGAGACCATGATTGTCACGTCCCCCCATATGCTTTAGGGAGCAGGAGCTGAGCCTGAGGTTTGTCAGGGTGGGGCTGGGGGCCCAGGCCAGGAAGTGGGGTGCAGGGGGGGTGAGAGGTGCTGGTTGTGCTGGGGGGGCTGTTTCCTGTCCTGGGGGGTTGTGGTTCTGCGGGTGGGACCCTCGCTCAGAGTTTCCGTCCGCGGGATGAAGCAACACTGCTGGGGCTCTGCCCCCCCTCCCCGGCCTGAGATCGAATTTCCTTCAGCTTTGCCCTTCTATGGGCAAAAACCCCTTGAGTGGGAGCTTTTGGGCCAGCACAGCTCTTGTGCTCTCCCCAGCCCCGTGGGCTGTGTGGAGGCAGAGCCAGTGCTGGTCCCACTGCGAATGTCCCTCCTTGGCTGGGCTCTGCCAAGTGTGACAGGACCCGGTGGTTTGTGAAGCTCCACCTCCCCGAGCCCTGGGATGGGACCAGATTTTGGGGTTTTGTTTCCCAGCAGGAAGCGCCTGCGGCAGAAATTTGGAGAGCACAGCCCCCTCCCCCCAAACACACATTTTGGGGAGCTTGAGCCAAAAATAAGAAACTTCACCGGGATTGTTTTTGTTCTGACTCAGAGTGTTTGCATTCCTGGGCTCGGGAAGCCTTGTTTCCAGTGCAGGGTGCCAGGGATGGCAGCGGGGTGCTCTCCCTGGGACAGGAGTCACGTTCAGCAGCGCATGATGAGCAAAGTGGGGTTCTGGGGAGGAGAAATGTCACCCAGAAAGGACGAGGAGCTGGGGCAGGCAGCATTGTTTTGGGAGGGGAGACCAGGAGCGGGTTCCTTGCTCTTCTGCACGGCCTCAGGCTCAGGATGGACTTCACAGGCTGGGTTAAATGGGAATGACAGTCCCACAGCCACATCCTGCATGGGAGGACACACCCTGGATGGGGCTGGAGCACCTCTGGGTCCCCAGTTTTGGGCTCACCTTGTGGTGAGGGAGATTTTGCTCCTCTCCCAGCCTGCATCCCCTGTGGATCCCTGCCTGAAGCCCAGGGCCCTCTCAGCCCTTCTCTGGCAGTGATGGGGATCCTGAATTCCAGCGGGGATCTGGGCCAGAGGATCTGGCCCTGGCAGGGGTCAGGTTTGGGGGCACTGAGTGATCTGTTTGGGTCATCCCCAGGGTGGAGAGCAGGAGCAGCAGCCCCCATGCCCAGGGTGCACCTTCCTGGGGCCCTGAGCTGTTGGTGGGAGCTGAGCACAGCACGGTGACCCAGCTCTCCCCCCAGCACAGAGGAAATGCCTGCAGGCTCGCAGGCTCTGGAATGCTCCTCGGCCCCATCTGGCCCACACATGTCTGCTGGGCGCCATGCCTCGAGGAGAGGAGAGGAGAGGAGAGGAAAGGCAGGAGGCTCCCAACATTCCCCAGCACTGGGGCCCTGCAGCTGCTGCCGCCAGCCCTGCCCCTGCCTGCCTGCACCCCGGGGCCACTGAGCTGACCCCCGTGTCTCCACAGGGGAAGACATTGCCCTGCGGAGGCTCTCGGAGCTGCAGGAGGGAGAGAAGTGCTGCGTGGTGGGGACGCTCTTCAAGGCCATGCAGCTGCAGCCCTCCATCCTGCAGGAGATCAGCGAGGAGGTAATGGGCTCACCCCCTCCACACAGGGAGCTCAGGGGGCTGTGCCAGCACACCTGAGAGCTCACTGTGGCTTCCCTGTGTTCCTTGTAGCCAGGGAACTGGCGGAGATTTGAGCAGGATGGCCTGGCCCTGGATGCCACCTTGGTGCCAGCATGTGTGGATAGCTTCCACTTGCCCAGGTTGCTCCAAGCCCTGTCCAACCTGGCCTTGAACATTTCCAGGGACTCAGGGGCTGCTTTGGGCAGCCTGTGCCGGGGCCTCACCACCCTCACATTCCTTCCCCATATCCAGTCTAAACCCACCCCTTGTCCATCTGTCCCCTGCCCACTTTCCACCGCTCTATCCCAGTGAGTGAAACCAGCCCATCTGGGGGGTTCCAGCTCCCCCAGCTGGTGGTGAGGGGCTGGGGTTGGGGAGGGTCCTTGGGGCTGCTGGTCCTTGCTGAGGCCCCCAGAGCTGTCCCTGTGCCCTCGCAGCACAACCTGGTGCCTCAGCCCCCCCTGCCCAAGTACATCCAGCCCTGTGACGAGCTGATGCTGGAGGACGAGCTGCAGAGGATCAAGCTGGAGGGAGCCATTGATGTGCAGAGGCTGGTGACAGGTGAGGGACAGCGTGGCTCCGGTGGCCCTGCGGGGGCTGCCTGGGGCTGAGTGCCTGCCTGCTGTGCCGCAGGGACCATCGTGGCTGTGTATGGCCGTGAGGAAGAGGATGGCAAGTTCCTGGTGGAGGATCACTGCCTGGCCGACCTGCCGCCGCCGCTGCCCTGGAGCGGGCCCAGCTCTGACCGGTGAGGCAGCAGCAGCACTGGGGCTGGCACTGTCCCTGCTGCATCCTTGTGCCAGGGGGGCTGCCAGGGGGCCAGGGTCCCCTGCCCCAGCTCTCTGAGCCCCTCGGTTTGGGAGTGTGGCACACTGAGCCTCTCCATCCCTGCAGGTTCGTGCTGCTGGCTTCGGGGCTGGGGCTGGGCAGCATGAGTGGGGAGACCCTGCTGAGCACTCAGCTGCTGGTGGACGTGGTGACGGGGCAGCTGGGTGCAGAGGGTGAGCAGAGCTGTGCTGCCCACATCACCCGAGTCATCCTGGCTGGGAATCTGCTGAGCCAGAACACCCAGAGCCGAGACACCATCAACAAGGTACGGCAAGGAGGGGGCTGCAGCCTCGCCTGGGGTGTGGGGAGGGGGCAGAGGGGGTGCAGGGCTGTCCCTCACTGTCTGCCTACTTACCCAGGCCAAGTACTTGACCAAGAAGACGCAGGCTGCAAGTGTGGAGGCTGTGAAGATGCTGGATGAGATCCTGCTGCAGCTCTGTGTGAGTGCTCAGGGCTGGCCAGGAAGTCGGGTTCCTCTGGGAGAGGGAGTCTTGTTCCTGAGGCAGGGTAGCAGTGCAGGGTGGCAGAACCCCCTTCCCCAGCACCCAGCTTCCCTCTGAGCACCCCACATGGGGAGGCAGCTCCAAATCCTTTTCCTGGGATCCTCGGTGGAGCCGAGCGGGGTGTCCTGGGGAAAAGGAGCAGCAGTGACACCAGGGCTTTGCCCTGAGCCCCCTTGGCGGGGGCTTTGATCCCACTCTGCCCACAGAGCTCCGTGCCCGTGGACGTGATGCCCGGCGAGTTTGACCCCACCAACTACACGCTGCCACAGCAGCCCCTGCACCGCTGCATGCTGCCCCTGGCCAGCGCCTACGCCACGCTGCGCCTCGTCACCAACCCCTACCAGGCCAGCCTGGACGGGGTCAGGTAGGCAAACCTGCCAGCTCTGCTGGCTCTCAGTGCCGTGGGGCCGAGGGACACGTCCCAGCACGCCCAGCATCTCAACCTCCCTTTCTTTCCTCCTTAATGTAGGTTTTTAGGGACATCGGGACAGAACATCAGTGATATCTTCAAGTACAGCAGCATGGACAACTACCTGGAGATCCTGGAGTGGACACTGCTGGCAGGACACATCAGCCCCACGGCCCCAGACACCCTGGGTACGGTGAGGACTGGAGGGTTGTTGAGTGAGGGGGCTTTGCCAGGGGCTCCCCCAATAATTCCCATCTTCCCCAGGCTGTTACCCATTCTACAAATCCGACCCATTTATCCTCACCGAGTGCCCTCACGTCTACTTCTGCGGCAACGCGCCCCGCTTCCAGTCCAAGCTGCTCCAAGGTGGGTCTCAGAGCACCCCCAGACCCTCCTGGGGCTGTGGGGGGCTCCTCTGCCTGACACCCACCTGTGCTTGCAGGGAAGGAGGGGCAGCGGGTGCTGCTGGTGACGGTGCCAGACTTCAGTGCCACGCAGACCGCCTGCCTCGTCAACCTGCGCGACCTCAGCTGCCAGCCCATCACCTTCTCCAGCTTCGGGGCTGACTCTGAGGACGGGGACATGGAAGTTGGACACTGACCACAGGGAGGGCACAGACTGCACAAGCCCCCACCCCTCAAGGGGTCCTGGCACTCACTGTCGTTCTCTGTTGTCTGGGAGAGCGACAGAGCTGGGGAAGCACTGGAGGGACCACATGTTCGTACCAATATAACTTGATTTATTTGTGTAACAAAAACTGTATGGAGGGGAGAAAGGCCGTGCCCGCCTCCATGGGCCCTGCCCAGGAGAGCAGTACCACCCCTGCCACCCCACAGGGACACGGGCAGTGGGCTGGCACTGCCCGGCTCCGAGGGATGGGGCAGCATGTCCCTGACAGCAGCCAACTGTTGGCAGCAATGCCTGCAGTCCTTGGAAGCAGCAAGGTGAGGGGCTGGAGCCCACCTGGAGCAGCTGCCTGGGCTCAGGGAAGGTGTTGGAAGCCAAAGCGTCCGACCGTGGCTTGAAGCAGTGAGGGGTCACTGTAGTGTCCCTAGTCCCCGAAGTTGATGGTGTAGGTCTCGGCCGTGGTGAGGGGCTGCGCCGTGCCCGTGTGCAGCTCCCAGCCCTCCGTCTCTGTCACCAGCTCGGTGACCACCTCTGTCTCGGTGTCCATCTCCCAGGTGCCGGCTGTGGGCGGCTCCTGGCTCCAGGGCGTGTAGGCCGTGCTGCTGAAGGGGAAGGGCAGGGCGGTGCTGCCGGTGCCCGTGGGGCTGCTCGTGGGGCTGCCCGTGGTGGTGGCGTTGAGGCGCCGCAGCCGCAGCTGCTCCCGCAGGCGCATGCGGTGCCGCAGGCGCAGCCGCAGGCGCAGCCGCTCGCGCGGCGTCATGGGCCGGCCTGGCACCACGCGGCGGATGGGCCGGTTCCCGTTCATGGCCATGATCTCCCGGATGCGCTTCCAGTTGGAGCGCGACAGCACGAAGTTGCACTGGGTGGCCCCGATGTCGTAGAGCACATGGCAGGTCTTGACGCTGGGGTTGTAGCCCTCGGCCCGCGCCGACACGCGGTACTCGCCCGGGTTCAGGATGCGCCAGTAGTCCCCGCCGCTGGCTGCAGTTGGGGGGCAGCAGGGTGGGTGGGCTGGGGGTGGCACAGCGCTGCCAGCGCCCTGCCAGCTCCTCGCAGCACCTACCTGTCCTGACGTTGTGGTTGATGCCCCCCACCACAATGGTGGCGTTGGCAATGGGCTCTCCCTGCTGGTCTGTCACCACACCCTTGATTCCCCGGTGGGTCTGGGTGAGGGAGAGAGATGAGTGGAGCTGTGTGGGACAGCTGGGGCAGCTGTGGTCACGTCCCACTACACACCTGCTCCATGAAGGTGAGCAGAGACTCCTTGTTGTTCTCCCACTCCTGCTGCAGCTCGCTCTCGTGGGGGAACTTGTCACAGCCCAGGTAAACGGAGAGCTCCAGGCAGTTGGTGTGCAGGTAGCTGAAGTCATTCATACCTGCAAGAGCACAGACACGCCCGCCCAGCCCCTCGCTCCCCTGCCAGTGGTGGGGTGGGGGGGCAGCCAGGCCCCTGTCCCCAACTCACTGCCAGCCCGGGGCCGCCACTTGGCGCCCTGCACGATGCCCATGGCGTCGGTGACGTCCTGCGCGTGGCAGCCCCCGCGGAAGGTCTCGGCCATGCTCAGGTGTGCCGAGGCGTAGGAGATGGCGAGCCAGCGGAACACGGCGTGGTCGGGGGTCTCCTGCAGCTCGGGCCGCTCATCCTCGTAGTCCGGCGGGCGGGGGGCAGCGGCCGGCGTCGGGGGGCTGGGCCGGGCCGTGTCGAAGGGGAAGGACACCAGCTTCTCCCCGCCCTGCAGGTTGGCTCCCAGCACAAAGGGGTTCTTGTCCATCCATGCCATCACAGCCCTTGTCTCCACTGCCACCTGTGGGGCATGGGGCATGAGGTGTTACCCCCTGCCACCTTGCCCCCACCCCGTGCCCTGTGCCGCACTCACCGCCGCATCCTCGGACAGGTAGTGCTCCGGGATGGGGATGTGGTGGTTGGGGAACTGGTGGGGCACCAGCCGCCTCTCCTCGGCTGCCCACAGCGCCGACGCCAGGTCGGGGAAGTTCTCAAAGAGGTCAAAGCCTTCCTCTGTCCAGTGGCCCAGTGCCCAGTTGCCCAGTTCAGAGCCCTGCGGGCAGCCCAGGACGGACACCAGTGAGTGCAGGGGGCTGTGTCCCACCACCCACATCCCATCTCACTACTCCTGGTCCCATCCCCTTCCCTGACACAGCTCAGGTACCCAGCCTGGAGCCCAAGGCACTGGTGAGCTGTGAGGGGGGAGCTGCATCCTGTTCTTTTCCCATCCCATCCCATCCCAGCACCCCACATCCTCCCCCACTGTCCATGGCACTGCCCCGTGGCCCCCTCACCGCCTCGTGGGCCAGCTCGTAGCCGTCGGGGTTGAGGGAGGGCACGAGGTGGATGCGGGTGTCGCTGACCAGGCCCCGCACGCGGGGGTTCCCGTCCTGGTACTCCTTGCACAGGAACTGCATCAGCAGCAGCAGCAGCTCCCGGCCCAGCGCCTCGTTGCCGTGCAGCCCCGCCGTGTAGCGGAACTCGGGCTCACCTGGAGGGCCCAGCAGGGTCAGCAAACACCCGGGACCCTGGCTGGGGGCCCCGGCCCCTCCACCTCCCTCACCTGTCTCATGCTCGCCCGGGTTGTCGGAGATCTCCATGGCGTAGATCTTCAGCCCCCGTGAGCTCTTGCCGATGTTGTAGATGCGGGTGATGGTGGGACACTCCTCATTCACCACCTTCATTAGCTGCAGGGTGGGGAGAGGTGGGGCAGTGCTGGGGGGACAAGCCCAGAGCTGCAGAGAATTCCACGCCCATGGAGGGTCCCACCCTATGAAGATGCCCATCACCATGGAAGTGCCCACAAGCACAGAGAATGCCATGCCCCAAAGATGTGCCCTCTCCTCATGGAGGGTCCCACCACCATGAAGGATCCCACCACCATCCCCTACACAGGATCCTGCCCCCCAGCCCTGCCCACCTGCCTCATGTCCTTGTAGGAGTGGTGTCGGAAGTCCAGGTTGTCCGTGGAGGTCACCTCGTTCTGCTGGCTGTAGTAGCTGCTGACAGCTGTGGGGGGGACAGGGACAGAGCAGCGGGGGATGGCTGCAGAGGTCCCATCCCCGTGGCCCCCAGGCTGCTTTGGGGTGACTGTTACCCGAGAGGGGACAGCCCAGGACCTCGAGGCGCAGGCAGAGGCTCCCGTTCCAGCGCTGGGGGTAGATGCGGATGTAGCGCGCCACCATAGGCTCAGGGAACTCGCTCAGCACCGGCGTGTCCTTGTCCACGTTGCCATAAAACATCTGCCAGGAGGGAGGGATGTACCCCAGGGGCTCCCTCCCCGTGTTTGCCCTGCCACCCACCCAGAACAGTCCCCACCATCTCCTCGTAGCCATTGCTGTACATCACCCAGTGCTGGCTGTCATTGCTGAAGCCCACGTAGAAGCTGGTGACAAAGTCATCGCTGTGGGAGGACAGGGACAGGTTGGGGCGGGGGTCCCCACGCTGCTGCCCCCTCCCACATCCCTGGCTGCAGCCCCGGATGGCCATACTGGATCTGGGAGTCGCGGCCCTGGGTGATGACCCCGGTGAAGAGCGTGATGCGGCGCGTGTCCACCTCCAGCCAGTGCGCACGGCTGTCGTCCTCAGCGCACCACGCGCCGTCGAAGAAATCCTCCTCGTTGGGGCCCGCCTGGGGACAGCGAGGGGCGTGGGCAGGGGGGTGTCGCTGTGACCCCTGGGGCAGGGCTGTCACCGTGGGGCGGGCACTGGGGGTGCCCTTCCTCACCTGCATGTTGAGGCGGCCACGCTGGGCACCCAGCCCGTGGCGCAGCATGGACGAGGCCAGGATCTGGTCGTCCTCGATGCGGTGGGACTCCAGCCCGATTGGGGGACACCCTGGGGACAGCAGGGGGTGAGGGGCTCACCCCAGCCCCAGCAGGGTGTCCCTGTCACCCCAGCAATGGGGATACTCACTTTTCTTCTCTGCTGGAGGGGCCCATTCCTCCTCATCTGGATCCCACTTCTTTCCTCCTGGCTTTTTGGGTTTTCCTGGCAAAGGAGAAGGCACAGTGAGGGGGCAGGGACGAGGACAGGTGTGAGGGGACAGGAATGGGGGCTGGCACCCACCTTTGCGGTCCTGGCCCTTCTCCTCCGCCCAGCGCTCCTCCTCCTCCTCCTCCTCTTTCTTGGGCTTTGCTGTTAGTGAGGTGACACCAGTCCCAGGGATGTGACACCAGTCCCAGGGACATGCCACCCTCCCTGTGGCTCTGCCACCGACCCTGGGGCACACGTGTCCCCCCTGCCCACCCCCCAGCCCCTCCACCCCTCTCACAGGCTCTGATTTTCTCCTCGTCCGTCTCCATCCCGTCCTCCTTGTCCGGGTGCTCCTCGCGGGGCTTGGTGGGGGGGGGCAGCCCGTAGGACCCTGGGGGGCACAGGAGGGGCTGGGCAGCCTGGAGATGGGGGGGCAGGGACGGGGGGCAGGGACGGGGGGCAGGGATGGGGGTGTTTGGGGTGTTTGGGGTGCTGGGGCTCCCCGTCCCCCCGTTCTCACTCACAGTCGTCGTAGTCCGGTGGCTCGAAGCCCTCGCCGTAGTCGCCCTCCGTCACGGGGCCGGGCAGGGGGGGCGGCGGGAGCGGCTGCGGGGGGGGGCGCGGGGGGGGCTCCTCGGGCTCTGCTGGGGCGGGAGAGGGGCTGTGCTGGGGATGGGGAGGCAGCGAGGGGCCCACAGGGTCCCCATGTCCCCGCAGGGTCCCCATGCCCCTGCAGGCTCACCCTGGGTTCCCAAGGCTGAGGACAGTCCCCAGTGTCACCCTGGGTCCCCAATGTCACCCTGGGTTCCCAAGGCTGGGGCCCGAGGGGTGCCATTCCCGTGTCCCCCCCTCCCACGTACGTGTCTCCTCCTCGGGCTGGGGCCACACCCGCTCGGGTCTCCTCCTGCCCGGGGGCTTGGGGGGCTTCTGCTGCCTCCGGATGAACTCGACTGGGGACACAGAGGGTGGCACTGGTGTGTGCTGGGGGCAGGGGGACGTGCCCAGTGCCCCTCAATGTCCCCTATGCCCCCATTGCCCTCCCAGTGCCCCCGTGCCAGCCCAGCTCCCTACAGTCCTCGTAGTCCTCCCGCTCCAGCTGCTCGTTGTAGTCCAGGGTTGGGGGCTCCGGCTCCTCGGGGACCTCTGCAGAGAGGGGACACGGGGGGTGAGGCAGGGGACAGCAGGGAGGTGGCACCTGAGAACAGGAGGGAGGTGACCCTGGGGCATACAGGGGGTGACACTTGGGAGCAGAGAGATGGTGCTGGGACAAAGGAAGGTGACACAGGGAAGGTGGCATTTGGGGACAGGGAGGGAGTCCCAACACCAGTAGTGTCCCCAGGACACAGGGGGTGGCCCTGGGGCTGGGCCCTCACCTGGCTCAGGGCTCCAGTCCTCCCGGCCCGGCCCCCAGCGCTCCTCTGGGGGCTCCTCCAGCTCTGCTGGGGACAGGGACAGAGTGAGGGGCTGGCACGGCCGCCCCAGGCCCTGTCCTGCCCCACAGCGGGAAGGAAAGTGGGGGACAATGGAGGGACAGAGGGGAAACCCATGGGGACACAGCTGTGGGGTGCTGCCAGGGTGTGGGTGAAGCTCTGCTGGGCTGAGACCCCCACCCCAACCCCGCCAGGGGCAAGATGGGCATCCCCAAAACTCACCTCGGACACCTCCATCCTCCTCCTCCTTGTGTGAAGGCTCCAGGAGCTCGGGTACCTCTCCATCCTCCCTGCCCTGCCAGGGCTGCTGGAGACTGGGGGGGCTCGGTGCCACCGGTGGCTTCTTGCCAGAGGCTTTGGTGGCCTTGGGTGGCTTCTCCTTGGGCTTTTTGGAGCCTTTTGGGGGCTTTTCAGAGCCTTTTGGGTTTTTTTCAGACCCTTTTGGGTTTTTTTCAGAGCCTTTTGCTGGGGTTTCAGAGCCTTTTGGCGGCTTCTCCTTGGGTTTCTTGGGGGGTTTGTTCTTGCCCCGCTCCTTGTCCTTGTCCTTGTCCTTTTTGGGCCCCCGGGGTCTCTCCTTGGCTTTCTTGGGGGTCTTTTCCTTCTTGCCCTTCCTGGGTTTCTCGGGCTCGGGCAGCGGCCCCGGAGCGCCTGCGGGGACAGAGCGGGAGCGGCGGCCGGGCGGGGTGAGCGCGGCGGGGCCGGCCCGGCCCGTGCGGATCCCGGTGATCCCGGTGCCCATCACTCACCCGTGCCGGTGCCGGTGCTGAGCTCGGAGCCAAAACCCAGCTCGGTGCCGTCCCCGTCCCCGTCCCGGTCCCCGCCGTCGCCGGGAGCGAGGAAGCCCCGCAGGAACTCCTCGATCTCGGCGTCGGTGAGCGCGGGGGGCGCCGGGGCCGCTCCCGGTGCCGGTACCGGCAGCAGCGGCAGCAGCGTGGCCGTCAGCAGCAGGCAGCAGCGGGGCGGCCCCGCCGGGACCATCGCGCCGCGCACCGGGCCCGGTACCGGAGAGCCCCGAGAGCCCCGCGAGGGCGGGCGGGGGGCGGTGCTCGGCCGGGGGCGGGACCGGGATGGCACCGAGCGGGACGGGCGCCGACACCGGGACTGCTCCGGGACTACCTGGCACCCGTACGGAACTCGCACCGGGACCGGCATTGCTGGGAACCCGCACGGAACCCGCCCTGACACCGCGCGGGACTGGCACCGGCACCGAGACTGGCACCGGGACCAGCACCGGGACTGCCTGGGACCCGGCACTGGGACTGGCACCGGCACCGCCCGGGACCGGTACCGAGCCCACACCGGAGCCGTGCGGGGCCCGACTCGCGGGGACCGGCAGGACACCGGTGCCACCAGCCCGGCCCCGGCACCGCGCTCCCAGCACGGGCGGGCACACGGCAGAGCCTGTACGTCTGTGCCCCTAAACCCGGCACCCCCTGCACCCCAATACCCCCATACACGGCAGTGCCTGTACATCTGTACCCCCAAACCTGGCAACACCTGCAGCCCCATACCCCTATAACCGCATACCCCAGCACCCCCTGTACACACTGTGCACACGAGATGCCACACACACAGAGAACACACTCTGCACATGGATCATGGGTCACATAGGGCACAGGGACCCTGCACACGCCTGGCACTGCCCGGGGCTCCTGCACACGCAGGGGATGCAGGGCACATGCTGTGCACACAGGAACGATGCCGGGGCTGCAGGGCACACTCTCTGCACACACAGGGGATGCAGGGCACACTCTCTGCACACACATTACACGCGTGTGACCCCTCCAGCCGCAGGGTTGGGGCTCAGGCTGGGCTGAGCCCGCCCCGGTGGTCCCTGGGGGTGACCCGGGTGTGTCCCCCCCGTCCCGGCCCCGCAGGCTCCCCGGGCCCCGCTGGTGGCAGGGCCACGTGGCAGCTCGGCCCCGTTACATGTGTGTGTCCCCCCCCCGGCCGTGAGTCACTGCCTGGCAATGCTGGGGCCTGCCGGGGCCGGGGGGGGCTGCCCGGGGCTGGGGGGCTCCCCTACACCTCCCCAAACCCCTTCACTCCTCCCCAGTCCCCGGCAGGAGCCTGCTGCAGCCATCACCAAAGAAAAGCCCTTTTATTGATGCTGGGGAGGGCCCGGGGCACAGGGAGGAGAATGAGCTCAGGCAGGACTCAGAGAAGCCCCCACGGCCCCCAGCCCTGCAGAGGGGGGGCTGAGCTGGGACCCCCAAGCCTTTCTCTCCTTTTGTTCCTAAAGTGACAGCAGGGCAGGAAACTCCTAAGGGAGGGCTGGGCTTTTCCTTGTTCACAGTGAGTTTGGGGTGGGGAGGGGTCCCACGCGCCTGGCCAGGCCGCAGGGGAGGATTTCACTCCCAGTTCAAACCCCAGAGCAGGTTTGGGGTGAGGGAAGGGGGGAGAGCAGGGAGGAGAACACAGGGTGAGCACACGTGTGAGCTCAGGGCGCTGCAGGGCCAGGAGTCACTCTCCTGCTCGTGTCAGACCCTGCAGGACCCCAGAATGGCTCTGATGAGCTTCCCCAATGAAATGAGCTTGGGAACGTCCAGTGTGGCTGTGGCAGGCCCAAGGTTACAGGGAGGGAGCACAGGGGGGGAGGTAATTCTTGAATTTGTTCCCTGAAAATTCCCGTGAGGGATTTGTCACACCCCAGAGCCCAGGGAGGAGGGCTCAGGGTGGGATGGGACCTTCCTTCCCACCCTGAGGGATGGGGGGCAGCTCCACTGCCGAGGGACTGGGGAATGGCACTTCACTGAGAAAGAGAGAAATAAAGAAATAAAGAAATAAAGCCACGTGTCGCTGGAAGAGCCAGGCCGGAGCTGGGTGGGCTCGGGGTCCGGAGCAGCCCCGGGGGTCTGGAGCCCCCCAGCAGCCCCTACTCGATCAGCTCCACATAGTTGGCGGGGAACATCCCAAAGTGGCCGTCGGGGCCGAAGCCGCGCCACCAGCCCTCGTCGATCATCTCGATGTTGGTGATGATGTTCTCGGGGTCGAAGGAGATCTCGGTGTCGTCAGCTGCGAGGGGACACAGGGGACAGTGGGGACAGAGCGCCTGAGCCACCCCAGCCGCGGGGTCACAGGGTAACGGGGATGTGGAGCTGCCCCAAGGGCTGGAGCCCCTCTGCCATGGGGACACATTGGGAGAGATGGGGATGCTCCCTGGGGCAGGAAAGCTCCAGGAGACCCTTGCAGGGTCAGGAGGGCTCCGGGAGAGCTGGGGAGGGACTGGTACAAGGGCAGCAGCAGCTCAGGGGTCTCACCAGCCTGGTAGTCATACAGGGCCCGGGCACAGAGCCCCTTCCCCGCCAGGTCTGGGGGCTCCTGGTACTCCACCCTGTAGTCGTACTTGGCATCGGCAGCTGGCTCCTGATGAGAGCAGGCAGAGGAGAGCAGAATCAGCAGTGGAACGGTGGGAGAGAACAACGCCCAGGAATGGCCATCAGCATGGGACACAGCAGCACCCGCTGCCACACAGGGGCATCCTGAGCACCCCTGAGCTCTGGGCTTTCACCATTTCCAGTGATTTCAGCACAGATTTCAGTTCCAGTGGCACATCCTGAGCACCCCTGAGGTTCCCCCATTTCCAGTGATTTCAGCTCAGATTTCAGTCCCAGCTCATCCCAGGGACGGGACAAGCCACGCTCCCCCACCCAAACCAGGCCCCAGACTCACCTGGGGGGGCTCCTCGTAGATGGCCGCGGGCTCGGGGGGCTCCTCGTACAGGTTCTCCTCGCCGTGGGAGCCCGGCACACCGGAGCTGTAGCCAGAGTCTCGTCCTGAGGAGGAACCAGGGCTCTGTCACCCCGGCCAGCCCCTGAACCCTGCCCTGGTCCAGGCTGGGGCCACCCCAGGCTCATCCTGGGGACCCCTGCCCAGGCAGGGATGGGTGAGGAGGGGTCTGGGGAGCAGAGGGACGGGCACAGCACAGATCTGCCCCCGGCAGGGGAGGGATGAGCACAAACTGGCTCAGGATGGATGATTGCCATGGAGGGAGGAGCTGGAGCACAGCCCTGGCCAAGAGCAGCATCTAGTGGTGACAGTGGCCTGGGGACAGCGGGCTGGGGCCGGGTGCTCTCTGAGACCCCAGCCCAGCCCAGCCCAGCTGTGCCTCCGTGATCTGGGGACAGGGCCAGTCCTCAGTGCCACCCACAGCACACGGGCAGAGCTCTGGGCACAGCCAGCCCTGCCCTGGAACCAATTCCTGCCCGGAGCACTGGGAAATGGCAGGGCAGGGACAGCCCCAGTGCCCCAGGTGCTCCAAACCCTGCCCAGCCTGGCCTGGGCGCTGCCAGGGACATCCATGGTATCACCTGCACCAGGGGCTCACCACCCTCACATCCAGGCTGAATCTACCCCCAATATCCAGGCTGAATTTACCCCCGATATCCAGTCTGAATCCACCCCTGATACCCAGTCTGAATTTACCCCTGATACCCAGTCTGAATCAGCACATGGAATCCTGGAATGATTTGGGCTGAAAGGGACCCAAAAGATCCCTCCTGCTTTGGGCAGGGACACCTCACCATGGCCCAGGGGCTCCAAACCCCAGTGCCCAGCCTGGCCTTGGCACCTGAGGACGAGCAGGAACCATCCTCATCCTCAGCACCACCCTCAGCCCTGGCTGCAGGCAGAGCCCAAAACCCAAACGGAATCTCCAGATGCCCAAATTTGTGAGAAACGCAGTGGAAAGAGGAGGGGAACAGCCCTGGGGAGAGCAGGGAGCCGAGCACCAACCTGCTGCAGGGCCTGGGGAGGCCGGGGGGGACCCCCAGACGTCCCTGCTGGGGGAGGCTGGGCTGGGGTCCAGCTCCTTCTGCAGGAATGGGCTGCGCAGCTTGCCTGGGGGGAGAGCGGGGGCTGCTCACGGAGGGACCCCCAAACTGCCTGGGGACCCCCACATTACTGAGTCACACAAAGAGAGAGGAGGGGGCTGCCCCCAGGGCACCCCCACGCTGCCGCCTCACCCTCCCAAGCAGGATTTTCCAGCTCCAGCCCTGGCTGTGGAAAACAAGTTTGGCAACCGGTTGCGGCGGCAGCCAAGGGGAAATTTAAAAATGAAATGAATGAATAAATGAATGTATTTCTGTGGAGGAGGGAGAGCTGCAGCCCCTGGCTCTCCCTCCGTGGTGGCGCTGGGAGGGAAGGCCACAGGCAGACTGGGAGGGGATGATGCAAACTGGGTCCTGTTTCCTGTGGCAGGAGGCACCTGGGCTGCTATCGCCTCATCTCCACCTCCAAACCAAACAAAAGCTGAGCAGAATTCCCGCACCAGCCCTGCCAGCACCAGGACTCCTGCCTGCCCTTATCTCTGATCAACTCCAGGGCATTTACCTGCCTTTCCTCCAGGAAACACCTCTAAGTCAGTCTCTCCTCGTGACCAAAAAAGACATTTTCAACCACCAAAAAAGATATTTTCAACCACCAAAACAGACACTTTCCCAGCCTGGCATCCCCTCCTCTCCCACCCAGGATGTGCCTGCCCAAGGCACAGGATCCCTGCTCCTGTCACCAAGTGAAAGCGATTATTGGGATCAATCCAAGGTGCTTTGGAGGGGGCTGGGTGAGGATGAGGAAG
The DNA here is from genome assembly GCF_047830755.1 of Zonotrichia albicollis. Lineage (NCBI taxonomy): Eukaryota > Metazoa > Chordata > Aves > Passeriformes > Passerellidae > Zonotrichia > Zonotrichia albicollis. The sequence continues at coordinate 9,183,678 of NC_133844.1, read as the reverse complement.
AGGAAGAGGAGGCAGAGGCCTCACCCAGGTGTGTCACGGGTCACAGCCACTTCCTCAGCTGCTCTCAGCTCTGCCCTGCAAACTTCCTGATTTCTGCCTGAGAGATCAGATCAGAGCAGGCCCTGCTGACAGCACAGGGCTCTGCCTGGCTGGGGCAGCGCAAAAATCTGGGGGAAACTTCATTCATTTGGGACAGACTGCGATAATGATGCTTTCCTGGGGTTAACAGATTGAACCACCAGAGCATGCCTGGCTGTGTCCCCAGCCCCTTGCAGTGTCCCCAAGCCATACCTGGCTGTGCTGGCAGCCCCTGGCTGTGTCCCCAAGCCATACCTGGCTGTGCTGGCAGCCCCGTGTCCCCTGGCCCCGCTCTCTCCTTCTGTTTGAAGATGTCTCGGGGGTTGACGGCTCTCTGCGCGATCAGCGTGGCTGCCTCCTGCCCGGGGAGGGGGCACGGGGTCAGTCAGGGCTCAGGGACACAGGGGACAGGGCCCAGCAGCCCCCCCTGCCCCGGGGACAGGTGAATTCCCCACCTGGGCTTTCTCCACCGACTGGCTCCTCCTGACGCCCCGGCGAGCCTCATCCTCCTCGGCGTGCTCCTTCTGCGCCAGGGGACAGGGATGGGGACAGGGACAGGGCTGGGTCACCCCTGCCAGAGCCACCTGCCCCTCTCCAGCCCTCCTGCCCCCCTCGGGCCCCAGGGAGGGAGGATGAGGAGGGAGCCCTGGGTCTGGGAGGCAGATGAGGGAATTCTGGGCTTGGTGTCACAGGGTCAGGGGACGATTTTGGGTGGGAAAACCCCTGAGAGCAGAGTCCAGCTGCTCCCCAGCACTGCCACGGCCACCACCGCCCCGTGTCCCCAAGTGCCACATCCCCAGAGCTGTGACATCCCCCATGGATGGGGACTCCACCCCTGCCAGGGCTGCACAGCCCTTGCCATGAAGGAATTTCCCCAATATCCAACCTAAACCTCCCCTGGGTAACCTGGGGGCCATTTCCACTTGCCCTGTGCCCCCCACCCTCGCCTGGGGCCAGCACAGAGCTCACCCACTGCTGCTGCTCCCTGTCCCTGCTCTCAGCCTCCTGCTGCTGCTGCAGTCTCCTGTGGGGACAAATGGGTTAAAAACGAGTGTTTGAGACCTCATCCCACTATCCCAGCTCCAGGAATAGCCCCTGGTGAAGTGAAGGCCACCCCTGACTGCAGGGCCGGACGAGGTGCTGCAGCCACCCTCGAGGAGAGGAGCAGGAGCTGCTCCAAGCACTGGGATCATTCCAGGGAAATCTCCTCCCTGGGGACAGGGACGTGAGCACCCCATAGGGGAGCTGGGCAGGCTTCCCTGTGGGGCTGGAGCTCCCTGGGGCTCCGACACCCCAAAAACAGGGCCATGGGTTTGGGGGAGCAGAACTGGGAGAGCCCTGGGGCAGGATTCATGGGCAGGGAGGCTCAGCTGGACGAGCAGCCAGGGAGATGTTCCCTGCACAGCTGGATCAGGATCCCTCTGTTCTATTCGAGGAGATTCCCTTCAGGAATCCCAGCATGGGCAATGTGTGGAACCCTCCCCTCCCTGAGGAACAAACCCTGAGGAGTGGGGGCAGCTCAGAGAGGCTGTGACAGGGGCAGGGACAGCGGCACCAGGGCCACCCCGGAGGGCAGGGCAGGCTCCGAAGCCCCAGGCCCGCTCACTTGTGCGCGTCGATCTCGCTGTCGCGGGCCTGGCAGAGCCGCTCCCGCCCCGCCGCCTCCCGCAGCTCCCGCTGGCGCCGCTCCTGCTCCAGGCGCTGCCGCTCCTGCTCCGCGCGCCGCCGCTCCTGCTCCCGCCGCTCCTGCTCGTCCTTCTGCGGGCACCGGGCACGGACGGGGCTGGGGGGTGCTGGGGGCACGGGGCTCACAGGGGTGGGGGATGCTGGGGGCTCACAGGGGCAGGGGTCCCGCTGCCAGGGCTCCAAGACCCCTGTCCCTCTGCACTCCGGGGCACAGGGCAGGGCTGGGGGGACACGGTGGGTCCAGGAGACACACAGCACATCCCAGGGACACACAGCACGTCCCTGGGGACACGGTGGGTCCCAAGGACATGGCACGTCCCTGGGCACACACAGCACGTCCCTGGGGAACACACAGCACATCCTGGAGGACACACAGAGCACATCCCAAGGACACACAGCACGTCCCTGGGGAACACACACAGCACATCCCAAGAACACACAGCACGTCCCTGGGGCTCGTGGTGGACCCCGAGGACACCGCACATCCTGGGGGACATGGTGGAGCCCAAGGACATGGCACATCCCAGGGGGGGCACACCCAGCAGGTCCTGGGACCCCTGGTGGATCCCAGGGCACTTTCACAGCCAGGAGGTTCACAGGTTATTGTTTAACCCCATAAAACCCCAAGGTGCAAGGGAAGGGAAGAGGAAGCAGCCCTGCAGAGTCAAACACCCATTTCCCCGCCCAGCTGGGGTTTGCTGGGAGCTGGATCCAGCCCAGCCCTCCCTCCCCGAGCCAGGCCCAGGTGAGACACAGGGGATGGAGCAGCACCTGCAGCTCGGGGAGCACCCAGGGCAGCAGCAGGACTTGGAATAACACTGGAGAACAACCTCCAGCCATCCCCAGACACCCCGTGCTCACGTTCACCCACCTCTGCTTTGGCCCAGAAATTGTCCTTATTGACCCTCTTGATCTCAGACATGGCGTTTGTCTTCTGGTACACAGAGCCCTGAGCAGACACAGATAAAACACCTTTCTGGCACCTTTTGTCACACATCAGCCCAAACCAGCCCGGTCTGGGACCTCCCTGAGAAGAAGTTGAGAAGTTCCCATAACCTGATGCTTTGCCCCACAGTTTAAAGGAGGGCTGGGCTGGGTGAGGCCAGCGATGTGCACCTTGCCAAAAATGGGGAATTGCTGGCCCTGGCACAGGAGGCTGCTCCATCCCTGGAGTGTCCCAGGCCAGGCTGGATGGTGGGAGGTGTCCTTGCCATGGCAGGGCTGGCACTGGATGGACCAGAACCCCCTCAGGCCCTGGCAAGGTCCCCAAGTTCCTCCTGGACCCTTTAACTCCCCAGGCTGAGCATCCCACAGAGGGGTTGATGCCCAGGGCGCCCCTTCCACCGCAGGGTAAAGAGGCCCCAGCAGCCCCCCTGCCCCAGCTCACCACGGGCGCCTGGGGCCCCGAGTCCTGGAACTTGCTGCTCTCCTTGTGGAAGCTGTAGTTGGCCCCCGAGGCCTTGGCCACCTTCTCCATGATCAGCTCGGGCTCCACGTCCTCCTCGGCCCGGGCGTTGATGGTGACGTGAGCGCCCTGAGCACAGGAGCCAGCAGGGGCTCAGGGTGAGCCTGGGAGCCCCCAGACCCAGCAGGGGCTCACCCTGGAGCCCCCAGACCCAGCAGCTGCCCCAGAGCTCCCAGGGCAGGGAACAGGAGGAGATGCCCAGGGGGATCATTTGGGCAAGGGGTTCTGCTGGAAGGATGCAGCTTCCTTCCTTGCATCCCACTTGCCCTGGGATGTGCCCCTGTGTCCCTGAGGGTGGCAGGGGGCAGAGGGGGTGGTCTGAGGGCCCCCCACCCAAAACATTCACTGAAGGGAGGGCAGAGCAGGCTCACACCTTGAGGAAGTTGGCCACAGTGCTGACGTGGTTGGCGCAGGCTCCTTTCCTCACGTCGTTGACACCTTCACCTGTCTGCAGGGGACACCAGCAGCTCACCTGAGCCCCTTGGGGTGCATGAGCCCCTCCCCAGCCCACCTGAGCCCCTCCCCAGCCCACCTGAGCCACTCAGGGCTATCCCAGGGCTGTCCCCAGGTGTCTCCCCACTCACCCAGGGCTATCCTCAGGTCTGTCCAGCTGTCCCCATCTGTCCCCATTCTCCCAGAGCTGTCCCCAGGCCTGTCCCCATTCACCTAGAGCTGTCCCCAAGCCTGTCCCTGCTGTCCCCAGGTGTCCCCACTCACCCAGTTGACCAGGACGTATTTGGGCAGCCCCGAGTTGGGGTCCCGGACGCGGCAGAAGCCGTACATCACCTTCCCGCTGTTGAGCTCCTCCACCATCTCCTCCAAGCCCCCCTCTGTCCCGGGAGGGAGCACAGGGTGAGCCCAGCCTGCCCTGAGCTTGGGGAGGCACCCAGAGCCCCCCAGAGCCCTCCCAGCCCTGCTCCCCCCAGGCTTTCCCATGAGCTGGAGGCTGCCCCCAGCCCGGGTTTGCTCTGAGAACACAAAACCTGAGCATTGCCCACCCACCCCCAGCAGCCTTCATCACCCCGCTCCTCTTCCTCAGGCCTCCCCAAACCCCACCTGGCTCTGGGATCCAGCACCCCACCCAGGTGAGGGAGAGGGGGAAGGAGCTGCTGACACCCCCTGACCCATCAGGAGCTTCAACGCCAGCTCTGCCCACGGGTTCCTGCACAAAGCCACGCTCAGGAACACTCAGGGAGGGGGAATGGGGCTGGGGAGGAACTGGCTGGGCCTTGTTCCTGCTCTGCAAGATGGGAAGTAGAGCAGGAACCAAAAAGGGGCAAGGTCCTGTTAGTGCACCATGGGGAAACTGCTGCCCCAACGCTTCCGTCCCTGTCACACCCACCTGGAGAGTCCCAGAGCTGCTTTGGGGAGCTGGGAGTGAACCCCAAAGGGAGAATCCCACCCAGGGCTCAGGCAGAGGCAATGGGAAGGGAACAGATCGCTCCCTCCACACCAACAAACCACAGGAAAGGAGGAAAGCCACCAAAAATGCACTCTTTCATCCCAAAACCATCCTCCCTCCATGCTGGGCTGTGTGAGCCCTGGGGAGTGGGAGAGCAGCCCCTGCTCCTTATCAGCCTGGCAGGAACAGGGAGCCCCGCACAGCTCGCCCTGCCCTGCTCTGCAGAACCACCCGGATCGTTTCCCTCTGCCATTAAACATTCATGGCCTGCCTCTAAATTTGGCTCCAAACCCGGCAGGGAAGCTGGGGGTTGGAACTCTGGAGCTGGTGGGTGAGGGAATGATGGGGGGAGCTCGGGGCATGCCCTCTGCAGCCCCCCAAAACTCCCCAAAAAATACCCCAAAAGCTCCCCAAAAAATACCCCAAAAACTCCCCAAAAGTACCCCAAAAACTCCCCAAAAAATACTCCAAAAAATCTTCATTTGGGACCCAGCAAGATTCTTCCTCAGCAAATCTCCCCAGCACCAAAGCCCTGGGCTCCCCCAGACCCAGGAGCCTCCACAGGCTGGGAAAAGCTCCTGGAAACTGAGGCAGAAGCTGGGGAGGGATGAGAGGATGCAAATCCCAGCCTGGACATGGAGCTGCTGCTTCCCGGAGGCTGAGGCTCCCCAGGCAGGGGTGTCTCAGACTCACAACAAAGGGAAAAGAATGGCAGGAAGGAGGGAACGGGGCACGAGGGGCTTTGGCAGCGCTGGGCAGGGTCAGGGCTGCGCGAGGGGCCCTGCCCAAACCCGGGATTCAAACACAAGGAGCAGCCAGGATTAGGGGATGGACCCCAAAATCAGCCCCAAAAACCTGGAAATAGGGGGATGGCTCCCAAAATCAGCCTCAAACCCTGGAAACAGGGGATGGTCCCCAAAATCAGTCCCCAGATCCCTGAAACAGGGGATGGTCCCCAAAACCAGCCCTCAAACCCTGGAAACAGGGGGATGGTCCCCCAAATCCTCACCTCCAGAGCCGGCCACTCGCAGGTCATTGCTGTTGCCTTCGTAGGTGAACAGAGCCCTAAAATCAAGGCACAAATGGGATTTTCATCCAGCTTTAGTGCTTATCTGGGGTGCTCACATACCCCTGGTACATTCTGAGGTGCAGAAACCCACGGGGACCCCCTGAGACCCCCAAGGACCCCCTGAGATCCCCAGGGACCCTCTGAGCCCCCCACAACCCCTCTCACCCACCCCGTATCCCCCCAAATCCCCTCCCCATCACCCCATCTGCCCTCCCCATCCCCCAATCCCATCCCCCACCGCAGCACCCCCTCGCCCCCTCCCCATCCATCCCCCTCCATCCCCATCCCGGTACCGCCCCGGTGCCCCCGGTCCCGCACCAGTCGGTTCGGCTGCCCGCGGCCACCACGCTCCCGTAGGCCTCCTGCAGCGCCCGCCCGTTCTTGGCCAGGTTCAGCGCCATGGCCGCGCCCGCTCCGCCCGCCGGCAGCGGGGCCCGCCCCCGGTACTGCCGGGACCGCCCCAAGGAACGGTGATACCGGCCCCGCCCCCCGGCCCCGCCCCGCCGGTGATGCCGGAACCGCCCCCAGGCACGGCCCCGCCCCGCCGGTGCTGCCGGTTCCGCCCCCGGTGCCGCCCCGCCCCATCGGTAATATCGGCACCGCCCCCATGCTACCGCACGGCCCCCGGCCCCGCCCCGCCGGCAATACGGGCCCCGCCCCCCGCACCACGCCGGCCCCGCCCCGCCGGTGCTACCGGCACCGCCCCCGGCACGGCCCCTCCCATGTCCCCGGCCCCGCCCCGGAAGCGCCCGGCCCCGCCCCGGACAGCCCCACCCAACTAAGCCACGCCCACGAGACGCTACACCGCGCCCACCACTCGCTAGAGCACGCCCCTTGATGGATAGGCCACGCCCCTGTATGGATAGACCACGCCCCTGCATGGACAGACCACGCCCCTGATACAGAGCGCCCCTCAAATAGCGGAGCGCGCGCCCCAATAACGGACCCTCCCCGACAGGGAGACCCCCCCAAAAAATAACAGACCCCCGAGAGGGAGACCCCCCCCCCCCACTCCGAGCAGACAGACGCAGCCCCCGGGACCGAAATTCGCCATTTCCGAGTATTTTCCTCATTTCCCAGCCCGAGAGGGGCACATCGGGGAGCGTCTCGGAGCCTGCAGCTTTTTGGGGTGTAAATGCGGCTCAATTTTAGCCCAAAATCGTCAGAATTCTGCCTCTCGCCCCCACCCCGTGGCAAAGACCCTCCCGAAGGGGTGATCTTGGGGGTCCCGGGAGGTGACCCGAGGGACGGGCGCTGTCCCCAGGACGCGCTGATGGGACATTCGCGGCTCGTTGTCCCCCTGCCCTGCCCCGCTGCTGGGGGGTGGGATGGGGTGGGAGATGGAGAATGGAGTGATGGAGGGTCCTGGGGTCTCCGAGGGTTCTGGGATGTCCAGATTTCCTAGGGGGACCAAGGATCCCCCACTCCATGGATCCCCCAGAACACCAGGATCCCCATGGATGAAACCCACCGAGGAGACTCTCCCGTGTTTGTAGGACCCACAAAAATGTTGGGAAATACCCCAAAACTGCAGGGCTGCCTTTTTTAGGATTTAGGAGGGCGAAGTTTTGGGGCACCTGGAGAGCACTGGGTGGCACCTCCACATGTGCCCTGCTGGGAACCAGTCATCTCCTCACGCCTCGAGGGTTATTTACGGGAAATATGGGCAAAAATAATGCATAAGGCGATAATTTATATTTTTTGGCATCCCGGGACTCTGTGTCCCAGACCCCCGGACACATCCACACCCCTGCTCCATGAGCCCCCAGAGCAGGAGCGGAGCGGGAAGAAGGGGCAGATGTGAGCTCCCCATTGAGCACGTGGCTGGAAATGTTAATTAAACGCAGGGCAATAAAACATCTGGAGGGCCGGGAGAGGGAAGGGCCAGCCGGCACGGCCCCCCGCAGCTGCCTCCTGCTTTTCCTTGGGAATCTTGGGCAGGGGGGACCGGGGTCACCAGCGATCCCGACCGTACAAAAGCCTTTTCATCGAGTATTTCAGGCGCAGCAACTGAAGGAGCTTTGTGGCGCAGAGCGAGGGGCTGCGCGGCCGGGGGGCGGCGGGGGCTGCGGGCCGGGGGTCTGGGGGCTGCTGGAGGTGCCTGGGACTGGGGTTCACGGCCGGGCTGTGGGCGATGGCACCGGGACAATGCAGCTTCGGGGGTGATGGATGGAGCCCCGCTGGGTGCCACCCCGCCGGCCGTGCGGGAACGAGCCCACCCTGTACAAAAAAAAGGAGGAAAAGGGGTTTTGGATGAGTCTGTCCCATCATGGCAGGATCCTCTCCCAGTGCGGGGAGGGGTGGGCATGTCCCCGGAGCATTCCTGGGGCGGGGGACAGGGGCAGCCCGGGTGTGATGGGGGCACCATGGGTGGGATGGGGCCAGCCCGGGAGGGGGGAGGCAGCTGAACAGGATGGGGCACAGGGATGGCAGCACCCAGACGGGAGGGGACACCCTGGGACGGATGGGGGGACCCGGGGCATGAGGGGGACACCAGGGCAAGGTGGGAGAGGAACACGGACGGAATGGGGGGGACCACGGGTAAGCTGAGAACACTCAGATGTGTCAGAAGTGTCACCCCGCGTGGGGTGGTGACACCCCGCGTGGGACGGGGAGACTCCAACTGGGGCACCCTGGGCCGGGTGGGGGAGCCCCGGATGGGATGGGGGCGGCACGGACGGGACGGGGGGAGCCCGGACGGGATGGGGGGGCCCCGGACCGTGCAGGGAGCCCCGGTCGGGATGGGGGGGCCCCGGTCGGGATGGGGGCGGCACGGACGGGACGGGGAGAGCCCGGATGGGATGGGGGGGCCCCGGACCGTGCGGGGAGCCCCGTTCGCGGCGGCACCGAGCGGGGCCGGTGCGGGGCCGGCGCGGGACCCTCGCGGAGCGGAGCGGGCCCGGCGGGGCGGCGCGAGCCCCTGCCCGGCCCCCGGTGTCGGTTTGCATCCCGGCTCCTCCCCGCCCCGCCGCCCCGCGCATTCCCGACCCTCCGGGCGGTGGCGGCGGCGGCGGCGGGGCCCGGCGGGGCCGGGGCGGGACCCCACGATGCCGCAGCTGGAACCCACGGGGGGGGACGACCTGGGGGCCCCCGACGAGCTCATCGCCTTCCAGGACGAGGGCGAGGAGCAGGACAAGGGCGCGGGGCGCGGCTCGGCCCACGGGGACCTGGACGAGCTCAAGTCCTCGCTGGTCAGCGAGACCGAGAACCGGGGGGGCCCCGGCGGCGCGGCCGGCCCCGGCCCCGAGGTGAGGCGGGGGGCGGCGGGGAGCCGGGGGGAGGCGCCCCCCGCCCGGCCCCGCTCCGCTCACCGCCTCTCCCCGCAGGCGGAGCGGCCCCCGCCGCCCCGGGAAAGTTTCCAGAAGCCGCGGGACTCGCTGGCAGAAGGTACCGGACCCCCCCTTCCCGCCCCCCGCCGCATCCCCCGGGAGCCGCCGGCACTTCCCAACTTCTTTGTTTCCGCCCCCGCCGCGGGCGGGACCCCTTGTGTGCCCCCCCCGTGTCCGTGTCCTCCGCTCCTCCCCGCGGTGTCCCCCCGGGGCCGGGTCCCCTCCGGGCCGTGTGTGTCCCCCCCGTGTGTGTCCCCCCCGTGTGTGTCCTCACCCCCTCCCCCGTGTCCCCGCCCCGGTCACCGGCCCCGGGCATGGATCGGTGATCGGTGCCCCCGTGCCTCGGGACGCCCCCGGGGCCGGCTCCGTTCGGGGGGCAGTGACCGGCACCGGGAGCGGCCGCCGCCCCCGGGGCTGCCCCGCGCAGCCGAGACCCCCAGAAGAACCAGGGGTACCCCAAAGGACCTGTCCCTGTCCGGGCCCCTCCCCAGCGGGGATCCCCCAGAAGACTCCCCCAAGGAGCGTGGGCACCCCCAGAGGGGCGCACCAGCTGCCTCCCAAGTGGGAATCCCTAGAAAATCAGGGACCCCCTAGAAAACCAAGGAACACCCACAAGCGACTTGGGCCCCCCAGAGGGACCCCCCCCCACCCTCCGCGAGAGACAAGGACTCCTCCAAAATTCCGTCGGAGACCCCCGGAAGAACCCGCGACCCTCCCCACGGGATTTGGGCACCCCCGAGGGTCCCCCCGCGCCCCCCGCCCGCTGACGCCCCCTCCCTTCTCTCGCAGTGGTCAGACGGCAGCAGGATGGGGCGTTCTTTAAGGGCCCCCCGTACCCCGGGTACCCGTTCCTGATGCTCCCGGAGCTGGGCAGCCCCTACCTCGCCAACGGAGCGCTGTCCCCCGGCGGAGCCCGCACCGTAAGTGCCCCCCGGACCCTCCCCTCACCGCTCGCGGGTGCTCAGAGCCCCCCAAGCCCGTCCTGCAGGACAGCGACCACCTGATGCTAAAGAAAAAAACCAAGATATTTGGTTTATTTATCTTATTTTTAGGTCACTTCGCCCCTTTTTGGGGGGGAGCTTTGAGGGGGGTGGGGAGTTTGGGGGGCTTCGCTCCGGGGGACCCGCCCCGAAACCTGACCCTGAGCTGCTGCTTTTCTCATTTAAACGGGTTTTAAAGCCGTTAATGGGCCAACATTGGCTGCGGGGGGAGAAGTGATTAAGCAAATTGAGCGAGAACTGGGGGGGTGGTGGGCGAGGGGGAGCGACCCCCTCCCCTCAGCAGGGTCCCTCGACCCCCAAACCGTCCCGGGCAGCATCGCAGAGTGATGTGAGGGATGTGGAGGTGCTTTGGGAACACAAGGTGTTCCTACAGGGCCATCCTGGGGGCAATTCTGAGCCCCCCGAGGGAGGAGGGAATTCGGAGCCCTCCGGGGGTCCCGACCCTTCGGGGAGGGATGCTGACAGTGGAACCCCCTCGCTCCCGATTATCCAGGTGTATTTCTCGCTCCGGTGATGCTTTTCCACGTTATTTCTGCGGATCCACAGGGAACTGTGTGGAATGTACACGGGATAACAATGTTTGTGATGGTTCGGAATCCCGGAACCCCCCTGGTTTCCCCGGAGGGGTTTCCGCATTTTCAGGGTTTTCCTACTTTTGCTTTCCTGGAAGCAACTGGTTGGAGCGGCCGTGAAGTGCAGATCCCGGGATGGGGAGGGCAGATAAGCTAATTATCCCGGCTGGATAAAGGCTGTATTCCCAATTTGTCACTCCTGGGATTAGGAGGTTTTGGGGATGAGGCAGGGCTGACCGCGATGCCAAACACTGGCAGGGAATCCGGGATAATGAGCAGGGATTGGGCTCGGGATCCGTCACAAGCGGCCACTAACGATGATTTAATGAATCCCAGAAAGGGGATTAATTAACAGGCGCTGGGGCGGGTGTCGCCTCCCGGATGTTTCAGGGGGATGGCTGGCGTTGGGAAAGCGTGGATTTGGGCCGAATTCCGACGGAATGGGGCCTCCGGTTAGTGAGGGGTGTGTGGGGATGCTGGGGGCGCCTCGGGGGAGTTTTGTGATGCTCTGGATCCCACGGGAGAGCAGCTGAGCTCTGTGCACAGCACCAAGCCCCTCCTGCGAGTGTGGCAGCACAGGGATCCCCCAGATCCCGGGATGGGCACGGTGTCCCTGATCCCACACTGGACCCATCTGGGCACAGCACCCTGACCCTGAACCAGAGCCAGCAAGGCTCAGCATCCTCAGTCAAACAGGAGAGTCAGGACAGAGCATCCTTGATCCCAGCCTGGCACAGCATCTGTGATCCTGTGCAGCATCCTCAACCCCACACCAGATCCTGCTGGCTCAGCGTGCTTGATCTCCTGTTGGATCCTGTTCCTGATCCCTCCAGGCATCCCTGAACCCGTACTGAATCCATCTGGACACAACATCCTGACCCTGAACCAGACCCAGCAAGGCTCAGCATCCTCAATCAAACAGAAGAAGAGTCAGGACAGAGCATCCTGGGTCCAGGTCTGGATCCAGCTGGGCACAGCATCCTGGATCTGACCCTGCATCCACGCAGGCTCAGCTTCCTCACTCAACACCTCAGCCTCTCTCTGGGAAGAGAATCCTCCATGGAGCTGGACACAGCACCTGGGCACACCCAGGCACAGCTTCCTAACCCTCTGCTGGACACAGCACCTGGATACAGCCAGGCGCAGCTGGACACAGGATTCCTGATTCCCTCTGGATCCGTCCATGCACAACTTCCCAGCCCTGTGCTGGCAGCAGCCTCCCGGTCCCCCTGGATCCAGCCCCACATCCCCGCATGCAGCACGGCCCCAGGGCACCGAGCTCCCAACCCAAACCCAAAGCTGCCTCCCACCCTCATGCCCTGGATGAGCCCGGACACGCGGAGCTCCGGGGTGGCAGCAGCAGGCACAGCCTGCCCTGGGAACCGTCCTTGCCCTGTTTCCTTCTTGTTTCTGCCCCAGTTTGGAGGGGAGAAGCTGATCTGCAGGATGCAGCCGTCCCGGTGGCCGTGGCACCCACCCAGGTGCTGTGGATTGAAGGGAAAAGAAAGATTTTAGGAGAAGGATCCCAAACCCCAGATAATCTCCGTGGCTGGGAGATGCTCTGAGGAGGTGGCCAGGAAGGTGGTGGATGGATCCTGGGGATGGATGAGTCTGCAGGTGCCAGCACTGATCTGACAGCCCAACAGCTGGAGAGATTATTTGGAATACTGGGAATTCTGCATTTCTCCACTCCAAAACCTTTAGAAATCTGGAATATCCATGGAAATCTGGTTACACAGTGCTTTCCACACTCCAGACCAGGAGAAGTCCCGTCCCTGTGCCAACCCACCAAGCACCAATGGATGGATGCTCCTGCTCTCCAATCTCTGTGAATTCACTTTGCTCCTGGGTTATTTCCAACTGGGATCCTGGAATTTGGGAAGTCTCCATGGTCCCTAGGAAAGCATCACTTTCTTGGCAGTTTCTGCCCAGGGAGAATTTGGGGGCTCTGCTCTGATGGTGAAGGAATTTGTTGGAATCTAACAACGGCATTGTTTGGAGCAGCTTTTCTGCCAGCTTTCCTCAATTCCAATCAGGAATTGGGGACCTGTGAGGCTGCGTTTGGCTCCTTGGGATCATTCCCAACAATACAAGGTGGATGGAGAGGGAACACTCTGGATGTGCCTGAGCTGGATGGATGCAAATCCCCATTGCCACGACGCCGGATCCATTTAATCAGGATGGTGTGGAGCTGATGGTTTTACCCCAAACCCAGAATGGGATGGATCCATACTGGGCAAAACCTCATCCCAGCATCTTCCTCCTGCTCGGGAAGTGGATGGGAACCAGGCACGGAGCAGAGACCATGCACAGGATTGGCACCATTCCCAAAAAAACCAGTTTAACCCCAGGAATTCGAGTCTGGAGGCGAGGATTTAAATAAATCCAAACCTTCCTCAGGCGTGGAATTCCATCCAAACAGCTCTCCCGACGCCGTGCCGGTGTAATTAATGCACCTCGGTGTAATTAATGCGCCGAGGCAGGCTGCGATCCCAAAATAAATGAGGGAAAAATCCATAACCTGGACCCATTCCGGCTTTTTTTGCGCCACTCCTGCGATGAATTCCCGAGGATACAGAGCCCTATCTGTCTCCTAAAGAAAATAGATCCTTAACTGCGTTGCTGCCAAGGAAAATGATTAAAATACGGATTTTTGGCAGGGAGAAGGGCTGCTCCAAAAACCGGGCGGGTCTCGCTGGCGGTTCTGGCAGAGCCTGGAGGGATTTTGGCGCTGGGATGCGGATGGAGGTGTTGGAATGGGGGGATTTTTCTGGCGTGGGGGCCCGCTGGATGCTCAGCATCCTGGGACCGCAGCAGCTCCTCCTTGCTGCTGCACTAATTCGGGATTTTCTGCTTTATTTGGGATTTGCCCCCCATCAGCGCCGCCTTCCTTCCCCACCTGGTAAATATTAAGGGAAAACCCTGTTTTTTCCCCACGTTTTGGCTTGTCCTCGCTGCTGTGTGCAGCTGCTGGGCTGATCCGGCCGCGAGCCCGCCCCGTGCCTCAGTTTCCCTCTCGCAGACTCCGCAGAGCTGCCGCACACAATGGCCCCTTTATCCCGCTCCTTAATTATGCTCTTCGGCTAATTACCCCGCGGGCGGGGCTTGCAGACCTCCGGGAGGTTCCCACCCCCCGAACCTCCCTCCTCCCTCCTTTTCTAACACGATTCCCAAATTAAAGCGATGAAGTAAGCGCTCGGGGCGCCTCTGCTCAGCCCTGGGATTGTTCCGGGACTGAGGCGCATTCATCATCCTTCTGGAATTCCCAGCAGCTGCTTTTCATTAGTTTTCCTTCCTTCGAGTCGCGGGCGGGGAAGAGGAACCCGGGGGGAAGTGCCCGGTGCATCCTGGACGGAGGAAGAGGAGGGATGAGGGAAGAAGGGGTTGGAACCAGGAGCGGTCGTGTTGTGTTTTCCTCTCTGGGACTTTGGGGAAAGGGGATGGAGGAGGGGGGGAAGGGCTGATGTGCCCCTTCGCTGTTTGCCTCTTTTCTGCTGGTGTTTTGGCAAGGATTTCACCTGTGTGTTCAGCCTGGGGATCCTGGCAATACTGGGGATCCCTGAGGATCTTGCGGATGCTGCTCAAGGCTTGGCAGAGGGCAGGGGAGGGGCAGGACTGGAGCCGGCTGTGCCGGTGTCGGTTCCAGGATGCTCTGCAGGCTCTGGGACGGGGCTGTTGGTGCCAGGGCAAGCCGAGCCTGCTGCTCCTGCTGGGATCCCCCAGAGGATGCGGGCCATGAATGGATCCATTGAGGGAGTTGCAGACAAAAGCCTGGGCCAGCAGCGGGGTCTGGGGCCACCGGCTGTGGGGACGGGGAGCAGGGGCTGCGAGTTGGGGTGCTCTGTGGGTGGGAGAGGCTTGGGGCACCCATGGGTGGGCCAGGGCTGCTCTGGGCTGTCCCCACTGCAGTGCTCCAGCTTCATCCACAGCATCCATCCCATCCCCATCCCATGGATCCCATTCCCGTCCCATCAATCCTGTCCCATCCCATTGATCCCATCCCATCCCATCCCATTATCCCACCCCATCCCACCTTCCTTTGGGTCCCAGCTCTCCCTCAGATGCCCCCGGTGTCCCCAGGGTGTGGATGTGGGATCTGTGCATGGAGATCAGGTAGCACCAGTGCCACCTCTCCAAGCTCATCCCAAACTGAGGTGTTTTGGGGTTTTTTTAACTTATTTTTCATCTCCCAGCCCCTTTGGCATTTCCCATCTGGTGCCTGTGGTATGGGAACGGACAAACATCTGCTGTTAGGGTGTCACAAACCCTCATCCCCACCCCAAAATCCCTGTCCCCAGCTGGGACACCCTTTGCCTGGCTGCTGTCACCCAAAAAATCCCAAAAGGGAACGTGGCGATGTCTCCTGCATCAACCCTAAAACCCTTAGAAACCCTAAATCCTGGTGGGACAATAACTCATATTTTGGGGGATTTTGGGGGTTCTCCTGGGATGTGGGGGTGCAGGAGACCCTCCCGGGAGTCTCCTGGCTGGGATTTGTCATGCTGGTGCTCATGGGCAACATCTGGAGGAGATTATTGGGCTGGGAAGCGGATGGATGGATGGCGGGGGTGGGGGAGAGATTTATGTCTGCTTGCCTGGGCTGTAAATCCAGCTGTAATTGGGATTTCTGCCTCCCCAGCTATCCTGGGGAATGCAGCAGCTGTGGGGCTGGGATGCTGCTGGCTTTGCTCCCTGGTTGTTGGCATTGGGGGGCTTTGTTGGGGTGTGAAGGACCCCAGGAGGGTGAGAGGCCAGGACCCCCTTTACCCTCTCCTTTCCCCTTTCCCATTCCCTTTTTCCCCATTTTGGAGCTTCCCCCAATCCCTTGGGGGATCCTTTTTTCCCCCTTGGTGCCATCCCTGTTGCAGCATCCCTGGCTGCAGCCCCAGACCCTTCTGCCTGGGCAGATTTGGATTTTTTCCCTCCTTCTTATGCCCAAACACAAAGTTTTGGGGAACTGGGTGATGCATTGAGCCCAGCATCCTCATTTCTCTCCAAAATCCCATTCCCTGTCACTCCCGGAGCCAAATTTGGGTGTTTTTTCCCCAAACAATCCAGTGACACTGCTCAAAGCTGCACCTTGGGATGCCATGGGGCTGCAGTGGCCACGCCTGGACAGAGATTTTGGGGGGCCTGCATTAAAAATCCTGCAAACCCCCATTTTCTGCCCTAATGCTTGGCCTGTCCGGGTGTGATTTTGGGATGAATTCTGGGGGAAAAGGGAGCAGAGGGACAGAGGGACAGGAGGGGCTGGGACACACAGCTGGGTGATGGAACCCTGGACAGGGTGACAAACCCCTCTGGGACATGGGCACGTGGAGCTGCCAGGACCTGCAGTTATGGGGTGGGACCCACACCAGGACCCACAGCAGGACCCACCAGGGGCTCTCCCCCTCCCCAGGGCAGCAGCGCAGCTGGGCTGCAGCCTGGGCAGAACAGGAGGAGTGGGAATCCTCTGGTGAACGCCCCCAGTTGCACCTCAGGGCATCCCCAGCCCCTTGCCCTGGGTCTGGGGGCTCCAGGGGGCTGGGCTCCAGCAGGGAAGGGGTTACCCCTGCTTTTAATTGGCTGCTAACGAGCACCCAGGGCTGGCTCTAATCTCTCTGGAATGTGACCGATTTTCAACTATTTTCCTCTTTTTTTTTTTCTTATTTTGCTGCTGTTTCCCAGCCCGGGTCCCCATTGTGGGACAGTGGGGGACAGTGGGGGCTGTGTCCCAGCTGGAGCCAGGGGATGGGGAGGAAGAGGAGGGGAAGGGGAGGGAGTGGGGGTCATTTTGTCATTTTTGCACATCACCACTGAACCGTTCAGCAGCTCCCCCTGCTTTGTACATTTTGAAAGAGTCCCCCCTCTTCCTCCCTTTCCCTTCCCCAGGCTCCCAAAATGAGAATTCAGCGTTTTATCCCCAAAGCTTCCCCCAGTGCTGTCCCTTGGCATCTCCTCTGCTCACAGGGCAGCACAGAAAGCCCCTCGGGGTGGGGAGGGGGCTGGCCTGGGGCTGGGGGGCTCAGGGACCCATCAGCTTTGGGGCTGTGCCGTGCCAGGGGGCCCTGGGTGGGGGTCCTGGAAGGGTTAACGCTGCCCCAAACTCCGGCTGGGTTTTGGTTCCAGCTGCCCCGGCTCAGGGCTCAGGCAGGTTTGTGTTTGGGGAAATTCCTGCAGCAGCTGCTGCAGCCACGTTCCCACATTCCCACATTCTGCAGCCCTGGCATCTCCAGGGACCCTCCCTCTGGTGCCTCTGGCCCCCCAAACACGCACAGAGCCCCTTTTTGGGGTGCCAGGGAGACACCCCAGAGTCACAGTGAGATCTTAACCCAGAAAGGGAGAAAAAGCCCCAAAACCCCTCTGCCCATGGGCTGGGGAGTCCTTGGCTGGCTGTGCAGGCGAGGCTGGGGGATATTTTGGGGTCAGAGGGTTGTTTCTGAGCTAGGGAGGATTTGGGGACTGGGGGAGGTTTTGGGGCTGGGCAGTCTTTTGGGGATGGGGTTTTCTTGGAGGGCTGTGGGAACGTTTTGGGGCTGAGTGGGATATTTCAGGGTTGGGGGTGCTTTGGGGCTGGGGGTGCTTTGGGATCAGGAGGTGCTTTGGGGTCAGAGGGTGTTTGGGGTCAGGGCTGGGGTGGTTTTGGGGCAGGGTTTTTTTTTGGGGCATGGCTTTTTGGGGCAGGGTGTTTTTTGGGACAGGGGGTTTTTGGGGCATGGGTTTTTGGGGCAGGGTGTTTTTGGGGGCCAGGGGCTGCGTGGGGTCCCTGCAGGGCAGTGTCCATCCCTCCCACAGTACCTGCAGATGAAGTGGCCGCTGCTGGACGTGCCGGCCGGGGCCACGCTCAAGGACAGGAGCTCGCCCTCGCCCGCCCACCTGGTGAGAGAGAGGGGGCAGCCCCCAGACCCAGGGGGGGTTCACAGCATCCCCATGGCCCTCTCCCATTCCATGGGGGGATTCGGGGGTGGTTTGGGCTAGGGAGGGACCTTAAAGAGCCAAGGGAACAGGGACACCTCCATTGGGGCAGGGACACCTCCATTGGGGCAGGGACACCTTCCCTGGGGCCGTTCCCATGGTCTGAGCCCTGCCCTGCTCTCTCTCCCCCAGTCCAACAAGGTGCCCGTGGTGCAGCACGCCCATCACATGCACCCCCTGACGCCGCTCATCACCTACAGCAGCGAGCCCTTCCCACCCGGCTCACCCCCCGGGCACCTGAGCCCCGACATCGACCCCAAAACGGGTGAGCGGGGCTGGGGGGACACCTGGGGACACCTGGGGGTGTGCGGGGCTGGGGGACACATCTAGAGGGGGGGCTCTGGGGTGCTCAGAGGGATCTGCGGTGCTCAAAGGGGGGATCTGAGGTGCCCAGAGGAAGCTGCTGGGGGGCACGGGGGGCTCGGTGGGATCTGGGGTGCTCGGAGGGGATCTGGGGTGATCTGGGCTGCTTGGGAGGGATCTGGGGTGCTCACGGAAGTGTGCTGGGGGGCACAGGGTGCTCTGGGGGACCTGGGGTGCTCAAGGGAAGGTGCTGGGGGGCACGTGGGGCTCCTTGGCTGCTCTGACCCCCCTCTGCCCTCACAGGGATCCCACGGCCGCCGCACCCCCCCGAGCTGCCCCCCTACTACCCCCTGTCCCCCGGGGCCGTGGGGCAGCTGCCACCCCCGCTGGGCTGGCTCGTGCCACAGTAAGGACGGGGGGCTTTGGGGTTTGGGGGGCTGGGAGGGGGCTGACTCTGCTGGGAGGGGGCTGGATGTCATTGAGGGTGTTGGGAGGGGGCTGGCTGTGCTGGGGGGCAGAATCTGGGGTCCTGTCGGGGTGGGAAGGGAGGGACTCCGTGCTGCTGGAAAATTTGGGAATCCTGCAGATGGACAGAGCAGCCCAAGGGTGCCCATGAATTGGGAAAAGGATTTTTTTTCCCAAAAAAAATTCGTGTTTTTGTAGGCAAGGACAGCCCGTGTACTCCATCCCTGCCGGGGGCTTCCGGCACCCCTACCCTGCCCTGGCCATGAACGCCTCCATGTCCAGGTGGATTTGGGGTGGATTTGGGGTCTCTGGGGTGGATTTGGGGCCTCTAGGGTGGATTTGGGGTCTCTGGGGTCTCTCACGAACGCCTCCATGTCAAGGTGGGGCTGGGTTTATGGGGTGGATTTGGGGTCTCTAGGGTAGATTTGAGGTCTCTAAGGTGGTTTGGGGTTCCAGCACGGATTTGGGGTTTCCAGTGTGCATTTGGGAGTCCGTCACGTTCTCGGGGTTCCCGGCTGGGTTGGGGCAGGCGCTCTCTGAACCCGGGCGGTTCTGGGGGGTCCCTGGCCGTCTGTCCCACCCCTGCTGTCTGTCCCCCCCTCTGCAGTTTGATGTCCAGCCGCTTCTCCCCGCACGTGGTGCCGCCCCCCGCGCACGGGCTGCACCCCTCGGGCATCCCCCACCCCACCATCGTCTCCCCCATCGTCAAGCAGGAGCCCCCCCAGCCCAGCTCCAGCCCCGCCGGCACCTCGTGAGTGGGGACACGGGATGGGGGGGGACAGGGGCTGCTCCTGGGGGTCCTGACCTGGGCTGGTGCTCACAGGGGTCCCACAATGAGGAAAGAGAGTCTTGACTCCGTGTTTCAGAAGGCTGGTTTATTATTTTGTGATGTATATTACATTAAAGTGATATAATATATTACATATTAAAATTTAAATTTAAAAATTTTAAATTTAAAATTTTAAAAATTAATTTAATTTAAAAATTAAACAATTAAAATTTAAATATTAAGAATTACATTTTAAAATCTATATTTGAATTTAAAAATTAAAATTTAATTAAATATATTAAAATTATATATTATATACTGTAATATATACCATATCATATTATATGTTATATATTATATATTATATATTATTATATTATGTATCATTAATTATATATAATATATACTATAGTATAGTAATGTATTACAATATATTATATAAATTATATATTGATATATTATAATGCAATATATTAATATAATAAAATGATATATAAATTATATATTGATATATTAAAATTATATATTAAAAGTATACCAAAAGAATAGAAGAAAGGATTTCATCAGAAAGCTAGTAAAAAATAGAAAGGAATGATAATAAAAGAATAGAAAGGAATGATAAAATCTTGTGACTGACCAGAGAATCTGACACAGCTGGACTGTGATTGGCCATTAATTAGAAACAACCACATGAGGCCAATCCCAGATGCACCATTGTTTACATTTCGTTTCTGAGACCTCTCAGCTTCTCAGGAGAAAAAAATCCTTAGGAAAGGATTTTCCATAAAATGCGTCCGTGATTTTTCATAAAATAAGTCGTGACCCTCCTGGCAGGAAATCCCCCGTGGCCGTGAAGAAGGAGGAGGAGAAGAAGCCGCACATCAAGAAGCCTCTGAATGCCTTCATGCTGTACATGAAGGAGATGAGGGCCAAGGTGGTGGCCGAGTGCACGCTGAAGGAGAGCGCGGCCATCAACCAGATCCTGGGACGGAGGGTATGGGGGGCACAGGGACCCTGCAGGGCCCACACCTGAGTACTGCCAGCTTGGGAAGCCCCCACACCTGGGCACTGCCAGCCCAGGAGCCCCAGGGAGCTCCTGGTGACCTGGGATGGGGTGGGCAGCAGGTGCTCGGGGTCAGCAGTGTGGATTTGGGGATTCCAGCCACCTCTGGGGTCCCCAGGGTGGATCTGGGGGTTCCTGAAGCAGCTCTGGGATTCCCAGCCTGGTTTTGGAGTTCCCAACATGGTTTTGGAGTCCCCGGGGTGGCTCTGGGGTTCCCCAGCATGGCTCTGGGGGTCCCTGGGGCAGTTCTGGTGTCCCCATCGTGCTGTCCCCACAGTGGCACTCGCTGTCCCGGGAGGAGCAGGCCAAGTACTACGAGCTGGCGCGGAAGGAGCGGCAGCTGCACTCGCAGCTCTACCCGACCTGGTCAGCAAGGGACAACTACGTACGTGTGAACCCCCCTCCATGGGGACCCCAGCCCCTTCCTGGGGTTTGGCTGTGCTGGGAGGGGGCTGGCTGGGCCTGGGGTCAGAATTCAGGGTGCCGAGCCCCTCCCCGTGCTCTCCCTGCCACGTTTCCCATCCCAGCACCCCCGTGGCGGCCAGGAGCTGCGGGAGGAGCTGAAATTCTCTCTCTCAGGGCAAGAAGAAGAAGCGGAAGCGCGAGAAGCTGGCCCAGCAGCAACAACAGCAGCAGCAGCAGGGCCCTGATGCCGACGGTGAGTGCCCCCTGCCCGTGTCCCCTCAAGCCCCTCACTGACAGGGCCCCAGGTCTTCTGATTGAGCTTAACCCCGAGCAAGGCAGTCTTTATCTGGATAACTCAGTCTCTCTGGGAGACAGAGTGCCCCAATACCCACACGCTGCTCGAAGCTACCTTTGGCAAGCTCAGTGATTTTCAGCTCTTTAGTGGTTATCAGCTCTCTTAGGATTTCAGCTCCTACCCTAGGGCTAGGGGTAGAAGCAGATGGCGAGAGAGGAGAAGGAGAGGCCCTGGTGGTTCCACAGCAATGGTTTATTGAGGGGTCTTTGAAGGGTTCCAGCGATGGCTCTTCTAACCAGAATGGGCTAAAACAGCCCCTTTTTATAGGGTACAGGGGGATCCAAACTTGTCCAATAGTAAAGGTCAGGGAAAAAGTGGCCTATGGGTTACAGAGATAAGCTATGGATCAAGAAGCTGAAGGCAGGAGCTTATTTTGCTGTCTCATCATGACTCAGCAGTTCCTACTGTTCAGTGTCAGCCCTCAATAGAGCTCAGGCCAGCTCCATGGGGTCTGCTACACCTCACGGTGTCCATGTCCCCTCACGCCGTGCCTATCCCCTCACGCTGTCCCTTGTCCCCTCAGGCACCCTGTGCCCCTCACGCCGTCCCTGACCCCTCACGCCATCCCTGTCCCGTCACACCATCCCTGTCCCGTCACGCTGTCCCTGTCCCCTCATGCTGTCCCTGTCCCCTCAGGCCCCTCATGCCCCTCACGCCGTCCATGTCCCCTCACACGCCCTGCGCCCCTCACGCCATCCCTGTACCCGCAGGCTCGCTGCCCGCCCGGAGCAAGAAGCCCTGCGTGGTGCCCTTCCTGCCCGAGAAGCCGTGCCCCAGCCCGGCCTCGTCGCACGGCTCCATGCTGGACTCCCCGGCCACGCCGTCGGCCGCCCTGGCCTCGCCGGCCGCGCCGGCCGCCACGCACTCGGAGCAGGCCCAGCCGCTCTCGCTCACCACCAAGCCCGAGGCCCGGGCCCAGCTCAGCAAATCCTCCTCTTCCTCCTCCTCCTCCTCCTCCTCCTCGCTGCTCTCCAGGCCCGTCCCCTTCACCTCAGGGGCCCCCTCGGCCCTGCTGGCCTCCCCTCCCGGCGCCATGCCGGCCGCCCTGGCCGCGCTGCAGACGCAGCCGCTGTCCCTGGTCACCAAACCCGCTGACTGAGGGACAAACCTCCCCTCCTGTCCTTCCCCACCCCGTCCCCTCCCCGCTGTACATTGCAGAAGCCACAATCAAGATTCGAACGCAGCCAAAACCATTATTGGTCAATATTTGACCCTTTCTGAACTCTGTGGGGAGCAGGCTCTGGAGGGAAGGGGCTTTCTGCTCAGAGCTGCTGCCAGCGGTCAACCTAAAGACTGTTTTTATTAAAAAAAAGGAGAAAACAAAAAAAAAAGATAAAAAAATGATGGAATAGACCCTCCAGAAGGTGCCGCCGAGGGGGATCTCTGAGGGAGGAACTAATGCCCGTCGCTGCCGTGGGCACGGGGATGGACCCTCACGGTGGTGCCAGCCCCCAACACGGCAGGCGTGGGCTGGAACTGGCTCTCCATCCCGGATCCAGGGGCAGGAACGCCTCCAGCTGCTCCCAGATCCTGCTCTGTGCCCTGGCATGGGGCTGGTGCTGCCCCGTCGGTGCTGCTCCTGCCCACCACGCTCCTGCTGCGCTGGGCAGGGCCTGGGGCTGAGCCCTGGGAGGGGTTGTGTTTTTATCACCTCAAAAAATCCTGTTATTTTTCACAAAAGGAAATAAAAACTGCAGCTGCAGCCGGCGGTGTGAGTGTGGTCTGTGTGGGGAGCACTCGCCTCTTTTCCTCTGCCACTTTTCCTGGGAAATACCTCGGGATGGAATTCCTGCTCCCGAGCTCCTGCATCCCTGAACAGCTCTGGCTTTGGGATCAGGGGGATTTTGGGGTGCCACCAACAGGGCATCAGGAGAGGGGAAATTGAGTGAACAAGTGCATGAGGAGCCGGGCACTGGGAGTTCCTGGTGTGTGCTGGGTGCTCTGGGGCTGCTTCTTCCTAACCAGGAATGGAAAACCACCAGCAGAAAACCAACCTGATGGATTTTCAACCCATTTGGGGTCCTCACTCAGCTCCATACCTGGGTGTATCAGGACTTTTCCCTCTCCTTGTATTTCAGCAGGAAAAAACCCTCAATTTTCCCCCCAGAACTCACGATTTTGTCTCTGTTGCAGACTGACCTGGAGCTGCACCTGCCTGGAGTTAATTTATGAGGAGGATCTGTCTGTGTTTTCCAGATGTGAGAGGTGTTGGCATCCATATCTGCAGCAGAAAACACCTGGATTGGAGGATTTTCATACCAGGGCTGGGCAGAACTCCAAAAACTCACACCTGAACCAGGCCCCAGCCATGGGCACTGACCTGAGCCTCAGGGACACACCTGGGGACAGCTCCAAAACCCTGTGCAAGCTCCAGCAGGAGCGTGGCTGCTCCATCCAGCCCAGGACCATCATGTGGGCAGCTGGAATTGCCAGCTTGGAGCATCCCCGAGCTGCCAGAGCCAAGATCTGAGAGGAGTTTCCATTATTTAAATTTCCAAATTATTTAAATTTCTGGCTTTCAGAGAGAAAAACCTGTGTGAATTCTGGCCTGGAGCTGGGGAGGAGCAGCCACGTGTCACACAGCTGGGGCCGAGGGGATTAGGGTGCACCCACAACGTGCGTGGCCATCGCCTGAAAAGAGCCAAAATTGAGCTTTTTTGAGAGAAACCGTTCCAAGAAAAGTGATTTTTGGTGAGGAGGACGCTCGGCCCCGCTCTCCCCAGCACCAGGAGCAGGCTGTGCACAAGCAGCCCCTGGGATTGGATTTCATGGGGCATTAGAGGCATGGAGAGAGCCCTGTCACAGGGATTAAACCCCAGCCAGAGCCAGACAGCCCCAGACAGATGTTGGGCTTCAGCAGGAGAATATTCCTTTGTTTGACTCAGAGCTTTCCCATAGGGACAGGGAACATCTGTTCCACTGCCTGGTGCTGCTCTGGGGCTGGGGCAGGCTGGGGTGAGCCCAAGCCCTGCTCTGGGCACGAGGTGACACAGGGGAGCAGTGCTGTGCACAGAAATTGGGTCCTTTTTGGATTTTATTGTCCTCTGGAATGCTCCCACAGGAGCCGTGTCTGTCCATAGGTGTGAAAATGCAGGATTCAGAGTGGCTGTCCATGGAAAATGAGGTTTTTTGGATTTTATTGTCCTCTGGAATGCTCCCACAGGTGTGTCTGCCCATGGGAGGGGACTGGAATTGTCCTTTAAGGTCCCTTCCAAACGAAACCATTCCCTGGTTCTAGAAGAGGTTCCTATCTTTGTTGTAAGAAAAAAAAAACCTGAAAAAATCCAGTGTATTTCCATTCGGGATGGTGTGACCAGGAGGTCTGGTGGCTCCACTCAGCTTTGGACAGGTTTTGGGTGATGTTCCTCATGATATAACCTGTCCTCAGAGCTGGGAGGTGAAATGGAGCCGGCAGCACAGGGTGAGAGAGGCCTGGGATGCTCCCCAACAGGGTTTGGCTCTCTAGATGTGCCCAAAGGGGATCCAGGAGAGCTTTTGGGACACCTTGGGAGCACCTGGAGCTCTCGTGGCTGCTCGAAGGACACCTTGGGCGCTCTCCTGGCTCTTTTCTGGCCGCGGGGCTCCTCCTGCCACCCCCTCCCGCTGGTTTAATTGCAGCCCTGCCCCCCTGCAGGCTGGCCAGGCACTAATTGAAAAGCCTAATGAGGTCCCGGGGGTCTCCTGCCGAGATGGAGCTAATTAGGGGCTGCAGCACGGGCTCCGAGGTTGCTCCAAACCCCCTTTTTCCTTCTCGGGGGCGCGCCAGATGTCCGGGGTGAGGCTGCGGCTCCCGTGCTGTCCTCGGGGCTCCTGCCAGAGCAGCTGCTGCAGAGGCACTGGCTACACTTAATACATTTTAATTAGCGTCATTAAATTCTTCCATTTGCTAATTGTTCCTCCTTTTGATCCTTTATCCCGAGCAGATTAGCCCTCGGGGGGGACGGGGCGGGCTGGGGGATGCGGACACGTCGGGCGAGGTGAGGACTTTATTATCCTGACACCAGACCTCGGGACAGCGGTGAAAACCCCCCAATTAGCGCTAATTAGGGCCAGATCTGAGCGTCCAGCCTGCTCCTGGAGAGAGCCATCCCCAAAAAGTGAATTTGCGGGGATTGGTGAGAGCAGAGGACGCCCCAAAGCTGAAGGTGGGATGGAGCTGTGCCCAGGTGAGAACGGGCTCAGGTGTTGGGGGGTCCTGCGGCTGCACCCCGGGGTCCCTCCCAGCCTGGGGTACCCCAGGATCCATGGACAGGAGGCAAGGGGAGGTCACTGCTCCTCCTCATCCTCAGCAATGCTGGATCCTGCGCTGCCCACGGGCAGAATCCCAACCCCATGGGCACAAACTCGGCCTGAGCTCAGCCACTCTGCACTTCCAGGGGGTGGGTGGAGGCCGAGCATGAGAAACAGCCTCGGTTTTCTGTTGAAATCCCCCGAAAAGCGCTGGGCCAGCTGCTCTGGTCTCCCTGGGAAGGCTGGCACGGACAGCAGGGGCTGCTGGAATGTGCTGAATGGAGCTGAGATTCCCCGGGGATCGGGAAAAGGAAACCATGAGAGGAGAAATTCAGCCGCATCTCCCGCCACACTCCAAGGAGGATTGTTCTCTGCGTTGGTTTCTATGTGATGTTTTTCCTCTGTTTTAGGAGAAACTGCAGCGGGCCATGGACCCATGGAACAGTGTGATCCCTGCTGGAGACAGATTCCTGGATATTCAGCCCAGAGAAAGGAGATTTAACCGTCTAAACCAGATAAACTGAAAGAAGTGAACAGTCCTGGGTGCCTGCTGATAGTTTCCTGCTCCACTGGGAATCGCTGCTGTGGAACAAGACAAGCCTGCTTGGGCCAAAAAAGAAAGACAACAGGTTATCCAAAAAACGAAGCAGCATCTGAAAAGTAACAGGTATCAAAAAAATTTAAATATCTGAAAAACAACAGGGTATTAAAAAAAATATAAAATAATACCCGAAAAATAGCGTGTTATCCAAAACCAGCAGGTTCCCCAAAGCTGTCTGGAGGAAAGGGAAAGGAAAGGGAAAAGGAAAAGAGCCTCGATTTCCTGCTGGCTGTCCCCAGCCTCGCCCATTCCACAGCTGGTCTGGGGCTGCAGTCACTGCCTTTCTCACTGACTGCCGGCCCCGGGATCTCAGGGCCGGGAAACAGATTCCGAACCGGCGGGTTTTACCCTAAACCCCTGGGTTTTACCCCAAACCCTTGGGTTTTACCCCAAAATTCGGCTATGACCGCCAGAGGGCGCCAACCGCCTCCCAAAGGGACTCCCCAAGCCCCGCCCCCAACCGGAACAAGCCAGCCCACTCTCGAACACGCCCACAACCCCGCCCCTTAACAGGCCCCGCCCCACAGAGAAATGCTCCGCCCGAATATGCAAATATAATACCGTCTTCGCTCCCTCCCCGCTCTCGCGAGAGCCGCGCCCGGAAGCGGTCGAGCCGGCGCTGAGGGCCCGCCCGCCATGGAGGCCCCGCGGGCGCTGCCGCTACTGTCGGTGCTCTCGGTGCTGCTCCTGCTGCTCCTGGGGCTCTGCGCCGCCGGTACGCCGCGCCAGGACACTGCCGCGAGGGCGGGAGGGGGCACCGAAACCCTGGGGCCGGGTGGGGTCAGGCACCGCGCTCGGTTTGGGGGCTTCCTCTGCCCTTGGGGTTCCGCCGCGTTCGGTCACCGAGGGTTCCCTCCCCCCACCCTCGGTAACCCCTGATCTCCGTTCCCCCCGAGGTTCACCGGGGTTCCCCCTCCGCCCTCGGTAACCCCCGCTCCCCCGAGGTTCCCGTCCCCGTGCTCCCCTCTGGGCTCCCCCGCTCCGGTGCCGTGTCCCCCGGGTCCCGCCGCCCCTCTCGGGGTCTCCCCCCGGTGCCTCTGACCGTGCTTCCCGTGTTTGCCGCTGCAGACGGCGGCGGATCTCCCGCGGTGTCTCAGGGAGCCGGAGCAGGTGACAACGGGGAACACACCAACACAGTGAACACAGCCCCAGGGAATGGAGACGGGCGGCAAAACAACGGTAACTCCGACAATGGCAATGCCCAACCAGACACGAGCGGTGGGACCAACACGGGTGAAAACACGGCAAACAAACAGCAGGACAACAGTGTGACTGAAAATGGCAGCAACGACGACAAGAAGAAAGAGGAGTCACAGAGAGGCAGCGACACAGAGACTGCTCAGGAGGGCCAAGGTGCCAATGGCAGGGATGGAACCAGCAATGAAGGAGGCGGGGGACAAGGAGGTGGAAGCCAGAGCAGCAACAGCGGTAACACGGACAGTGGTAACACAGGCAAGACAGGCAGTGAGGGGCAGGGCAGTGATGGCCAGAACGGTAAAGAGTCCAACACTGCCAACACAGGCGGCCAAAGCAGTGCCACTGGTGGCCAGGGCAACACAGCGACCAGCACTAACGGTGAAAGCAGCAGCCAGAATGAAAACAATCAGCAGAACAATGTCAGCAAGAACGGCCAGGCTGGCAACCAGGCAGAGGGCACCAAGGAGAAGGACAGCGAGGATGACAAGGACAAGAACGGCAGTGAGAAGGGCAGTGAGAACACAAATGGCAGCACCAAGCAGAGCACTAACCAGGACAGCACCAACAAGGACGAGCCCAACAACAACAAGGGCACTGATGGCAAGGACAGCAAAAACACAAATGGCATCACCAACCAGAGCAGCAACACCCAGGACAACACCAACCAGGATGGCACCAACCAGGAGAAGGGCAACACCCAGAGTGGCACCACCCAGGATGACAGTGACAAGAACAAGGCTGCCAACGGGGCCAGCAGCCAAGGAGGGCAGCAGGCCCAGGCTGAGAGCCCGGGCAGTGCTGCTGGCGAGCAGCCCCACGGCCAGGACAGTGCTCAGACCTCCCAGGAGGAGCAGAGCGCCGTGTCACACTCTGCTGCCCCTGCTGTGGACGGTGACAGCTCCCTGGAGAACGAAGAGAGCACCCTGGAGGAGGTGGCCAAGGCTGAGGAGGGCAGTGACCCCTCCCAGGAGCAGGACAGGGACAGGAGTGTCCCCTCCCTGCCCAGGCCCCGCTCGGAGAGCAGCCACTTCTTTGCCTACCTGGTGACCACAGCTGTCATTGTGGCAGCCCTGTACGTGGCCTACCACAACAAACGCAAGGTGAGCACCCTGCCAGCCCTTTCCCCTCCTCCAGACTGGTTCCTCACCAGTATCTCCCAGTTTGGTCTGGGTTCCTGTGGCCAGGAATGGGGCTGGATGTGGTGCGACACAGAGCTGGGTGTTCTCAGCTCTGCTGCAGGTTTCAGCTGCGAGGTGCAAACCACAAAGGGGTGTGGATCCCTCCATCTTATCTCTGACAGTTTCCTCCTGACAGATTTCTGTAGCATTACAAGGTTGGGGTTGTTTTTCCTCACATAAAGCTGGTTTTGAGGGAGGACAAAAAAAAAAAAAAATTCTTACTGTTTTGTGATTGTTGTGCAAACCTCATTATCCATTTTAGGAATGGTTGAGTGCTGCCATTTTCATGTTTCAAGTTCTGGGTCACAGGAAAAGGGTTGTGGGAGCAAAGGTGAGCCTGTGTTGGAAGCTGCTGTTCCACTCACCCCGTCTCCGTTTTTCTCTCTCCAAAGATCATTGCTTTTGCTCTGGAAGGAAAAAGATCCAAAACTGGTCGGCGGCCCAAATCTGGTGATTATCAGAGACTGGATCAGAAGGTGAGAGCCAGCCCAAAGTGGGGGTTGGTGTGCCTGGTGCGTGTTGGAAACACAAAATATTGTCCCTGTGCATTAGAAAGGGTCCCAAAGGCCCAGCTGAGGCAGTTTGGGAAGCTCAGTTTGATGCAGAAACAGGGTTTTGCCAGGAAATGGAGAAAGTGAGACTGAGGAGTGCTGGCAGAGCTGCCCCAGGGCACAGATGGGAGCTGGGCTGTGCTGGATGACTTTGTCACTGATCTAATGACTTGTCAGAGAGGATTTTAGAGGGAGAAGGGTAGGATTTGTGGAGAAATCCCTTTCTTCTCTCCCTTGAAACCTTGTTCCACCTCTTGCCCTTCAGATGTGCCTGTAACTATTTTCTACCATAGGGAAGTTAGGAAAGCAAAGGCAGGAGCTCATGCTTGCTTTGGGAGCTTCTCAGCCCTCTGAAGCCTGGACAGAGCAGCAGAGTAACTGAGAGCTTCCAGGCAGTCCCAGCCTTTCCTTTTGCCTTTCCAGATCTGATTCCTGCTCAGAGGATGGTGGGGATGCAGTGCTGCCACAGCTGGATTCCAGCCCACGGGAAGGAACGAGGGGAGACGCTTTTTGTTTTGCACCTGCACCTTGATAAAACCTCTCACTTCCCTGAATTGCTCCTTTCCCAGCTGCCTTGTTTTCCCCCTGGGCGTTTGGCTGCTGGAAAAGCCAGACCCAGGATTTGTGTCCCAGTGCAATGGGATTTGCCATCTGCTGGACTGACCCCTCCTTTTGGGGGGAATTGAGGATCTGCTGCACAATGAGCCACAGGACTGTCCCTTCCTGGGCACGGAGCTGCCTCGGTCTCCTCCTGCCCCTCCTTCTCCACCTGCTGGGTTTGGGTGCTCAGGTTGGGAGCACCCGGGTTCTCTTGTTTGGCATTGACCCAGCCCTGACTCAGATTTGGGGTTTCTCTCCCTGATCAGCCTCACACCCAGCTTCCCTTTCTCACACAGGCCTCTGTCCATGCTGAAGCAGTTTTTGTAGCTCAAACCCGTCGTGCTCCATGCAGGTCTCTCCCCTCCCAGTGCTCCCAGTGCTCCCAGTTCAGCTGTGTGCACTGCGGGTGTTGGTTGTGGTGTGGTGGAGGAGGGGGCAGGCCGGGCAATCCGTGCCCTGATGGCTCAGGGATTCAGATGGGAACATTGCTTCCTGCCCTTGTCAGGTGTAGCAAGGAGGGAATGTCAATCCCTGAGGGGTTTGGGATGAGGGAGGCTCCCAGTCCCTCCAGTGCTGGACTGGTGCTGGTCAGCCCAAGGGTTGGTGCCCCACTTACACCTGTGAGGTTTTCATTCCTGCAGCTCTGCTCCCCACAGGTTTCTCCAAGCTGGGATGTTTCTGGAGAGGGCACAAAGCACCTGCTTAGCTCCTGGTTTAGATTTTTCCAGAAGAAAAAGGATCTGAGGAGCCCAGAGCTCCTCACGTGGGTACCCAGCTGCGCCACATCGGGTGCCAGGCGTGTGCCAGTCCTGCACTGACTGCATGGAAGAGTCCCAGGATGGTTAAATTCCCGTTAAATGGTTAAAAAATTCAATTAAATTTTTCTGGCCTTGCCAGGCTTGGGAACAATCAGCTCCTCGCCCTGTGGTCACCCTGGACAAGGGCAGAGCTGTTTCCTGGTCACTGTGAAAGCTGCAGCTCTAGTTTTGATTTGTTAATGGTTCATTCCAAGAGGGGAGAGAGGGCCTGGCCTTCTCCAAACCCTAAAACCACCCTTTCTCTTTCTGCTGGCTCTTGGCAAGCCCCAGAGTCCCTCTTGGCTTTGAAGAGTTCTCAGGGTTTCCCTAGGAGACATCCAGGGTGCTGAAAGGACTTGCAGGAGTTGTTTGGAGGGAGGGAAAGGGAAGCAGGGCTGGGAATGCAGCTCTGGGGATAAAGGGTGGGACCCTGCTGCCCCAGAGCCCCTGGGGGACCAGCCAGGCTGGGATCAGCCCCTTGGGGAGGGGGACACTTCTGCCCCCTGGGCACAGCAGGGACACAAACCCTGCTGCAGCGTGTGGGGCTCCGTGTGCTGCTCTGGCCAGGGGTTTGGAGTGTGTGTGTGCTTTTTGGAGTGTGAGTGCTCTACGCCGGCTTGGTCCTGCTGTGTTGGTTTTTTAATTGAATAATAATTTAGAAAGGCTTTCTATTTTTTCACTGTCTGCTTGCTTTTCTGTGCTGGGAGCTGTTTCAAACCCTCTCTTGCTCCAGGCTGTGGGAATCCCACCCTGCTGCCAGCAGGGCAGGGGATCATCTGGAGCTGGAGCATCGATCCCAGGCTGAGCCAAGCATTCCTTGGGGTGGTGGGGACACAGCTCAGGGTCT
This sequence comes from Zonotrichia albicollis, assembly GCF_047830755.1. NCBI lineage: Eukaryota > Metazoa > Chordata > Aves > Passeriformes > Passerellidae > Zonotrichia > Zonotrichia albicollis. The sequence goes on along the minus strand of NC_133844.1, from coordinate 9,152,758 downwards.
GGGGACAGGCAGGGCTCGCAGCAGGCTGAACTGGGGGCTTTTCCCCCAAAATCTCCCCACCAGCACTTCCCGAGGCTGCTGTGTTCTGCCTGGGCTGCCCCAAATCTCTGGGGCTGCTCCAGTTTGTTGAGGTTTATGGTGTTTGTGCCACGTGTCCCAAAGGGATCAAGGTGCACAGGACCTTTTCCCTTTGGACACACGTGTCTGTTGGTACAGAGGGGTTTTTGCCAAATATTCCTACTGTTTAGGCTTGAGCCAGCACATGATTTGTTTTCTGCTGCAGCGCAATGCACCTTGCTTGGAAGGATCAGAATTTTTTACAACTCTTTGTACTGTTGTTTTTTTTTTAATTTTCTGTGTGGTGAAATCAGTAAATGGATTAAAAAAGACACAAAAGGTTGAGTTTTCACTTCTCTCTTGGTTTTGTTTTTTTTGCACGTTCTTTGCGTGGTTTTCATTGACACCTGGCACCAAAGGTGCAGGGTGGCTCCTCTTTATGCAAAATAAGGTTTTTTTACAAAAAGCCCTGTTTTTGTGGAGCTGTCTGTGCTCAGAGCCCCGTGTGCGGCCGGAAGGAGCCCAGACAGGCCCGGGCCAGAGCGGATTTGAAGTTTCCAGTCTGCTTTCCAGGGCCCAGTGTCAGCCCAGCTCCACTGGGTGCTCTCAGGTCAGGGCCCAAGAGGAGATTAAACTGCTCTGGACACAGCTTAGTCCTGAGCTCTGCCCTGGGATTTCTGCTTTGTCCTGCAGAGAGCCCCAGAGGGCAGTGCCAGCGTGTCCCAGCTGCTTGGAGCAGCTGGAGAGGTGTGGAGCGGGAGGAGAAGGTGCCCAGGGCATGCTGAGGGCACTCCGGGGCGGGTTTGGGATAAAGTCCCTCCTTTCCCTGCCAGGAGCGAATCCCGCCCTCCCCTCTCCTCCAGGCCCGGCTGCGAGCAGGGAGAGCCCCTGGTTTTCCTGGGAATGGGTTACTCACAGCTTGCAGCAGGAAATAAGGGTGAAAATGGGGGATCAAAGGGAGAATCCCATGGGGATGTGGGGTTGGGAGGGACCTTTCAGACCCCTCAGCTCCCAGCCCTGCTGCCAGGGGCTCAGAGCACTGCTCTGTGTGCTTAGGGTGAATCCCCAAAAACTCAGGAACCCCCTGGCTGCTCCCACCCGCATCTCAGAGGGCTGGAAGGGCCCCAGAGGGCTTTGGCAGGCAGGACGGGTCCTGTCGTGGTGCAGGAAGCACTGGGGGCACCCCGGGGCTGGGCAGTGCCCGTGGGGCCATGCGGGGGTGGCTGCCCCCGAGCCAAAGTCCACGAGTGGAAATAATGCCAAATAAAATCAGAAACGCTTTGCCAACTGGGCTGGGCCCTCTTATCCGGGCAGGAGTGAGACATTGTGATAGAGGCAGCTCAGCAGAGAGGCCCCGAGGGCGGAGGAGCTCTCATGCATGAGAAACTGGGTGAAAGTGGGCACAGGGCTGGGCTGTGCTGCTCTGCAGAGTGCAGCTCTCCCCAGCTGGGGCTGGGCTCTGCCAACAGGGGACAGGATGGGAGCAAACAGCCTCAAGCTGTGCCAGGCTGGATTTTGGGAAGATTCCTCCACCCCAGGCCCTGAGCAGGGGTGGGGACCCCATCCCTGGGTGATTCAGCAGCTGTGTGGATGTGGCACCTGGGGACACGGGGCACTCTTGGCAGCTGGACTTGGTGGTGTCAGGGCTTTTCCAGCCCAGAGCATTCCAGGGTTCTGTGAAATGCTGCTGCAGCCACTCCCTGAGCTCCCCTCTGCCCCCCTAGCCTGCAAACCCCATTAACCTCCCCGGGTTTGTTTGACCTCATCTTCCTCTCCTGAAGGCTTTGCGTCCTGCACGGCCTCCTGGGCAAACAGCTGAACCTGGGCTGATCTCACAGCAGGTATTTTCCTTATGGGCAGGGCACCGGCCAAGCAAACACATCAGCTTTGCCTCTGCATGACCGATTCCATGGCCTGGGACTGTTTGTGTGGGTTAAAACACCACCAGCATGACTGAGATGGCATTTGCAGGGTTGGAGCTCCTTGGGGTGAGAAAAGCAGGAGGAGAGGCAGGTTTGGATCTCCTTGGAGCTGCAGGGGGAAGGTTGGGTGTCACTGCACTGTTCTGGGCCTAAATCAGATGTTTCTGCTCTCCAGAGGGTCCCTGGGAAGAGGACCTGGCTCTTCTGCCAGGGGTCCAGTTCCTCGTTGCCAATCTCCCATCCATCCCTGCCATTCCCTGTGTGCTGTCCCTCCATCCCCGTCCCCAGTCCCTCTCCAGCTCTCCTGGAAGGGCTCTGAGCTCTCCCTGCAGCCTTCTCCAGGTGAGCACCCCCATTTTCCCCCTCCTGGACTCGCTCCAGAAGCTCCACATCCCTCTGGTGTTGGAGTAGAGCTGGGGGAAGCTCTGCAGTGCCCCCAGGTGGGGTCTCAGCTGGGCTGGAGGTGCCAGAGCCGCCTCCCCAGTTCCCTGCTGTGCCCTGGGCTCCTCGAGGGGCTGGCTCTGGGTGATCTCCCCTGGCTGAGCTCACCTTCTCTGCAAATCCCATCCCATCACTGAATTATCTCTCTGCTCAGTGATCTAATCCTCTTTGCCAGATCAGCCTTCAAGCCTCTTTCCAGGGCTCCTTTCCAGCACGGTCACACTATTCCCTGCTCGGTCACACTGCTTCCTGCTCAGCAGCTGCCTCTGGCCTCTGTTTTTCCATGCTTCCATGTTTTTCCATGCTCCATCAGCACATTCCATTCTTTCCTTTCCCTTCTCCCTCAGTACCCCCAGCCCCACTGACCCATCATGAGGCACAAACCCCAGTTTCATGATCACTATTTTATTGCTTCCAGTCTCACGTGCCTCCCTTCCCATCTGGAGAGGACTTTCATCCTGTTCCCAAGCTTTTACCAGCAGACAGAAGGACTTTGTTGCTGCTAAAGGAGCACGGATGCCTTGGGGCAAGGTGGGGGGAGAGCAGCACCCGAACACTGGGAATTCTGGAGGGCTGGGGAATGACTCTGGAAGCAATGGACAGCCTGCAGGCTCTCAGACAGCCCTGGGGCTGCAGGGGTAGGTGGGCTTTGGCTGGGGGCTTTGGCTGGGGCTGCAGGGGTAGGTGGGCTTTGGCTGGGGGCTTTGGCTGGGGCTGCAGGTGGAGGTGGGCTTTGGTTGGGGGCCTTGGCTGGGGTCAGTGATCACAATGGGGTCAAGCAGCCACGGGAGCTGCTGGTGTTTTGGGGTTATCTTGACTTCTCTCCTGGCCACAACAGCTCCTGGGCACTCCCTTCATGGCCAGGGACCAGCACTGACATGATGGTGGAAGGGGGTGCATTTTTTAGGGGGGTGAGGTCCAACACAATCTGTCTGGGCATGGGAACGGCATCGCCCCGGATGAAATCCCTCAGCTGGGCACAGAGACGGGTCTGCTACAGGCGCGTGGCAGGTGAGGGTGAGCTGGGGTGCTGTGCTGGGGAGCAGGGCCCTGCTGGGGGGATGGCAGCCTTTAGTCTCCCTTCTTGCTGCTGGTGGCCTGCAGGCGCATCTTCAGCCGCGCCACGTCCGCGTACAGGTTGCGCTTGAGGATGGTGCTGGCGCAGATGAGGGCTCCCTGCAGGGCCCCCATGAAGCCCCCCAGGCACAAATCCTGCCCTGCAAGGAGGGAGCAGCAATGAGGTCCCCTGAGAGCAGCCCTCAGTCCCCACTCTGTCCTAGCCAGCATCAGTGGGGGTTTGGGCATCACCCTCCAGCTGCCCCGCACCATCCCTGGGCTCTGAACCACAGCCCCCTTCCCTTGTCTCCAGCAGGAGATCCCCACCGTGCCCTGGGCAGGGGACAGCCCCAGAGCTGGGGGAGCGCAGCCTTCCCTCCTCCCCTGGAGCTCTGCTTTTCCAGGCGTTATCCCATTGCCCCACAGCGGCTCTTTGCTCTGCTCCATTTCAGGATTGCAGGTTTTCCTCGCCCCATCCCGCTCCCCCGGAGCTGTCCTGCTCCGAGGACGCCCGGTGGCCCTGTCACCTGTCAGGTAGAGGTTGGGCACGGCCGTGTCCGCCCGCACGGTGGCAATGGCCTCGGCCTGCAGCCGCGGGATGCCGTGGTCAGCGCCGTAGAACTCGCCGTGGGGACTGGCAATGTAGTGCTGGTTGGTGAGGGGAGTGCCACCCGAGAGGTACTCGATCTGTGGGGGACAGGGACAGGGACAGGGTGGTCATCCTGGGATGGTCACCCAGGTCTGCCCAGGTTGGATGGGGACTGGAGCAAGCTGGTCTGGTGGAAGGTGTCCCTGCTCATGATGGGGTGGAACTGGATGAGCTTTAAGGTCTTTTCCAACCCAAACCATTCCATGACTCCACAGTCATTGGGTAGGTAGAGGAGAACCCTGAACCCTGTGTTTAGGACCCCTGAACCCCAAGTTTGGGACTCCTGAATCTGAGTTTAGGACTCCTGAAGCTCATGTTTCCTCACCCGGCCCTCGATGCGAGGGTAGAGCTTGTAGACAGTCTGCATGATGGCATCCACAAAAGTCTTCTTCAGGTCCTCGTAGTCATCCCCCCTCTTGTGGACCTGCTTGTCCTTCCACTCCTCGAACCACTCGTACCTGGCGAAGGTGACGATGGCCAGCGTGGATTTACCTGCAGGAGGACAAGGCTGGGGTGCTTGTCCCTTGCCCACCCTCATCCCACCCTGTCACTGCCCCAAACCCGGGGGATGTCCCCAGATCTTTGGGGTTCCATGTCCTTCATCCAGATGCATTCCATGAGCCCCGTACTCAGCAGCTTTGCCCATGGATGGCTGAGTGGAAGCTCCTTGTTTGGGATCACCAAACCCCAACAGGAGTTTTGAAACCCCTCAAAAGCGTTTGTGGTCAGTGTCAGCCTCACCTGGGTGCCTCATTTCCCAGGTGGGGTCCTTGGCTGACGGCGAGGTGACAAAGAGCAAGGGGATGTTGTTGGCAGCTTCCTCTCTGGATGAAGCCAGGTAGCGCTGCATGCTGCAGGAGAGGGAAGGGCTGAGCTGGGGCTCAGGGCACAGCTCCCCGAGTCACTGCCCAGGAATCCATCTCCTCACGCTCAGCCAAGCACATCCAAGGCGAAGCCAAACCTACATTCCGTCCAGGTCGTTCCCGGGGAACATGAAGTAGTTGGTGGCCTCCAGCCCCAGCTCCTCCCTGGAGCCGCTGAGGCCCACGAAGACGGTGAAGCCGCCCTCGCCAGGGGTCAGCATGTGGAGCTGGGACTGGATCTCTGCAGCGTGGGGGGAAAAGGGCAATTAGGGGAGAAATCAGGCTTTTCTAGGATTCCTGGATACAGAGAAGTGGCTTCTCCAATCCTGGTGCTTTCCCACCAAACCCTGACCCTTCCTACCCACACAAACCATCCCCTTTCCACCTGTCCGTGACCCATCCACCCACCTGTGACCCTTCCACCCACCTGTGACCCTTCCATCTGACTGCCACCCTTCCACCTGGCTGTCACCCTTCCACCTGACTGTGCCCTTTCCACCTGTGACCCTTCCATCTGACTGTGCCCTTTCCACCTATGACTCTTTCACCTGGCTGTGACACTTCCCAAGCACCTCTGTCCCCTTCCCCTCATCCCCGCCCCTTCCAGAAGATCTTCTAGGACATTCCACCAACTCCCACGGATTTCGGGGCCCTGCACTGTGTATTTTATGGAATCCCCGCACCAAACCACAGCCAATTCGGGCCGGTTAATTTAAGCAGAACGAGACCCCCGTGAAGAAAGGAGCGCCCGGGGCTGGGTTTGCAGGGCTTGGCACGGGAGCGCCGGGGGGTTCGCAGTGTTAATTGGTAAATCGGCTTTGCCCCGGGGCTCAGCGCGGCATTAGCGCCGTAACCCCGGCGGAGCCGGCGCTGACGCCGCACCCGGCAGAGCCCGCGCCTCCGCCGGCAGCAGCCGCTCGTAGGTGTTGAAGATGCCGGCATCCGAAATGACCACGGGAGCAAAGATTTCCACCGAGTCCTGGCCTTTCCTGACGCTCACACCTGGCGGGGGAATCCAGAGGGGGCAGAATGAGGCGCTGGTGGAAGGAGCCCCCTTTGGGAGCGCCCCGAGCCCGGTGCTCACCGCAGGCTCTGCCCTGCGCGTCCAGCAGGATCCTCTGCACCGGTGCCTTCCCAAAGACGTTTCCTCCGGCGCTGCGGATCACGGGGATGGTGTGGAAGGCGATTTCCCCCGCGCCGCCCTTGGGGTACCAGGCGCCGTGCAGGAAATGGTTCACCAGGATGCTGTGCATGGAGAAGCTGGCCTTGGAGGGGAGCACGCCTGGGAAAAGGAGTGGGCAAATCACGGGCTTGGAGCTTATCCTAAGTGTTTTAGGATGAGGCACACTTTGTACATCCCCATCTACAGGAATGATGTCAGCCCGTGGGGGAGATGAGGAATGCAGAAGGAAAGAGATGGAGATGAGCAATGGGGATGTGTCACCTGACAGTGACTTGGGGACGAGGATGCTGGCGAAGCATCCACCAGAATATTCATGCAAACCTTCCAAAAAAGGGGGTTCTTACCTTTTTCCTGTTTCTAAAGGGTTTAACGTCACCCCAGGGCCTCCTGGTCACCTACCATAGGTGGGGAAGATGTAGCTGAGGACAGCCCGGAGCTCGGGGTTGGGCGTGAGACCATCCACCACCTCCTTGAGGCTGCGTGAGGCCAGCTGGGAGAAGGAGCAGAGCCGTGGGAGCAGCCTGGAGCAGATGAGGAGCTTGGCCAGGAACCTGGGGAGCATCTTCAGCATGCCCAGCAGCACAACCCCCCGGCCGGCACTCTGCAGGGAGAAACAGGGGCTCAGACACACTGCTAACCGCTGCAAAGCAGTTTTTCCCCTTAAATTCACTGCTGGGCAGCTCTGGGCAAGGGGAGTGAGTACTGGCTCCCTCAAAAACCTCCTTCAAGAGAACCTTATGCCAAAAAGCTTCCCCATTGAAACTCCTCCAGAGAGCTCCTCCCCAAAAACTTCCCCAAAAACATGGTCCTTGAGAAAAGCTTCCTCAAAGACCTCTGCCCCAACTCCTTAAAGAACTTCTTCTTTAAAGAAATCTCCCCCAAAACATCCGTGATGCTGCATTTTTGAGGCAGAAAGGGGCGATTTTGCCCGATTTTGAGACTGGTGTGTTTCCCAGCGCTTTTGGGGTGATGCCATCATGCTCCCCTCGTTGTGTGGCCCCCAGATCCGGGCTCCCCTGGTGTCACCCCACCTTCACCAAGCGCTGGAACTCATCGATGGCCGCGGCCTCCCCGGGGAACTGCTCCTTCAGCCTCTGGAAATATTCCCTCTTCCCAGAGTGGATGTGGAAGGTCTTGCCAGAGCCCTGGGGGTCCCCCAGAACCACGGCATCGTAGGTGGCCGGCAGTGGGGCCCACTCCAGCTGCCCATCTGTCAGCTGGTCCACCAGGAACCGCATCAGGGAGCCCTCCTGCATCTGCCCCACATAGTGGATCCCTAAAACAGATATTTTTTCCTTTATTTTCCTCTTTTTTTTTTTTCTTTATTTTCCTCTTGTTTGCCTTTATTTTCACCTCTTTTTTCTTTCATTTTCCTGCCCCAGGACACACTAAACCCACCTCTCATTTATCCATCCCCACCCCACCAGCTCCCTGTGGAAGGAAAAGGGAAAATCTGGGATACACCTGCCTCCAAGCTGGGGTGAATGGCACTGACCACAGTGATTTTATCTGGTAATTCTGAGTTTTGTTACACTTTGCTATCCATCTCTGCTGTAAATAATCAATCCTGGAGATTCAGGGACACGCAGAGCTGGACTTTGTCTCACCACAAGAAGTTTTCCAGCAAGAAATGTCCTGAGGTGACACTCCCCATGCTGGCAACCACACAGGGGCCTTGGTGTCCTGCACCCAGAGGGTTTTGGGGTGAAAAGCTGGAGAATGGGTTGTGTAACACGAAGAGGGTGGGAACGGGTTGTGTAACACGAAGAGAGGAGCTCCCACACAGCTGTGGGGAATTTGGGGGTTTGGTATTTGGGGGTTTTGGGGTGAAGAGCAGCAGAATGGTTTGTGTAACAGGAGATGTGTGCAGGGGAGCTCCCACCCTGAGGGTGTCCCCCGCCCCTCCCTGGGCCCCGGGGGGATTCGGGGGCCCCGAACACGGTACCGGTATCGAACTCGAAGCCCTTCTCGGTGAAGGTGTGGCAGCAGCCGCCCAGCTTGCCGTGCTGCTCCAGCACCAGCACCCGCCAGCCCGCCTTGGCCAGCAGCGCCGCGGCCGCCAGCCCGCCGATACCGCTGCCCACCACGATGGCATCGAGCTCCGGCGGCACCTTCTCTGCCGAGAACACTGCGGGACACGGCGGCGTCACCGGGGCGTCCCCGCGGCACCGGGGACCCCGGAACCGCCGGGAGAGGGAGGGACACTGGGGGGACAATGCCACCCTGGGGGTGACAGTGCCACCCCGAGGGATGTCAATGTCAATGGCTCCGGGAAGTTAATGGCAGCCCGGAGTGGTCCTGTCCCGGGGATGATCCACCCGGGGCTGGCGATGCCACCCCGGGTCTGACACCGCCGGGGGGCTCAGTGGCCCCGGGGGTCCCGTACCTGTCTTGACGACGGTCCTGCGCACCGCCTTGTCGGTGACGAGCGGGCCGGGCGGGCGGCGGCTGTCGGTGGCGAAGGGGTTGCGGCTGCCCGAGCCCCGCAGGAGCACCAGCGAGAGGAGGGCGATGAGGAGGAGGAGAAGGGCGGCGAGGAAGAGCAGCGCCTGCAGCCACATGGTGCTGCGGGAGCCGCGCTGTGCCGGGAGCCGGGAACAGCGGCACGAACGGGAACAGCGGGCACGGGGGTGGCTCCGGCACGGGGCGGGGGGACGGCGGGGAGGAGAGGGGGCGGGCACTGGGAGCTGGGACCGGGAAGTGGCGTTGGGCACCGGGAATTGACCTTGGGCACTGAGAATTGAGACTGCGCACCGGGAGCTGGCACTGGGCACCGGGAGCTGGGACCGGGAAGTGGCATTGGGCACCGGGAGCTGGTCCTGGGCACTGGGAGCTGGTCCTGGGGACTGGGAATTGAGACTGCGCACTGGGAACTGGGACTGGGCACCGGGAACTGACCCTGGGCACCGGGAGCTGGGAAGTGGCATTGGGCACCGGGAGCTAGGACTGGGAAGTGAGAGCTGACACTGGACGCCAGGAGCTGGCACTGAGAGCTGGCGACACCGGGAGCTGGCACTGGCATTCTGGGAGCTGGGACTGGCACTGGGCGGTGGCACTGGTGTCGCCAGGTCCGGTCGCCCCTCTGCAGGCTCCGGGAGCCCCGAGTCCCATTCCGGGCACCGGCCCCGTTTCAGCTCCGCCGCTTGGGCCCCGCCCCGCCCCACCCACATTCGCCCCGCCCCACCCACATTCGCCCCGCCCCACCCACATTCGCCCCGCCCACCGAACCACGCCTCCGCCCCGTGCGCCTCCGTTTCCGCGTCGCGCGGTGCACGCCGGGAATTGTGGTCCCGCGCGCCATCCCTGGCGGGCGGAGGTGCGGACTACAGCTCCCAGCGTGCAGCGAGGCTGCGCCTGCGCAGTGCGGCGGCCTCGGGCTGCGGGAGCTGAGGGGTCAGAGGGGCTGGAACGGGACCGGGTGTGGAACGAGCCTGGAACGGACTCCTGAGGGGCTGAGCGGGGCTGGGACGGGCTCCTGCGGGGGTGTCAGTCGCCGGGACGCCCCCGTTGCCACCAGCCCTTCTCTCCCGCAGGCCATGACCGGCGCCGCGGGCTGGGAGCGGCCGGAGGAATGGCCACAGGAGCGGCCGGAGGAGCAGCAGCGCGTGGTGCCCCCGGCAAGTCCCGTCCCGAGCGTGTCCGGCCGGAGCCCCCCCAGCCGAGCCCCGCGGGACCCCCACCTCGGGGGTGCCAGCCCCCCTCTTCCCCCCCTTGCTCAATTTTTGCCGTTACAACCACATAAAATCCTCCTGAGGGTGCAGACCCTCCTTGAAGGGGCCTGAGCCCTCGGGAGCTGTTCCCTGGGGGAAAGCTTGGGATTGGGGTGGGGAGTTTGGGGTCTGCCGCGGGGGTGACGCTGTGTTTGTTCCCTCTGTCCCCTCAGATTCCAGCTCTGGGGCAGGGAGGTGTCCTGCAGGAGCTGGTGCTCGCAGACGGGCAGCCCCCAGCGCCTGGTGAGCTTTTCCTGCCTCCCTTGGATCGGTCCTGGCGTTTCCTGGTGGGAAAGTCACCTGCGAGCCCCAGGGATCAAGCAGGGGAGATGTCTCCGTCAAATATCAGTCTGGTCCCAGATCATTCCCCAAGCTCACCCCAGACAAACCTTGTGGGGTGGCTCCGGTCGGGATTTTCCTTGCAAAAGAGGAAACTCAGCCCCAGGGTGTCCTGAGCGGGGCTGGGGCTGAGGGAAGCCCCCCACTCCGTGCCTGCCCCCCAGATGTGACTCCGGCACCCCTTCCCTCGGGCAGGGATCAGCGAGGAGCAGCGCCAGGCCCAGGAGGAGTGGGAGGCTCTGGAAGAGATCCAGTCAGGTACTGGGACTAACTGGGAAGGGGGAAAGGTGCTGCGGATGGGTGGGGGCGAAGCGAGAGCGTTCTTTGGGAAGGAGGGGGCGGCCGGTTCCTTTTTCCCCTTGCTCCCCACGGCTTCCTTCTCCTGGAACCGGGGTTAATTCGGGCTGAAACCAGGGCTCCGTGGGTCTGACCCTCTCCCTGCCTCCCTGCAGGGTTGGGGGGCACCTCGGGCGCGGCCCCCCCTCCGATTTCCTTCTCGGAGGCGCTGCAGCACTTCCAGAGCGCGGAGCTGCCCTGCAGCCGGGTACGGCCGGGCTCCGGCCCCGCTCCTCGCCGCGAGAGGGGCGCCGGCCCCTGCCCCGCCTCGGGCCGCGTCCCTGAGCGCTCCGGGCTCCTCTCTCTCCCGCAGGGCTCGGCCCGCGCCCCGGCGCGCCGCGGCTTCCTGGCTGCCCTGCTGCGCTGCCTGCGCGGGCCGCCCCGGCTGCGCCCGCAGCTCCGCGGCGAGCGGGAGCTGGCGCTGGCCATGGCACAGTGTGAGTGGCCCCGCTGGACCCCATCCCCGCTCCCCACGGGCGCAGCTCCGCCTGCACGGCCCTTCTGCCCCTCAGCGCGGGGGGAACGGGGTGGGAATCACCCGCTCCCTTGGCATGAGGGGGCACACACACAATGGGAACCCTGGGTCTATGGGTTCTGGGGGAGAGGGGCCTTTTCTGGGCACCGAGGGGGTTTTTAAAGTGACAAGCTGTGCTTTTTAAGTGCTGTGAGGGTGTAGGTTTGTTTTTGGGCACTGAGGGACACTTTCTGGGTTTTTTTAGGGTGTTGAGGGGTGAGTTTGGGGGCTTTTGAGCGCCAAGAGGCATCTTTTGGGTGCTGAGAGGTGGTTTTGAGAAATGAGGGGGATTTTTAGGGTGCCATGGGGCATGGGTTTGGCTGCTGAGGGTTTTACAGTGCCAAGGGGTGTTTTTAGGTAATGACAGGGTTTCTGGAGGACGTGAGGTGTTTTTTAGACGCCAATGAATGATTCTGGGGGCCAAGGGCTGTTGTTGGGGTGCTGAGGGATTGGTCACAGACGCCAGGAGTGCTGTGAGCAGCCGGGCTCTGGCTCCCTCCCTGCAGGTGCCCTGGATGACTCGGAGCGGGTGCACATGCGGATCCTGCAAACCATCTACCGGCAGCTGACGCGCTCCAGGCTGGGCTGCCCGCGCTACGGGGCACACTGGGAGGAGCTGGGCTTCCAGGGTAGGGCAGGGAGCAGCCCTCTTGCCTGGGGACATCCCCAAAATCCACCCAGACCTCCCCTGGAACCTGCCCGTTCCATCCCAGCTCCCTCAGGCACTCGCTGTGCTCCAGAGCCGGCCCCACTGGCCTCCCTTGGGCATCTCCAGCACCTCAATGTCCTCCTTGGACCCCAAAACTGACCCCAGGCTTTGATCACCTCAATCCTCCCACTCCATATCCCTACAAAATTCCCAGGGGCACTCTCAGTCCCTTTGTCCATAGAAGAATTAAATCAAACTGGCCCCAGTACGAGATCTGGACTGATTGGCAGGGTCACCCCAGTACCACGTTCCTAAAAAAGCTGGTAATTCCTGGAGAGGTGTGGGAGTGGTGGGGTGGGGCAGGGGCTGGTTAATGCCCAGGTGATGGCCCCATCAGGGAATTTCCTGAAAGCTTTCCCTCAGGGCTCTGGAGGTGCAGTGACAGGGAGTGCAGGGAATAAACACCCCACGGAGCTGGGAAGGGGGCAGGGGGTGACTCCAGGCTGTCCCTCACCCTGCCAGGTGCAGATCCTGGCACTGACCTGCGTGGGACAGGAATGCTGGGGCTGATGCAGATCCTGTTCTTTGTCCTGGATTCCCGGACGCTGCCGCTGGCACGGGAGATCTTCCAGCTCTCCCACCATGAAACCCAGGCATGACCTTCCCCCCTCCCTGCCAGGGGGTCTCCCTTGGAATTCCCAATGCTCTGGGAAGGGGAAGAACCAAAACCTTCTCTTCTGAGCTTTTTTGGGATGCTGAACCACCTTGTCCTCATGAGGGGAAGAAGGTGGTGCCCAAGAGCCCTGATCCAGGCTGGAGCAGAGCTGTATTTATGTTGGGAATGGGATTTTAGGGATCTGATACTGGCTTGGAGTGGAATAAACAGGCTGGAGAGTTGGGCAACAGGAAAATGGGAGTGAGTAGAGACATTTTAGTGCGAGTTTAAGCCTGGGTGCAAGATAGGCTCAGCCCTCAGCATCCATCCAAGCCTTGGTCAGTAGGACTGTTATCCCAGGGCATGGATAGCACGGATGCATGGATGCAGTGTCAAAGGGCCAGAGAGGAGGAGGGTTTTCCAGCTGAGCTTCCTTCATGCTGGGATTGTGGCTGTTTTCCAGAATTTTCCCTTCTGCATCATGTCTGTGAACATCACCCGGATCGTGATCCAGGCGCTGCAGGAGGAGCGGCTCTCCCGGTGAGCGGGCTTGGCTTGGGCTCTCAAGCTGCATCCCAGGCTGTTCCCCTGCCCAGGAGGTGGCTGTAATGATAACCAGAGGGCACTCCATTTCTTCATGCAGAAAAGCCATTTCTTTATTCACATAACTCATTTCACACAGTTTTCACATGTCTCATGTGTAACTTCAACTGGCTTGTAGTTTTCTTGCTAATCAATTAATTGGTTAAAAAGTGCCTGTGTGTGTAAGACTCTCTCCATCTACAAGTGTTTACACTTAGTGGATTCTCATGGGACAGATCAATTTTTATGGAAGTGCAGATTTCTATTTCTCTCCAAGAGTAGGTGTCTGTGTTAACAGACTCTTCACTCCCAACATTGTTCTGCATGGGAACTTCCAACCTATTACTATCTTAGCTAGACCAGCAGGGTCTGAACCCGATTTTTAAAGACTTTTCCAGTAGTTTGAACTGTCAGAAATGTCTGTGCTCCCCCTGCAGGGAGTGCAACCGGCGGCAGCAGGTGATCGCGGTGCTCAACGACCTCTACGCCGCCGCCTTCCTGCGCCTCTCGCGCCTCTGGGAGCAGCAGCACGGCACCGTGGCCAACGCTGGCTTCTTCCTCAAGGGTTTGTCTGCACGGCTGCTCCTTCCCCTGCCCACGGACACTCCCAGTTTAATCCCCACGCTGAGCTTTTTCCAGTTTTCCCTATCCCGGGGGTGGTTTTCCTCACATTTTCCACCCCAGGGGGATGCTCGAGGTGGGTGACACGTGGGGACATTCCCTGCTGGGAGCCATAGCTTAGCCCTTGTCCACGAATTACTTACTCCAGAGAGGAATGCTGTCAGTGGGAGCAGTGCATCCCCCAGAAATCAGGGTCCAGCTTCACCCCATCTCCCCTGCACCCCAATTTTAGGGTGCTCAGGCTGGCACTGTGCTCCCTCCACCCAAGGAAAGCACCAGCATGCCCTTTCCCAAGGGAAAATGTCAGGACATGGATGGTTTGGACCCTTGGCACCATCCAGGCCTGCTCCCCTCAACCTTTTTCCCCTCTGCCCTTTCCAGAGCTGGAATTATCCACCAAAAAGAAGCCGAGGCAGCTGCTGAAATCCCTGGAAGCCTACCTGAGCCGTGGCCTTCGGCCTCCCTCCCCTCCCTCCTCCCAGATCCACTTCAGCAGCATTTGTGACCCTGGGGTGCAGCTGGAGGGAGATGCCTGACTGCTCTGGCACGGAGTGGGACCTGCACAGGGAACTGTGCTGGTGGATCAGCCCTTGGAGGGACACACACGGGTGTTCCCCTGGTTTGGGGGCTCAGGAAGGGCCAGGAGAGGTCTCAGAGCCGGGATTTTGCCTGCTCCAGGTGGAACTTTCTGGAAGCAAAGGAGGAGGAGGTGGCAGAGCAGGGGATTCCGTGAGCCACCCAGCCTGCTGCTGGGACAGTCCCTGTCCCCACCCCAAACCCAGGGTCCCACCTGGGTCCTAACCCTGCCCAGCTGGAGCTGGAAGGAGGTGCTGGGTCCCTGGGTCCCATCCCAACCCCAGCAGCGCCAGGAATGGGTGACCCCCACTTTGGGGGGCTGTGTCAGACCCCCAGGGCCACTGTGGGCTGTCAGCACCCAAAAAAGTTATTAAAGAGGGAGATGAGGGATCTGGTGGGAAAGAGAGTTTTGGGTTTGCCACTGGACTCTGTGTCTGGGGGAAAGAAAGGAGGACTGTGGTGCCCAGAGTCACTTTGGGGTGGAAAAGATGCTCTGGAGGAAACGAGGGTTGAGAGCTCCAAGGAGGAGGGGAAGGGTTATTCCCTCTGGGAGCTCAGGGCCAGTGCTTGGGAATGTCCCCAGGCCCTAAACATGGGGAAAAGCAGCCCCCAAAGCCCAGATCTGGGGAGAAATGAGGGGTTTGGAGAAGTGGGAGCTGGGGAGAGTGGAACGTTGTGGCCCCAGCCCCGCTGAGAGGGCGATGATACCCGGGGGCTGGGAATGCTCCTGGATGGAAAAAAAAGTAAAATAAATGGAGAAAAAAGCAGCCTGGAGTTGGGGTTTGCTGTCCTGATCTTGAATTATTGGGGAAATTGGAGGGGGAATCCTTTTCAGGTGTTTTGGGGGAACAAAGATGTGGTGGGGGGTCGGGGCAGTCTTGCACCTGTGGGAACACATTTGGGAATGGTATCTGAGATCTGGGATAAGGGGGGGATAGAAAAGATGAGAGAAAAGGTAAAAGGAGAATAAAACCAAGGAGACAAGAAAAAAGGACGGAAAACAAAGAAATAGGAGAAGGAAAAAAGGAGGAAGAAAAAGATGAGGAAAAAAGAGGTTAGAAGGGAAAGAGGCTCCACCACTCTTTTCCTAGTTTGTTTGCCTTTTTCCTCTTTCCCTCCTTTCTCTTTTTTTTTTTTTTCCCCTTTTCCCGGGGTGGTCCCGGAGGTGCGAGGCCCCCGCCCCTCCGCAGGTCAACCGGGGCCTCTTTGGCCTCTCCAGGCCGCTGCACCCCGTGGGTTTGGAGCCGTGGGACGGACACAGCTGGGGACGGCAACCGGGGTGACGGGGATCCCCCCGGGGCCGTGCTGGGCTGACCCGGGCTGGTTCCGCCGGGGCCGGGCCCGGTTCCGGCCGGGCCGCCCGGGGGCGGAGCGGGGCTGGGCCGGGCCGGAGCGCGGGGCGAGCGGTGAGCGGGGCCGGGGCCGTGACCCAAAGGCCGCGGGGGCGGTGGGGCCGAGACCCCCGGGCTGGGCCGAGCCCCCGGGCTGGGCAGAGCGGGGCCGGGCCCGGGGCCGCGCCGGGGGACCCCGAGGGGCTGCGGGGCTGTGCGGGGGAGCTGCCCCCACGCCTGGGCCTGGCGGGCCGTGAGGGTGGGCAGGGGCAAATCCTGAAATCCTGCTGGGGATGTGGGGTGAGTAACGCCTCAAACACCCCCAATTCCATAAGAATTTGTTTGTGTCTGCAGGATTGTTCCCAGGACCCTCGATCAGAGCCAGGACCTCGAGCAGCCATGACACCCCCCAGGGTATGTGACACCAAACTCTGTGCTGCCATCCTGCCCCTCATAAATCCCCTCCAAATCATACCAGGGTCTCCTCATTTTCCCCTTCTTTTTTTAGGAAATAGGATTTGTTAGCCCCACTCCTCAGAAAGGGAAGGGGGCCAATCTGGGAGCCAAGGAATTGGAACCCCAGTGTTGCAGGGTACCCCCTGACTCTGGAGGGCTGGTGAGGGGTCTGGGGTCTCCCCAGATCCCACTGAGCCCCCTCAGGCCCACATTTCCCAGCTGATCCTACTGGATCTGTGTCTGTGAGGGAGGGAAAACCCAGTGCCAGGGTGCTGATCCCCCAGAACCAGGTTAATTCCCCTGCATCCAGGTTGATCCAGGTCCACACAGTCACCAAAAAGTGCCATCAGCTTGTCCCAGCTAAAATTCCCTTATTATTTCCATTACTCATCAAACCCCCCTCACCACAAGCGCATTTTGGGGTGTATCCCCCCACATTTGGCATTCCCAGGCGCCCTTTCCCATTTTCCTTCCCCTGCTCAGACCCAGCCGTGGCTCATCCCCTCGTGCCCCAAGCTGGACATGGGCATCCCCTTCCTGGGCAAGTACCACCGGCCGGTTTCGGGGCGCTCCTGCCAGACCTGCACGCCCAGGAGCTGGGTAGGAGAGCCCCTCTGGGGTCCCGGGGCGCTGGGGGTCTGCTCCTGCGCGGGTTGATCGCGTTTTCCCTGCCAGGATGGATTCTACCCCGAGGAGCTGGCCCCTCTGGGGTTCCGCGACGCCAGCCGCCTGACGGAGGCGGACACGCGGTGAGCAGCGAGGGGCTCTGTGTCCTGCACAAACGCTTTTCCCCCCGTGTTTCACCAAAACCGAGCTCCTTAATTGGTTTTGGGAGGCTGGAAGTGATGGCTCCAAGGGTTTGGGCTGTGCTGCAGTTGTGGGATTTGGGGTCATGCTTGTATTTGGAGTCTTGGTGGGAAGGACGGGGAGGTGGAGGGTTGTTCTTCTCTCTGGCTCGCAGGGAAAAGGGAAAACAGGCACTTCCCCCTAGAAGGAAAAATACCAGGAAAGGCAAAATTGTGGTTATCCCCCCTTTTCCTCTGGGCAGGAACCGTTTCCAGATATTTTCATTTTTGAGGTGCCAGATTGCTTTAAATCAGCTCCCCTTTAGGGAGTAATCCCTGGATTATCCATTTTTTGCTTTTCTCCTTCCCAAGTCGGGTCATTATCCTCCATTCAGTTCCCAATGTTCCCAGCTTTGGAGTGCTTGGAGGAATCCATTGGGATCACAGGGAATGCAGTTCCCCTGTCCCACTCCAGCCCTTCCTGCATTGGGATGTCCCAGAGCTCCCTCCCACCCTCCCCTCAGCGCAGATTTGGGGATAGATTGGGAAATTTCTGCAATTTGGGAATCTTAGGTTTGAATCCCAGTTTTCCTTCCTGCTGGGCACCCTGAAGCACCAATTCCCCGGTGCCTCAACATTTCCAGCTGTGAAATGGGGAGAAATGTCCTGAATCTGGCAGAGGGGCGGGCGGGGTGGCTCTGATCCCCAGGATGTCACCGTGTGTCCCCTCCAGGTTCCGGGGCTGGCTGGTCAGGAGGATCTGTGGCTTCCTGGCAGCCTGGCAGTGGGAAATTCCAGCAGAGAGCCCCGGGGAGCTCCTGCAGCGGATCTGCAGCAGCAGGAGGTGGGTGGGGGCACCCCCCGGTCCTGGGGGTCCTTTAGGAGCCCAGCAGGGCTCCCTGCACCCCAACACGTGGTGCTGGGGGCTCGCCCTGCCCTGCTGTCCCCAGGGTGCAGGATGCTGCCTCCAGCCCGGAGCCTGGCCCCCGAGGGGATGAGGGGTCCCAGCAGAGCTGCAAGGAGGAGATCTGCCAGATCCTGGGGGAAATCCAGGCCCCACTGTCCCCCCTGCTGCTGAGGTCAGGGGGCTTGAGGGGAAATTCTCAGGGGGATGGAGAGAGATCCCTCTGGGGGATGCACGGGGATCTGTTGGGTGGGTTCCTGGGATTGGGTTTGTGGTGTTCTGGGATTTTGAGGGGATGCACGTGGATTCATTGAGTGGTTTCCTGGGATCCTTCTGGGGGATGTGCTGGCTTATTTCAGGAGATATTTTGGGATCCTTTGGCTGGCTGCCCTCGGGATCCTCTTTGGCTCCTGGAGCCATTCCCCCAGTTCCTTCTGAGGAGCTGGAGTGGGAAAATCCAAACCCCTCAGGAGGGAAGGAAGCAGAGAAAACTTTCCTTTTCCTTTTCCCTTTCCCATCCCATCACTGCTGGGAATCCGGGACTTCGTTGCTTGTCTGATCCAGTGGGAATAAAGAGTACTTTTGAGGCATTAAAGGGCAGGTATTCCCCATGGAATGAGAGCGTTTGGGGGTCCCAAAGTGGGGCAGGAAGATGGAGGGAATGCAGGATTCCCAGGGGCAGCTCTGGTTGCCAGTGGAAAGGAGGATGTTTCCACACACACTGCCTTTCACATGTGATAAAAGTGGGAGTTTTGAGCAGGGATTTCGGGGGTTTGGGGCAGCCCTGTCCCTGGCAGGGTTCCTCATTGCCGTTTTTCCTGCAGGCTGTGCCACTGGCTGCTCCCCAAGCTCCTGACCCGAGTGTTCCTGAGCGTGCAGCTGCACCGGGCGCAGCTGGAGATGGTGCTGCGAGCTGCCAGGACGGTAGGGAGCCTGGGCTGGGCCCTCCGTGCCCCTGGAACGCCGGGCACTCACCCTGGGATGCCTCCCTGCAGCCCGAGGTGCCGCTGGTGTTCCTGTGCAGCCACCAGTCCCCACTGGACGGGCCCCTGCTGTCCTTCCTGCTGCTGTCCCAGGGCGTGGGGCTGCCCAGGGTGGCCGTGAGCACCAGGACCAGCCCTCGCCTGAGGTGAGGCAGCACCAGGGGCGCTCCCAGAGCATCCAGGGCCTCGCAGGGGTGCCCACGGTCTCCTTGCCTCGCCAGGTCCCTGCTCCAGCGCCTGGGAGGGATTTTCCTGCCTTCAGGCTTGGCCCCGACGTGGAGTGAGCGGGATGAGGGGCTCCCCGGGGCCGTGCTGGACGCGGTAGGTGCTGTAAATGCCCCCGGAGCGCTCAGGGAGGTGCTGGCAGCCCCCGGCACCCCCGGTGTCTCCCCAGTACGTGCAGGAGGTGCTGCGGAGCCGCCAGCCCCTGGTGCTGTTCCTGGAGGAGCCGTCGGCGTTCGTGCGGCTGGCGGAGCCCGCCCAGCGCTGGCTGCTGCGCCTGCTGCGGGCGCTGCGCGATGGCGCCGTGCCCGACGCGCTGCTGGTGCCCGTGGGCATCGCCTACGACCTGGCTCCGGGCGGGCTGCGGCAGCGTGCAGCGGTGAGAGCAGGGCTCGCACATCCCTGGCACTGCCCTGGGATCAGCGTTCCCCAAACCCCTGGGAAACGCTGCTCCCTCATCCCTGGGGAGATCCCTGGGGAGCGGCATGGCCCGGATCTCTGGGGGCATCCCTGGGGGTGGCATCCCCCCGAATGTGCCACTGACCCCTCGGTGCCCTGTCCTGGCAGCCCCCGGAGCCCCTGGGGCTGGGCTCGTGTCTGCGGGCAGCGTTCCAGGCCCTGTGCTGCCGGCACCATGGCTTTGCCCGCGTGGATTTCTCCCAGCCCTTCTCCCTACGGGTACGGCATCCCCTGCACCCATCCCCTGCATCCATCCCCCTCTGGGAGACCCTTCCTGGGGTGTTGGTGGGCTTTGGGCTGCCTGGGGGAGCCAAGAATCCATCCAGGCCCTGTGCTGCCGGCACTGTGGCTGTGCCCAGGTGGATTTCTCTCAGCCCTTCTCCTTATGGCTATGCCAGCTGCAGATCCATCCCCTGCACCCATATCCCCCTGGGAGACCCTTCCTGGGGTGTTGGTGGGCCTTGGGCTGCATGGGGGGATCTGGAATCCATCCTGGGGATGTCTGTGCTGCTCCCAGCCCTGGGGATGCAGGGTGAGCTCCTGCTGCTGCGGGCTGGGAGCACCCACAGGCTCCTTCGTGCTCATCCCCAGGAGTTTGTGGACAACAACCTGGTGGGGCCCATGCTCAGAGGGAGTCCCCCGGAGCAGCTGCTGCTTCCCACCATCCTGGGCAGGGGGTGAGGAGCTGAGCCTTTGGGGGCAGCGTTCCCCTTTCCCCTGGATCTCTGCCCCCGGCGCTCTCCTCACCCTCTCATCCCAACTGCCCAGCCTGCTGGATGTGGGGAGCGTGGGGAATCCGGGCCCCACTTTGGGGACAGAAGAGGAGATTTTGGTGACAGCACTGGGGCTGCACGCACTGAGCGGTGAGGGGCAGACTGGGGGGTCCCTGCATCCCTTGGGATGGCATTCCCTGCTCAGGAATGGGGGCAGGTTAATAAATCCCCCCTGGATAACGAGGGCCTCTCCCCCACTGCAGATTCCAGAGCCTGCTCTGCTGTCACGGCCGTGGGAATCACCGCAGCGCTGCTGCTGCACCGCTACCAGGAGGTGGGAGAGGGGTTCCATGCAATCCCCCATTCCCTGAGAGCAGCCAGCATTCCCACTGGGAACCACCCTGAGAGCAGCCAGCGTTTGCAGTGAGGATCCCCTCTCCCCGTGTCCCCAGGTGGTGCTGCTGCCCCAGCTCCTGTGGGATTTCTCCAAGCTGCTGGAGCAGCTGCTGCTGCGGGGCCGGGCCGTGAGCTGCTCGGGGCGGCTGCGGGTGCTGCTGCTGCACAGCCTGCGCCTGCTGCCGCCCCTGCAGCCCCTGCAGCCCCCCCTGCGCCTGCTGCAGCCCCCCCGGGCCTCGGCCCGGGCACGGCTGGGACAGCTGGCGGGGGGGGTCCGGCACCAGCTGGCCGGGGAGGCCGTGGGCGGTGAGTGGGGACACCGGGGCTGGGGACAGGGGACACCAGTGACACCGGGCAGGGGTGGCGGTGCAGTCTGAGGAGCACCAGGGGTGTCGTTTATGTCGTGGGGGTCAATGACATTGGGATTTGGGACAGCAGGGTTCGGTGATGCCAGGGAGGTTGGTGACATTGGGGATTCAGTGCCACCAGGGTAAGGGGCAGTGGGGAAATGGGACATGCAGGGTATTATTGACAGTGGGGATGGGGGCATTGGGGCATTGGGGATGCCAGGGCTCAGGGGCACTGGGGTGTTCGGTCACTCCGGGACTGGTGCCAGCCCTGTGCCCTCAGCCTGTGCCATCCGTGCCCTGGTGCTGGAGATGCTGCCCGTCCTGGGGCCGCCCTCCAGCCTCACCAAGATCGTGCTGAGCCGGGACGAGCTGCTCCACAAGATCCTGGAGCTGCTGCAGCTGCTGCCCCCCACCCTGCTGGGGCTCCAGGTGGGGACACGGGGCTGGGCTGTCCCCCCCCAGCCCTGCTGGGGACACGGGGGTGGCCTGTCACCCCTGTGCTGTGTCCCCAGCCCTGCCGGCCTCCTGACTGCCACAGCCTGGACGTCCTGGACAAGCTCATCCTCGGGGGGCTGCTGGAGGAGGAGGTGGTGGGTGACCCCCGGGGTTTGCCATGGGGCACAGGGGAAGGGTGGCTGCCAGGGGGCTGGCACTGCTGTCCCCCCATGGGGCACAGGGGCACACGGGGGTGTCACTGCTGTCCCCACAGGCAGAGGGTGAACGCTGGGGCTGTGATGGGGGGCACAGGGGCAGGGGGATGGCATTGCTGTCCCCCTGTGGGGCACAGGGACAGGGTGGCCGCCAGGGGAGGTGACACTGCTGTCCCCCTGTGGGGCACAGGGACAGGGTGGCTACCAGGGGAGGTGACACTGCTGTCCCTCCATGGGGCACAGGGGCAGGGGGATGGCATTGCCGTCCCCCCGCGGGGCACAGGGGCAGGGGGTGGCACCGCTGTCCCCGCAGGCCGAGGAGGAGCGCTGGGGCTGCGATGTGGCCCCGCGGCGCCCCGGGCGGGGACAGTCCCTGGGCTTCTTCACGGATGACAGCAACAGTGACAGCGAGCTCGAGCTCGGCGTCCCCAAGCAGTGCTACAAGGTACTGGGGGGTCCCGCTGTTGGGGGGCTGCGGGGAGGGCGGTGTCCCCCAAACGTGGCCCTGTCACCCCCACAGCTCCGCGGGCCCCAGGGCTTCCCCGGCTTCCTCCTCTTCCTGTGCCGCCTGCTGAGCCCCGTGCTGCAGACCTACGGCCGCGCCGTGCAGTTCCTGCAGAGACCCCCCTGGCCCCAGCCCGGTAGGACCCCCCGGCCTGGGGAACCCCCCGGCACTCGCTGGGGACACTGAGGCACGGGACCTGACCCCCCCTCCCCACTGCAGAGCAGGACTACGTGGAGGCACTGCTGGAATTCCTGGCCGAGGATGAGGATGGTGAGTCGGGGGGTGGGTTTGGCTTTAGTGCCCCCCAAACCAGGCTGAGGGGCCTTGAGAGGTGGCATTGGGGTTCCCTGGGATCTCTCTCCCCACAGGGTATCCCGACAGGAGCCTGGCCCTGAGCTCCCTGCAGAGTTTCAAGGACATGGGGGTAAGCACAGCTGCCCCAGCCCCCCAGCATTGCTGCTCCCTCCTGACCTCCCCTCCTGACCTCCCTGTGCCCCCCCAGGTGCTGGAGGAGCTGCAGACCCCCACGGGACCCGCCCTGCAGCTCTCCCAGCCGTTCCAGTCTGCGTCCAGCCGGGAGAAGCTGGCAGCCTTCATCCAGCAGTTCACGCAGCTGTAGCCCCCAGACCCCCCAGACCCATAAACGCAGAGAGCAGAGGCTCGTGGATTTATTGACCCCACGGGGGGGAGGTGGGTCCCGGGCTTGTCTCCGCCGTCACACCACCCTGTTGCAGATGGTGCCCAGCTCCTCAATCTCACACTGCACCTCGTCACCGGGCTGCAAGGGGGGGACACGGTGGCACCTGTCCCCACTGAGGTCCCCATGTCCCCCCCGAGCCCCCATTTCCCCTCACCTTGAGGAAAACGGGCGGTTTGCGAAAGACCCCCACTCCTGCGGGGGTCCCCGTCAGCAGGACGTCCCCAGGGACCAGTGTCACAAACCTGGGGGCACAGGGGGGGTCAGCTGGAGCCTCCCGGGGTCTGGGGGTCCCCAGGCCCCCGTTCCTACCGGGACACCCAGGCCACGAGGGCGGGCACCCCGAAGATGAGGTGCTGGGTGCTGCTGTCCTGCATGCGCTGCCCGTTGACGCTGCAGCGGATCCAGAGGTTGTGCACATCTGCAGGGGACACGGGGGACACGGGGACAGTGCCACCGTGCCCCCACCGTGGGGGCAAACACGGGGAGCACGGCCCCGTGTCCCTGCCGCACCTGGCACCGCCTCCCTGGTGACAATGGCCGGCCCCAGGGGACAGAAGGTGTCGAAGGTTTTGCCCAGCAGCCACTGCCGCCCGTTGCGCCGCATCTGCCAGTCCCGGGCGCTCACGTCGTTGGCCACGGTGTAACCCAGCACGTGCTCCAGGGCCGCCGACTCCTGGGGACGGCAGGGACACTCACGGGGGACACGGCCGGGGGGTCCCGAGGTGGGGACAGTCAGGGGGACACGGCCGGGGGGTCCCGAGGCACGGAGGGGTCGGGGGTACCTCGATGTGCCGCCCCCTCTTCCCGATGACCGCAGCCAGCTCCACCTCCCAGTCCAGCTCCTGCGGGGACAGAGGGGCTGGGGGCGCCATCCCGGGGGGCTGTCCCCGTTGGGGGACACCGGGGGGACAGCGGGTACCCACGCTGGTGTCCTGGGGGTGCACGATGTCATCGAAGGGCCCGGCAATGGCGCTGGGGAACTTGCTGAAGATGAGGGGCTCCCGGGGCACCTTGGCCGCCTGCTCGCGGCAGTGGTCGTGGTAGTTGAGCCCCACGCAGATCACCTTCTGGGGGTCCCCCACGGGCGCCAGCAGCCGCGCAGCCCCCCGGGACACGCGGTGCTGCCCCGACTGCAGCGCCCTGCGGGGACACGGGGGCGTTTGGGGCACCCCCGATGGGGGGACGCGCTTTGGGGGGCTCCAGGAGGGCCTGCTGTGGTTTAGGGACTCTCCTTTCAGACCTCAGGTTGGGGTCAGGCTCTCTTGGGGGTCACACATCATGGGGAGGGGGAAATCACCCGTGGTTTGGGATTCCCACCCTTTGGGGGGCCAGCTCTTGGGGTGACCCACTTTGGGGTCATCCAAAGCAGCAGGCAGATTTAGGGGGGCCGCTCCTGGGGGATCCCTGAGGATTCACCCCCGTTTTGGGGCTCCCTCTCCTTTTGGGGGCTCCTCCATTGCTGGGTGTCACCACCTTTAGGGATCGCCC
Source organism: Zonotrichia albicollis (assembly GCF_047830755.1). NCBI lineage: Eukaryota > Metazoa > Chordata > Aves > Passeriformes > Passerellidae > Zonotrichia > Zonotrichia albicollis. The sequence continues at coordinate 9,128,663 of NC_133844.1, read as the reverse complement.
ACCTTGGGGGTCCCCCACCTTCTTTGGGGTCACTTTTGGGGGTCCCCCACCTTCTCTGGGGGTGCCCGTTGGCCTCACGCACCTCTGGGCGAGCTCCAGCCCGCGGGGGCCGATCTCCAGGAACTCCCGCATGGACCGGGGCAGGTCGGGCTCGGCCGCGCTCAGATCCACCAGGTCCCCCCCGGGCGCCTCCTCCAGCCCGAGCCGGGGCCCCCCGCCCGCGGCGCCGCGGAACCGCACCAGGCGCAGCGCCCCGCGCATCGCCTGCGGCACCGGGCCCGGTGAATCCCGGCCCCGGGACGGATCCCCCGCACTCCCGGGGATGCGCTCCCGGTTCCCCCAGCTCCCTCCATCCCAGGGATCCCCCTGGTTCTGCCCAAACCCGGACCCCGGGGATTCCCCCCGTTTCGCACCCACTCAGTCCGACCCCAAGGGATTCTCCACCGACCCCACACTGTCCCCAGTCCAGCCCCGAGTCCCGCACAGCCCCGATCCTGGGGATCCCCACATTTATCCCACAGAGCCCCGATCCCGAGGATCCTCCTCCCCGTTCCCGGGCATTCCCCCGTTTCCAGATCCCCCCGTTCCCATGGATACCCCCGTTCCCAGGGATTCCCCCCCCGTTGTTAGGGATCCCCCCCCAATCCCGGGGGTCTCACACGCCGCTCCTCCCCCGCTCCGCCAGAGGGCGCTGCGGGCCCCGCCCCGTCACGTGGCACGTCAAGGTCGCCGCGCCGAGACCCCGCCCCCTTCGGGCCGCCCAATGGGAGCGCACGGGGGGCGGGGCCAGATTTTCAATGAGAGCCAATGAGATGAGATGGCTGAGGGGCGGGGCCGCGGGACGGGGAACGGGGTCAGGAATGGGAACGGGACCGGGAGTGGGAACGGGACCGGGAATGGGAATGGGAGAAGTACGGGGAACGGGACAGGGACTGGGAATGGGAGACGGGGCCGGCCACGGGCAGGGCCCGAGAGCAGGACAGGAACCCCCGGGACCCCGCGCGTGCCTCCCGTCCCCCTTGACTCCATTTGACCCCTAAATCGTCACCGTTTGGTTTATTTATAAAATCCCCCTCCCCACGCTGCTGGAGCAGGGGCTGTGCTTTGGGTCGCTGTCTGGGGGCTCCATCTCACGGCTGCCCTGTGGACACCCCCACACCCGGGCTCCCATCTCGAGGGTCCCCAAGTCCCTGGGGTGGGGTCTGTGCTGTCCCTGCACCGCCAAGGGGGGAGGGTCCGTGTCTAGGGGCGCTCAGCTCAGCCCCCCAAAATGGGTCAGTCTGGGGTGGCGGCGCCGTGCCCGGGGGGCTCTGGTGGCAGCGTCGTCCTTGTCCTTGTCCTGTCCCGTCTCTGGGAGCCACATGCTGGACTTCTCCTGCCTCTGGTTCGTCTGAAACAGCAGAAAAACTCCGGGGGGAGCAGGGTCTAGAGCACGCTGTGGAAAATCTGCATGGAGCTCATGATGTCTTTGTCCTGGCGAGGAGAGAGCAGAGACCTCGTGTCCCCCTTCTCTTGTCACCCTTTTGCCATCTCCCTCCTGTCCCCTCCTGTCCCCAGCATCCCACACTTCCCATCCCAGCCCTCCTTCCTCCCCAAATCCTTCTCCCAGCTCCAAATCCCGCACCTCCCCTCCTGTCCCTCCTCTCCCGTCCCACTCCCACCATGTCCCCTCTCTCCTGCTGCCCCCAGCGCGTCATTCCGGGATAGAACGAGGATGAGGAGGATGAGGATGAGGATGAGGATGAGGATGAGGATGAGGATGATGCCCCCCGGAGCCCCTCACCTCCTGGCAGGTGGCCAGGAACTCCTCGAAGGTCACCACGCCGTCCCCGTTCCTGTCCATCTTCTGCAAGGGAGGGCCGGGGCTCAGTGGGGTTCAGTGGCCCTGGGGACACCTTGGGGACACCTTGGGGACATTCTCACCTGGAAGAAGAGCTCCACGTGCTGGGCGGGCGCGCTGTGCCCCGGGGCGGGCTGGCCCATCATGGCATAGATGGACTTCATGATCTCCAGCATGTCCTGGGGGCGACACAGGGCGCTGGCAGCCCCCGCCCGCCTGTGCCCGCCCCGCCACCCCCGCTGTCCCCCAGTGTCACCTCCTTGCTGATGCAGCCGTCCTTGTTCACGTCGTAGAGGTCGAACGTCCACCTGAGCTTCTGCTGCTCCGTGCCCCGCAGCAGCACCGAGAGCCCCACGGCGAAATCCTGCCCGCACGGGGGGGCGGCGGGAGGGACCCTGACCCACCCTGACCCGCCCTGACCGACCCTCACCCACCCCGACCCGCCCTGACCCCGGCCCGCCGCCGCCCCATCGATGCCGGCCGCCCCGGGGATTGCAGCCCTATTGATCCCGTTATTTTTACCCGGCCACAGCCGGGAGGAGGAGGAGGAAGGGGGCAGGATGTGATGAATCACGGCGCTGGCACGGCCGTTCCCCCCGGAATTCCCACCTGGAAGCACAGAGCCCCGTTGCGGTCCGCGTCGAAGGCGTCGAACAAGAAGTGCGCGTAGGAGCTGGCGTCTGCGGGGACCGGACCGTGACCCCCGGTACCGCCCCGGTACCGCCCCGGTACCGCCCCGGCCCCCGGGACCCCCGACTCACCGCCGCGCGGAAAGAAGCGCGAGTAGATGAGCGTGAAGGTCTCCTCATCCACGAGCCCGCTGGGACACTCCTGCCGGGGCAGCGGCGCCGGTGACCCCGGGGCCCCGCGGGATTGGGGGGGCTCGGGGCTCGGGACCCCCGACTCACGTTCTTGAAGCCTCGGTAGAGGGACTGCAGCTCGGTCTTGGTGAACTTGGTGCGGGCCAGGAGCTGCTCCAGCCCCTCGGGCGGGTGCCGGGCCGTCGGCAGCTCCACGTCGGGATCGCCGCTGTCTGCGGGGGAGACCCGGGGCGGAGACCCCCTTAGGGACCCCCTTAGAGACCCCCCCTTCGCCCCCAAACCCGCGGCAAAGTCCCCCTTAGCGAGCCCCCAAACCTGGGCAAAGACCCCCTTATGGACGCCCCCAAACCCCCAAAACCACCCCGGGCAAAGATCCCCTTAGAGACCCCCTTAGGGAACCCCTTAGGGACCCCCTTGCACCCCAAACCCGGGGCAAAAACCCCTTAGAGACCCCATATGGGACCCCCTTTTCCCCCCCAGACTCTCCCCACGGCCCCGGAGCTCCCCGAGGCCCCGCGGGTGTCGGTCCCGGGGCTTTCCCCGCGCTCCCGGGGCTCCGAACGTTCCCGAGCCGCCTCTTGGCCGCCCGGCCCGGCGCGAGGTAATTAATAAATGATGCTTCATTAATAATTCGCGCTCGGGAAGCCCCTGCGGGGCCCTTCAGCAATTTTGGGATGGGCTTGGGAGCCCCGAACGTTCCCAGGCGCTGTCAGAGGGGGCTGAGGGGTCTCGGGGGACCTGGGGGGGCATTGGGGGTCCCTAGTGTCCAATCTCGGGGTTTTGGGGGTCCTGTGTCCAATCTCAGGGGTTTTGGGGGGTCCTGTGTCCAATCTCGGGGTTTTGGGGGTCACTGTGGGGTCGTGACCCCCACCTCGGGGGGCTCGTTGGGGTCAGCACCTGCTCAGAGCCCTCCCGGCCCTCCTTGGGAAGGTTTGGGGGTCACCGGGGGTCCCCATTGCCCGTTCCTGGGGGTTAAAGGGGCGAGGGAGAGCTCTGGGGTGGGGGTCCCATTTCCCCCCAGGTATTTGGGGTGGGGGTCCCCATTCCCGGCTGTTTTGGGGATGCTCTGGGGGTGCCCCCAGGCCAGGGCACTTCAGGGGGTTTGGGGGCTCTGCCCGCTCCCCCGCAGCCCCAAATTCTCCTCCTTCCCCCCAGACCCTCCCGAGGGGACCCCAGACCCAAACCCGGCTCTGCTCCGGGAGGTCACCGGGCAGTGGGGCCGAGCCGTCATTAATTCATTAATCAGCGCTAATTGGGGCTCGGGGAGCGGGGGGTACCTTCGGCAGAGATGGGCTCCAGGATGCCGAACTGCTTGAGCACGGCGATGAAGAGGAGGATGACCACGGCCACGGCGCACAGCTCCATGCCCTGGATGCCCATGGCCCCGGGGGCACGGGGGGCTCCGGGGGTCCCCCGAACCCTGCGGGGCTCCTGCGGCAGCGCGGGGCGGGTGCTGCCCTGCCCGTCCTGCCCTCCTCCCCTCCTCCTCCTCTTCCTCCTCCTCCTCCTCCCCTGGCACCCTGCCCCCAGCCCCGCGGTTTTTGGCTCTTTCCCACACAAGTTTGGGGTTTTTGTGGGGCGGGGGTCCAGGGCCGCTCCCCCCGCTCCCGCAGCACCCCCGGGGGTCGCGGCACCGCCGGGAGGGTCCCGCGGGAGCGGCCTCGAAACTGGGGGGGAAAAAGTCCTGAGTGCCCCCCCGGGCCGGGGGATCGATGGGATCGATGGGCATGAGTAAGCAGCGAGGGCAGGGAAACTGAGGCACGGAGGGCGGGCGGCGGGGCTGTCCCCTCCCCGCGCTGGGTGTCTCGCAGCCCCGGGGACATCGCGCCTGTCCCCACGGGGTGTCCCTGTGTCCCCCGGTCCGGTCCCTGTGTCCCCTCGGGGTGTCCCTGTGTCCCCGGGGGTGGCCCTGTGCCCCTAGGGTGTCCCTGTCCCCTCACACTGTCCCTGTGTCCCCCGGTGTGTCCCTGTCCCCTCGGGGTGTCCCTGTCCCCTCACACTGTCCCTGTCCCCCCACACTGTCCCTGTCCCCAGAGTGTCCCTGTCCCCTCGGGGGTCCCCTCTCCCATCCCAAATCTCAGCCCCGCCCCCTGGGACCCCCGGACCCGCTCTGGGGGCGGGGCCACACACAGGGGCGGGGCAGTATCGGGGCGTGGCAAGGACAAGGGCGTGGCACACAGGGCGTGCCCACCATAGGGGCGGAGTCAATCACATGGGGGTGATGTATAGGCGGGGTCTCCCGCAAGGGGAGGGGCTCCGAGCTTGTGGGCGTGGCTCCGGTGCTTCCGCGCCGCTTCATCTGGCGTTCCCGCCGTCCCGCTCAACGTCACTTCCGCTTCCGCCCGCGCCGGAAGTGCCGCCAGTCTCGCCGCCATGGCCTCAAGGTTACTGCGGGTGAGCGCGGCCCTGCGGCTCCTGCCCGCGGCCTCGGCCCGCGCCGCGCCCGCCCGCCAGCTCGGCGTGCCCGGTGAGCGGGGGCGGGGGAGCGGGGGGCACGGCGGGGGGGACGGCGGGGGGAGCGGGGCGGGATGGGGTGCGTGTGTGTAACCCCGGTGTGACGGAGCCCCGCAGGAAACCTGGCCAGCGATGAGGAGCAGGCGACCGGCTTGGAGCGGAAGGTGATGGAGGCCACGAACAAAGGGCTGGTGAGTGCCGGGGAGCGCGGTGGGGCTGGGGCCGGGGTCAGCCGGAGGGCGGGGGTGGCCCGAGGGATGCCGAGGGGCTCCGGGGCGGTTTCGGGGTTCGGCTACCCTTGGAGGGGCAGAGATTGGCGGATGGGTGTCAGGGGGAGCCTCACGGTGTTCTGCGGGGGTTCGGGGGTGGCCGCGGGCTTGGGTTATTTCAGGGTTCTCGTGCCCTTGGCGGGGGTGGGGTCAGAGGGGTCGGGGGTGAGGAGATCTGGGGGTCCCGGGGGTTTAGGGGGTGCTCGGGTGGTGGGGGGCTCATCTGGGGGGTGGTATTCCAGTGTTGGTGCCCTTGGAGGGCTGCAGAGTCTGGGGCTGGAGAGTTCTGGGGGCTCAGAAGTGGGGGACTCTCAGGCACAGGGGGTCTCGGGGTGGAGTTGGGGATGCCAGGTTTGGGGTTCGCGGGGCCAGGCTGCCCTCGAGGGGTTCTGGGGTGGCTCAAGGGGTCTCAGAGCCCGGGGTGCCCTCCAGGACCCGTACAGCATGTTCCGGCCCAAGCGCTACGCGGGCACCAAGCAGGATCCCAACCTCGTGCCCTCTGTGTCCAACAAGCGCATCGTGGGCTGCGTCTGTGAGTGCTCCTGGCCCTGTCTGTGTGTCCGTCCATCCCTGTGGCCGTGCATCTCACGGTCCCTGTGTCCATCTGTCCTGTGCTCATGTCCGTGTGTTTGTCCTTTAACTGTCCATGTGATCATCCATCCCTGTATCTGTCTGTCTGTCCCTTTCCTGTCTGTGTGTCCATCCTCCCACCCATGCCTGTCCACGGTGTCTGCGTGTCCATTCCTGTCCCTTGTCCATTTGTCCGTCCCCTTCTGTCCTTGTGCTCTGTCCCGCGCTGTCCCTGTCCCTCTGTCCCCGTCCCCCTGTCCCTGTCCGTGTGTCACACGCTGTCCCTGTCCCCCCAGGTGAGGAGGACAGCAGCTACGTGGTTTGGTTCTGGCTGCACAAGGGCGAGCCCCAGCGCTGCCCCTCCTGCGGTGCCCACTACAAACTGATCCCCCACGAGCTGCCCCACTGAGGGGCCCCCAAATTCCCCCACACTGCTGCCCCACTGAGGGCTGGGGGACCCCCAAATCCCCCCAAACTGAGCTGCCCCACCGAGGGGCTGGGGTCCCCCTCCCTCCCCTCCTGGGGCTCTGTTGGACCTCCCAATTACCCCCATAAAGAGTTTGTGTGGAGAGCCTGGCTGTGTCTGTGCTGGGGGTATCACCATGGGTGGGGAGGGGTCCAGGGGGTCTGAGGGTAACCTTGGGGCAGAATTTGGGCTGGGGGGACCCCATCTCATTGTCCCCTTGCCCTGGGGCTGGGTGGGGTGGGACACTGAGTGGATTCCGTGGTGGCTTTGTCCCCTTTGTCCCCTGAGCACTGAGGGGGCTGGGTGGGTCCCAGAGCCTCCTGGGGGCCCCACAGACTCCTGGACAGATCACCGCCCCCTCCCACACACACAGGGGACCCCCCAGGGCCGTTTGTCCCCTCGGGCGTGCGCTGGCCTGTCCCGTGGGTGTCACCCAAGAGGGTCCCAGGGTGCCCGTCCGGGTGGGCGCCGGTGGCTGCATCTCCTGGGGGAGGACCTCAGGATGTCCCTGAAGGTTCCCAGGTGATCCCCAGAGACCCTGCGTGGTCCCAGGGTGTCACTTAGGGGTGACCATGGCCGGGACTCGAGGACTCCCCTTGGGCAATTCCTCCCTGCCTGGGGTCAGGGCTAGGTCTGGGGTGTTCCAGAATGTTCTGGGGGGCTCCGGGAGGTTCTGGAGGGTTCTGGCAGGTTTTGGTGGGTTCTGCCCTCCAGGCCCAGCTCAGGGCAGACTTTGGAGTTTGCCCGTCCAAAGTGTGGCCACAGAGCCGCTGACCAGCCATGATGTCATCGATGATGTCACGCTGACTGGCCATGACATCATGCATCCCCGGCCGGAGGGGGCGGAGCTGTCTGCCTTGCTGGCCAATGGGAGCTGAGCTAACAGTGAGAGACAGCTGAGGGTGGGGCTTTGGACACCACGGGCCAATGGGGGCAGCAGGAGGCTGTGATTGACAGCGGGGGAGGGTGGAAATCTGCACTCAATGAAAGGCGGAGCTGGGGGCGGGGCTTCACGGACCAATAAGAGGTGCCACTGCCCATGACTGACAGCCGGTGGGGCGGGGCCCTGGGCTGCGTTGACCAATAGGAGCGAGCGGTGACCGTGATTGACAGCCGGGCAGCAGAACGCTGCGCTCAATGGAGGGGAGGGGGCGACGGGGCGGGGCCCGGGCCCCGCGAGCAATGGGAGGCGTGGCCGCGGTGACTGACAGCTGGGGGCGGGACTCGGAGCGATGGAATTGGTGGGGAGGGGGCTTCGGGGCGGGGCCTAGAGAGGGGGCGGAGCTTCGCCGGGGGCGCGCGGGGACGCGGCGGGCGGGGCCTCCGGCGCACGTGACGGCGGCGGTGCGGCGGTGACGTCAGCGGTGTCGCAGCGGGGCCGGAAGCGGGCGGCGCGCGGGGCGGGCGGACAAGATGGCGGACGGGGACAGCGGCAGCGAGCGCGGCGGCGGCGGCGGGTTCGGGACCGCCCGCGGCGGGGCGGGGGGGGCCGGCCCGGCCGCGGGGCCCGGCGGCGGCGGCGCGGCCGGCCCCGAGCAGGAGACGCAGGAGCTGGCGTCCAAGCGGCTGGACATCCAGAACAAGCGCTTCTACCTGGACGTGAAGCAGAACGCCAAGGGCCGCTTCCTCAAGATCGCCGAGGTGGGCGCGGGCGGCTCCAAGAGCCGCCTCACGCTCTCCATGGCCGTGGCCGCCGAGTTCCGCGACTACCTGGGCGACTTCATCGAGCACTACGCGCAGCTGGGCCCGTCCAGCCCCGAGCAGCTGGCCCAGGCCGCGGGGCCGCCGGGCGAGGACGGCGCCGGGCCCCGCCGCGCCCTCAAGAGCGAGTTCCTGGTGCGGGAGAACCGCAAGTACTACCTGGACCTGAAGGAGAACCAGCGCGGGCGCTTCCTGCGCATCCGCCAGACCGTGAACCGCGGCCCCGGCGGCCCGGGGGGGTTCGCGGGAGGCCCCCCCGGGCTGCAGAGCGGCCAGACCATCGCGCTGCCCGCCCAGGGCCTCATCGAGTTCCGCGACGCCCTGGCCAAGCTCATCGACGACTACGGCGGCGAGGAGGACGAGCTGGGCGGCCCCGGCGGCGGCGGCCCGGGCGGCGGGGGCCTCTACGGGGAGCTGCCCGAGGGCACGTCCATCACCGTGGACTCCAAGCGCTTCTTCTTCGACGTGGGCTGCAACAAGTACGGGGTGTTCCTGCGGGTCAGCGAGGTGAAGCCGTCCTACCGCAACGCCATCACCGTCCCCTACAAGGCCTGGGCCAAGTTCGGCGGCGCCTTCTGCCGCTACGCCGAGGAGATGCGCGACATCCAGGAGCGCCAGCGGGACAAGCTCTACGACCGGCGCGCCGGCCCGCCGGGACCCGGCAGCGGCAGCGGCGCCGGTGACGACTCCGACGGCGACGACGTGGACGACGACTGAGCCGATCCCCCCAGCCCTCGACCCCGACGCCGGCCCCCCACCACCCCCCCCGAGCCCCGGGGCGAGCGGGTCCCCGATCCCCCCTCCCAGCGACGGGGCAGAGGGGTCCCGGAGCCCCCCTTCCCCCTCCCAGCGACGGGGTGAAGGGGTCCCCAAACGCCCCGGGTCCCCGCTCCCAGCAAAGGGACGAAGGGGTCCCCGAGCCCCCCCCCCCCAGCAGCGGTGGGGCGCGGGGGTCCCCGAGCCCCCGAGCCCCCCCTCCTGCCGCCACCGGCGAGAGAGAAACCGGCCCGACCGTGCCGTGGCCCCCCGGCCCCTCCCCGGCTCCCACCAGGGACCCCCGCACCCCAGGACTCGCTGCTTTGGGGGGGGCAGGGGGTCACCCGCAGCCCCCTCCTCTCCCGGTGCCCCCCCATCTAAACCAGCACGCGAGGGCCCCGGAGCCGAGCGGCGGCGGCAGCGCCGGGGGCGGGGGGGGCAGCGGAGGCACCTTGGACCAACGGCCGTTCCCTCGGCTTGTGATTTTCCCTTCATTTTCCTTTTTTTTTTTTTTTTCCTTTCCTCCTCTTTCCACTTTTTTTTTTTTTTTTGGGTGGGGGGAGGTTCTGTTTGGTTTTTCGGTTTTTTTTTTTTCGGGATGCAAACTCCAGGCGCCCGAACTGGAACCCGCCCCGAGCTGGCGGCTCCCTGGCAATTAGGGAAGATTTCCTCGGTTTTGCCGATTTCTGACCGTTTTTCCCCCCCTCCCCGTTTCCCGCCGGGAAGGGGGAGGCGCCGGCACAAAGCACAAGGAAAAACTCGACGGGGCGAACCATCTTCCCCTTCTCTCCAAATAAGGCGCCTCCGGCCCCGTTTCACCAGGACCCGCCGGAATCCGCCCCTTGGCTTCACCCAAATTGGATTTTCCGGCCCCAAATCCGTGGCCACGCCCGGCCCCGGCACCTTGGGGGTGGATTTTGGAGGTTTATTGTTATTTTTTGCCTCCTTTTGTCTTTTTTTGCCCCCCTGGGCCCGGCCCTGGCGCCGCCTGGTCCCTCCAGCCACCTCCTATTAAACACATTTTTCCACTCTCAAATAGTCTTTTTTTTTTAATTCTTTTTCACTCCCTCGGCTCAGTCCTGCCCTGTACAGAATTCCGGTTTTTCACCCCGTTTTCCCATAACTCTGAACTCCATCGCTCTCATTCCAAAGTTTTGCCTCTTCTTCTCCAACGGTTTCACCACTTGTAGGACTTTTCTTTTTTTTTTTTCTCCTTTTAATCCATTTTTGGGAGCCCAATCAGCTGCCTCCTTAATTTATTACCACGGATCCGGCATCTCCCTCTCTCCATATTTATTGGGAAGTGAGGAACGGCCGCAGAGCCCTGGGGGAGCCCCCACGCCGCTGTCCATCTGTCCGTCCGTCCGGCCGGCCCCCGGCCCCGTCCCGCTGCTCCCGCCGCTCCCGCTGCCGTCGCTCTTTTTAAAGGGATTTTTAAAGCGAATTTCTTCCGTTTATCCCGTTTTTAAGCCTTCTCCGTCGCAAAGGACCCGGATCCCTCACTCACTCACTCGGGAGCAATAGTCCTTCCTCGATGGCCGATGTGTCCTGTACTGTATTTTGTACCCTCAGGCAGCTCTTTCCGGTGAATTCCTGCTGTATCCACCCATCCTCCTGGTCCTGTGTTCTTTGCCACGGAGAAAAATCCATAAACCACGACGGCGACGACGGGTTTGGGGGGAAGAACGCTCCCAGCTCCGCGGGACTCACCGGCGTCCAGCCGCGGGACCTCTCCTTTTATTTTTGAAGAGGATGAGATATATATATATATATATATATAAAAATATATATATATTCCTTTGGGTTTCTTTCTTTTGGCTGAATTGCGGTGATTTAGCCTTATTTCTACTCTGGGAGAGCGGCGGAATTGCTGCCGGCCCGGCCCAGCTCTGGGGAGCTGGCTAGAAATACGTGGAAGAGGAAAAAAAAAGCAAGGCAAAACCACCTAAATCCAGTAATAAACCCAAAAAAGAGCTCCCGGCGTTGGCCCAGGGAGCCTTTCCTGGCCAGAGAAGCGCTGGATCCATGGACACAACCTCCCACAGCCCCATTTGGGTGGGAAGAGCAGAGCACGTCGGGGGAAGACAGCGGAGAAAAACAGCCAAAATGAGATAAAATAGGGGAAAAAGGGGATTTGAGGTGCCAGCTGGAGCGAGGGGAGCGGCCATGGGGGCGGGGATCTTGGGGGGCAGTTTTGGGTTATTTTTTCTCTTGGAGCCCCCCAGGAGGCGTTGGGAGTGTCCCAGGAAAGCGGGACAACGCCGGCATCTCCCCCGACCCCCTTCCCATCTCTGTGTGTATAGACATGGCTGTGTGTACATAGCTCAGATTCGGTTGGGTTTTGGGTTGAATTCTGTAGAAAATGGGCAAATTGCTTTTTTCTCTTTTTTTAATTTTTATTTTTAAACCACAAACAGGGGGGAAGATATCCCGAATTCCTGGTACTTCCAGCTTTGCTGCCCCAGAGGGGCTGATGGAGAACGCGATGATGGCTGTACAGACAGAATATTGGAAGTCTTGTACAGCGCCCCAAAACCCACTGGAAAATGCCCCAAATGGCTGGGTCTGGAGCGGGTGGTGCTTCCAGGGCAAGTTCAAACAGCTTCAGTTCTTTTTGCCCTAAAAAATACAAAAGAAAATTTGGATTCTCCTGCCGTGTTTCCAGGCGATTTGGGGGCAGTGGGGGCTGGTTTGGGGGGCCACGCCATTGCTCCTCATGTTGGTGACAAAACCAACCCAGACCCTCACTGGCCTCTCATAAAAAAAGCAAAATGTGGGGAAAAAAAATCGCAAAAAACTGGAAAAGATTTTAAAAGAGCAGCTGAGGGAGCACTGGGGGTAGGCAGGGTGGTGCACCAGGGAGCTCAGCAGGTATTCCCAGTGTGGGCTCCGTGGATGCTCCCAGCTGTTCTTGCAGGGCGAGGCCCTCGCCCTCCTCGCCCTCCTCATCCTCGCGGAGCCGGTAGAGCCAGCGTTGCCGGGGTTGGGCGTTGGCGGGAGCAGCCCGATGCGGGCGGGACGGCCGGGGAGGAGCACGGCACGGCACGGCACGGCTCGGCCTGCAGCCCCATCCCACCCCGGGGCTCTGGCCTCAGAGCAGCGGTGAGAGCGGCTCCAGACACGGGGCAGCCCAGCCACGGGCTGGGACAGCATCGGTGCGGAGAGCGCTGCATCCTCCTCCAAGAGCTGGGTTCGCTGACAGCTGGGTCCTCCAAGAATGGCATCCTCCGAAAGCTGGATCCTCTGAGTGCCCGGTCCTCCTTCGAGAGCTGGATCCTTCAAGAACTGGATCCTCCAAGAGCTGGATCCTCTGAGAGTTGGATCCTCCAAACACTAGACCCTCCTCTTCGAGCTGGGGTCTTCTCCAAGCGGCAGATCCTCCTCGGAGAGTTGGATCCCCTGAGAACTGGATCCCGTGAATGTTGGATCCTCCTCCGAGCAGCGGATCCTCCTCGGAGCAGCAGATCCCGGGAGTGCCAACTCCCTCCCCGAGCGCTCGCCATGACGTCCCTTTGCCGAAAAGAGAAAAAAAAAGAAAGTTTTATTCCTGTTATTTTTTTAATGAAAGAAAAACAAAAACTAAAGCAAACCTGCACTTTAGGCGGCCGGGGGGGCCGGGGCCCCCGTGTCCCTTCCCTGCGGCCGGCGGGGCGGCTCCAGGGGCCGGAGGCAGGTCCTGGGTGTTACCACTAGCGCAGACGAGGCCGACGCGACGAACTCCTCCTGCTCCGAGCACTCCTGACGTAGCAGATTTTTGCAAATGGAGTTTTACAGTCTATATTTAAAGAATTGTATGTTTGTAACAAATAAAGTATGCGGAAAAGTGAATGAAAACCAGCCCGGGCCCGACTTGCTCCTTGGGGGTGCCGTGGGGGGCCCTGCAGGGTGGAGCTGGTGGTGAGGGGTGGGGTGGTCACCCTGTGGCATTGCAGGGACACGCAGGATGTCCCCCACAAACGGAACCTGGGGTGTCCTGAGGGGATCGCCTCACTCAGCGGAGCTGGGACCAGCACGGTGGGGAGGGAGGAGGCTTGGCGTGGCATAGGCATGGTGTGTCACAGCTCATGGTGTGTGCACAGCACAACGTGTGTGTGGGTGTGTGTGAGGTGTGCGTGCCAGCACACGGCTCCGTGTGTAAGGTGTGTGTAAAGTGAGTATACGGCATTGTGCCATCGCATGGCTGCCTGCTGTGGGAGGGTGTGTGTAAAGTGTGTGTAAGGCATTTGTGCCATCACATGGCTGCCTGCTGTGTGCGGGTGTAAGGCTGGCAGGGTTTGGCGCGGCCCGTGTGCGGTGAGTGTGCCATGGCTCAGGCAGGTGTGTGTGCACAGATGCGAAAGCGTTGCGTGCCACGCACACGCCTGCGTGCCGTGTGTCAGGTGCGTGTGCCGTCCCACGGCCGTGCCATCCCGGAGCGGTGCCCGGGGCGCCATGCCGTGTCCCCGCCGTGCCCGTGCCGTGTCCCCACCGGCCGGCGCTGCCGCAGCCGCCGCCCCCCGCGCTGCGGCTCCCTGCGGGCTCGGGCTCATCTGAGGACACGCGGGGACCGCCTGCGCATGAGCCGCCGTCACCGCCATCGCTGTCACCGCCACCGGGGCCCGCCGCGACCCCCGCCCGCCCCGCGGCTCCTCCCCGTGCCGAGCCCGCGGCCCGCATACCCCCGCGGCCCGGGGAGCGGCTCCTCCGGCCCCATCCCCGGCCCCACCGCACCCCGCAGCTGCTGCGGCCCCCCCGGGCATCGGGGGAGCTGGGGACAGCTGGAGGGGCCCCGGGGACAGCCGGGGGGCCCTGGATGGAGCCCGGGGGGGCGCAGCCCGCGGCAGTTGCTGCACCCCGGGGCAGGTGCGGCACTCCCGGGGTGCAGAGGCAGCTGCGGCATGAGGGGTGGGCGCACCCTGAGCCTCCCGGCAGCTGCAGCGAGGGGCGCGGGCCGCCTCGGCCCTGCCCAGTGCAGGGAAACTGGCACCGGGACAGCCGGGGGAGCAGGAACAGGTGCCGCCTCCCCCGGGCGGAGCGGGGTGAGGGGACCGTAGCCCCCCGGCGGTGAGAGGAGGAGCGGGCACGGTGCGCGGCTCTCCACCCCGCCCGCTATGGAGGGAAGCTGAGGCCCGGCCGGCAGGACACCCCATGGCCGTGGGGCAGCGGCCGCACGGGCTGAGGGGCCCGGGCCCCGGCTCCAGCCGGGCAGGACTGTGCTGTGCGGGGCTCCCCTGTGTGGGGTCCACCAGGTCCTAGCCGCTGCCCTGGCACCGACACTCGCTGGCGAATCCCCGGTTCCGTTTACGAGCTCAGCTCGCCCCACAGTGAGGTTCCATTCGGCACTGAACGGGGCCCGTCATGAGGAACTGAGGTTTTATTCGCTGTGACATGTTTGCTCGGAAAAGGGGCCCTCTTCCCCCCAAACAGGGCCGTGAGTTTTTGGGCTTTTTGGCCACACCGCCGTCAACACTGACAGACCCTCCGGCCTCTCAGGGTTCGCCCCAGCCCCCAGTCCGGCCCGGGGGCGGCGGGGTCCGTGTTACCTCACGACCGCTGCCCTCCTCACACATCCTACAGGGCAGCGCGGGGTTATTTGTGTACTGTTCCAGAGACACCGGCGGGCCCGGGTGTCCCCTCTCAGCCCCGAGCAGCGCCGGAGGAGCAAAGCCCCCGCAGCCGCCAAACCCCCGCGCTCCCCTCACGATCCGCCCCCCCTTCCCGGCTCCCTCACACAAACACGACCGGGGGCGGAGCGATAGAATGGGCGGGAAACAGCACCCGGTTTCGATTGGTTTGGTGAGCTGTCCATCATTGTAACCCCGCCTCTCATGGTGGCGTTCGTTATCACTATTCGCCATGCAGTGACGTCACCGACGCGAGCGCGCCCCGCCCTCACCCCGCTGCGTGCCGTGTGCAAAGGCAACACAGCCGTTAAACGAGCCGCTGGGCGGAGCCAGCGATGGACGAGAAAAGAAGCGGCTCGCCCATTGGGCACCGCGGGATGTTCAAACTAGTATGGGAGGCGGTGATTGGTGGAGACGCGGCGCGGCCCGCCGCCCCCGCCCGGGCGGGTCATTGTCTGGCGGCTCCTGAGGCGGGTCGGGCGCGGCGGTGGCTTTGGGGTTCGGACGACGGCGGCGGTACCATGGTGAGGGCAGGGGCAACGGTGCGGCTCGGGACTCGGGGGGCCGGCCAGGACAGCATGGCCGGGCAGAGCCGGGCCCCGCGGGGCCGCCAATGGGCGCCGCTGTCAGCGCAGGCCGGGCGGGGGGAGGGGGCCGGGCCCCGGTCCGTGACCTTGGGTCCGGCCCGGCGCTGCCCCGGTGCCCCGTGCCCGCTGCCGCCTGGTTCCCGGGCAGGGGGTTTGTGCTGCCCTCCAAGCCCGGCCCCGCCGGTGCCCTCCCGCGCTGTCAGAGCGGCGCGGTAGCGGCCGGGGTCCCCTCGGCCGCTGTTTGTGCCGGTTGTGGAGCGGTTGGATGGTAGGAAGAGGCTGTCGTGAGGGAAACGTCGGTCGAGGGGCCCGAACTGACTCTGTCAGCCGCCCGGCGCCTCCTCCGGGGTTACACGGACACATCTCAGCCTGCTTCCCGGGGAAACGGCCCGGTCCCGGGGGGAGAAACGGGGGTTCGTTCTGCCCGGTGCCCCGGTCCTGTGGGCCCGCAGGGGGAACGGGGGCAGCCGGGTGTGGAGCTGTCAGCCAGGGCGGGCAGGGGGATGCGGGTTACGGGTTCCGTGGGTCGGCAGGGTCGCTGAGGGGGTTCCGCGGGTCAGCGGGAGCGCTCTGTGGTTCCAAGGGCGGGTTCCGTGCGTTCGCAGCGGGTTCCGGCGGTTCTGTGCAGCCGCGGGGGTTCTGCCGTTCTCCGGAGATCCACGGGAGAGGCTCTGTGGGTCCGCAGGGGGCTCGGGGGGTTCTCCGGATCCACAGGTGGGCTCGGGGGGTTCCCGGGGACCTCCGGAGCCGGCGGTGAGAGCCCCGGTCCCTCCGCGGTAATGGAAACACCGTTGGGTTATGCAACTCCGGCTGCCGCCAAGAACTTGTGCTCGGGGATGTCTGGGAATGTGCGGCACGAGATAAGAAGTTGCTGCTTGCAGGGGTTTTATCCTGTTTGAAGCAATAAGAAAAAAAAAAAAAGGAAAGTTTGCCTGCCGTGAAGAAGCCAGCGGGTCAGAGCCAGGGAGGATTTCGCTCGGGAATGTGCTCCCAGCGAGGGGCTGTGGTGGAGAGCAGGGATGGAGACGCTGCAGGGATTGTCCCAAGGCGGAGGGTGAGGAGGGAATTGCTGGGGATTGTCCCCTCAGGAAGGAGGAGTCCCGGAACCCGCACTCCCAGCACGAGTGGGGTGATCTCCCATAGGGAGCAGGAGCCACCTGGGCTGGGGGCACTTCCCGTCGGGACAAACCTCGGGGTTCCTGCTCTTGGTAGTCAACCCCCCTGTGGAAATGTCTCAGGCAGGCAGCTCCGAGCTGGAAAACTTGCTGGGGCAGTGGGAAATTCACAGCTGCCTGATAAAAGCCCGCAGAGGGAACAGGCAGTGCTTTTCCCAACGCTGCTTGTTATTCCTGGAGCAAGGAAATATCCACAAATCCCCCTTGCCTCCCCCTTCCTTTCCCATCAATCTCCCTTCCCACCTCCAAAACGCCCCCCTTGAGTTCAGCAGCTTGATGCAGCAATGTTTTCTCCTGATGAAAGTAACTCCTACGGAGGGGATTAGCTGGGTCCCCCATGGCCTCGCCCCTCTGCTTGCTTTAATCACCTCGGGATTAATTAATGCCCCCTCGTGACTAATTTATTTTCCGATGTTTGAACTAAACCTTGTGTTAACTCCCACCTGTCCAGATCCTGGACATTCCCAGGTTAACCAGCATCTTCTTTTAAGGATTAACGTGCTGCACTTGCTTTCCTGGCATGTCTGAATCCTTTCAGCTCCCTCACCATGAGCCAAAATTCCTCCTTTTTAGAGGGGATGGGGATTGTGGGATCAATATATTCTAGAAAAACAGGGATTGTGGATATCCAGGGTGTTTACAGGCTCCCTTGTCTTTCTGTGGGCTGGAAAACTTGTTTTGGGGATTCTTATCCCTGTTTTTTTTTTACCTGGAGCAGATTTTGGGTTGCTGACGTCTTTCCCACAGGGAGGGTGCAGCTCCCTCTGCTTTCCTGCGTCACCCAGAGCTCTCACCTTCATTAGGAACAGCTCTCATTAGTGATTAATGATGTCATAGGGGCTTCCCATATCCCTGGAATCCGTGGATTTCCTGGCAGCGGATGGGAGAGCCCGTTCTCTCTTCCTTGTTACTCAGCAACTCCCAAACTCTGGGCTTTGGCATTTCCACCCCTCCCAACGTGGTTTTCATTAAATCCACCATTTCTGGGGCTCCTGGTGGTTTCCCACTCTGGAGTAGGATGGGAATTAGCCCCAAATCCCACAGGATTCACGTTCCCATGTGCAGGAACAGTGTCCTGCCCAGTGTCAGCGTGGGGAGAAATCGAATCTGAAAACAAACTGGACTCACAACTGGAAGAAAACTGAACAATGGGATTTTGGGCTGTTTTCCCCCCCATTTGGCATTTTCTGGAACATACCGGGAGTAGTGGCAGCAGGATGAGAGGCTGGGTGAGGGAGCAGCTGCTGCACCCTGAAACCCTCCCTTGTTTATCCCCTTGAATCCGCGTGGTTCGAGCGGCCCTGAGTTGCCAGGGAGCTGCCAGCTTATCCTGCAGCGGGTCCCTCTGGCTTAGAAATAACGAGATTGTTTGGATTCGGGGCTGATTAGATTAATTAACGGGCCCCTTTCTCCCGCAGGCTGGCGGCAAGGCGGGCAAGGACAGCGGCAAGGCCAAGGCCAAGGCCGTGTCGCGCTCCCAGAGGGCTGGGCTGCAGGTACGCTCAGGGTGCTGGGCACCCACACCTCTGATTTGGGGTAAAAACAGGGGGGTTTGGCACTTGGAGGGGCTTGGAGCCATGGGGGTTTTGCTGTCAGGTGGGACACAGACTGGGAGGATTAATTGGGAGAAGTGTTATATTATTATATTTATTATACTATTTATATTATAATGTTACATATTACAATATTTTATATTATATTATGTGGTATAATATTTTATATTATATTATTATATAATATATACTTTATTTTTATTATATATTTCTTTATATTTTAAATTAATAATTATTATTATTAAAATACAAGTATTTTATGCTATACAAGGTATATATTGTATATATATATATACAATATATACACTTACATACATTTTAGTAAATTATATTTTATGAGATATATATCATAAATATATATAATAAAAATATGCCAATATATATCATAACAATATCATGTGTTATTATAACATATGTTAATAGTAGCTACTATCTAGTAATAAATAAATTGGATTATGATCTGTTTGGAGAGCTGCAGCCCAGATCAGCCGTGCAGGGTGTAAATGTGCACACTGTGGGGGCCGTGGCTGTTAACGAGGTTGCTAATTGCCCCCAGTTCCCAGTGGGCCGCATCCACAGGCACCTGAAGACCCGGACCACCAGCCACGGGCGCGTGGGCGCCACGGCAGCCGTGTACAGCGCGGCCATCCTGGAGTACCTGACGGCTGAGGTAGGGCCCCCTCCCTGTACAGCCCCTGCAGCCCCCTGCCCGGCATCCCCACCCACTGCCGCCCTCCCGCAGGTGCTGGAGCTGGCCGGGAACGCGTCCAAGGATCTCAAAGTGAAGCGGATCACGCCCCGGCACCTGCAGCTGGCCATCCGCGGCGATGAGGAGCTCGACTCGCTGATCAAAGCCACCATCGCCGGAGGAGGTGGGGCTGCGTTCCTGCTGGTGGGGGAGATGGGGCAAGGAGGGAACAGGGGAAACCAGACAGGGATTGGGGCAGGGAGGGAACGAGGGAAACCAGACAGGGACTGGGGCAAGGAAGGGGACATGGGGGAAACCAGACAGGGACTGGGGCAGGGAGGGAATGAAGGAAACCAGACAGGGATTGTGGCAAGGAGGGGATGTGGGAAACCAGACAGGGATTGGGGCAAGGAAGGGATGTGGGAAACCAGACAGGGATTGGGGCAGGGAAGGGGACATGGGAGAAACCAGACAGGGACTGGGACAGGGAGGGGATGTGGGAAACCAGACAGGGATTGTGGCAAGGAGGGAACAGGGGAAACCAGACAGGGATTGTGGCAAGGAGAATTTGACAGGAATTCGGCATAAGCACCTGGGCTCGCTGCTTCCCTTGATTCACACTGAGGGGGATCTGCTTGACGTTCACAAAATGGGGAGTTGAGGGTTTTTTGGAGTTTGTTGGGAATTCTGCAGGTGGCTTCACAGGATTTCTCCTCCGCTCTCTCTGCAGGTGTCATTCCTCACATCCACAAGTCTCTGATTGGAAAGAAGGGACAGCAGAAAACGGCGTAGAGGGAGCGCGGCACCGGATCCCCCGTCATTGTACTGTACCTGGGCACAGGAACATCTCGGGGACACGAGGAATTTTTTTAAGGAATAGTTGAAGGGAAGAGCATAGAGGATTGACTGTAGAGGAAGCATTGGGATGGGTTTAGATTCTGAGTAGGACACACCGTGGGCTGTGGGGCGGCAGCTGGGGGTGGGCGAGTGGCTCGGCTGCCCCCGCGTTTTATACAAAAATGGAACCCATAAACCATTTTTTACAAAAATCCAGACTGTCTCCAGTGGTGGGAGGGGAGGGGGGGTTTCGGAGGGGGCTTCGTGACCTCCCCGGTACCAGAGAGGGACAAGCACCGCCCACTATGCAAATGTCAGGTGGGTGGGGCGTGTCCCAAGGCCCCGCCTCCCGGGAGCACATGGCCGGCTCTGTCCGTCTGTCCAGCCATGGAGGTGTCTGTCTGTCCTGCCCTAACACAGGAACGCTTGTGTGTCCGTCCCGCCCATCTGAACGGTGTCTGTGTGTCCGTCTTTTCCTGGGCCGGGGGTGCCAGCGGGCAGCGAATGCGAGTGTGCGTGTTTGTCAGACAGGTCTGGCTGTGTGGGGGCCACATCTCCATCCCTCCGGGCCGTCTGTCTGTGACTGCCAGGCTCTGTCAGTCCTGGCTGTCCCTCTGTCTTGCCCACGTGGGTCCTGCCCAAGCTCGCAGAGAGCCCCGGATGTAGCAGCTGCATATGGGGGTGCTCCGAGCCGGGCCTGGAGGCGGTGGCGAGGGCAGCCGCAGCCGGGCGGGCTCCTGCACTGGCAACACCGGGCGCCGGTTGCATCAGGCGTCAAGTGGCCCTGACGGCCGAGGGCACCATCAGGGCCGTGCCCGGGCTCAGGCGCGCTCCGCCGCACCGCAGCGCCTGGGGTAGCCGCGGGACCGGCTGTGACGGGGGCAGGGGCCGGGCTGGGCCGGGGTCGGTGCCGGGGGACCCGAGGTCGCACAATGGCGACGCCGGTCTGCGCAAGATGGCGGCGGCCGGGGGCGGGGCCGTCCTCGCTGCCCGCGGGCCGAGTAGTGCGCATGCGCGCTCCGTGCCATCACCGGGCGCATGCGTGCGCCGCCGCGCGCCTCGAGCTGTCGGGCAGCGCGGGAGGCACCATGCGGATAGCACGGGGGAGTACGGCGGGGGCCTCGGTGTCCGACCGCACCATTGCGCCATGCGGAGCAGAGGAGATGGCCTGATCAGTGGTTTAACTCCGGTAAGTGCCCGCTGGCAGTGGGGCACTAGGGGCTGCCCCGGAGATAGATTTCAAGCTCCGCGTTACGTAACGTGCTCCCCCTGCCCGACTGCAGTGGTTCAGGCTCCCCGCCCCCGTGGCCCGTATGACGCTCGCCATTGGCTGGAGCAGCAGCGGGGCGGGGCGAGGAGGCTATAACTAGAGGCGGCGCGGTAGGGGCCGCGTTCAGTCCATTGCTGCCGCGCTCGGGTTCTGCTGCTCCTGTGTTCTCCCCTTTCGTCTGTCGCCGCCTATCGCGCCGCCATGAACGGGCAACTGAACGGTTTCCACGAGGTGTTCATCGAGGAGGGCACCTTCCTCTTCACCTCCGAATCCGTGGGCGAGGGGCACCCAGGTGCGGGCCGAGCGGGACTGGGCGGGGCGGCGATCGCGCAGGCGCGCCCGGGGGCGGGAGGGGGAGAGGAGGAGGATGAGGATGGTGAGGATGAAGATGAAGGTGAAGGAAGTGAGGATGAGGATGGAGGGGAATGAGGGTGGGCCGGGCGGGCGGGCGGGCGGTGACGCGGGCGGGCGCGCGCGCACTGTGAGGCGGGCGCGCGCTCGCCGCATTGCGGGCCCGGCGCGCACGTGCGGCCCGCGTGGGGCGGGACACGGGGGGCGGGGGGGAGCCGGTGCCGCCGTGACTCAGCCGTGACTAAGCAGCTCCCGGTGCCCCCGCACCCCGCGGGACCCCCCCGTGGGCTCCGTCCCCGCGCGGATGGCGGCGGTAACACAGGCCCGGTGAGCCCCCCCCACACACACCCCACGAAGGACCGCCCTCAGCCCACCCCGCGCCCCCCGACGGTGCCGCCCGGACGGTGGTGAAGTGCCGTGGGTCTCCCCGGATGTGCCCTCCCGCCTCAGCGAGGCGGTGGTTGGAGCCCCCCAAGCTGGGTACCAGCCGGTGCCGGTCTCTCCCAGTCTTTGTCCTCGCCGTTTCGGGGCACATGACCGTTAATCTGCGGAGGCGGCTGCCAACGCCCAGAGCCCGCTGCCCGGGCACACCCAGAACCCCTAAACTCTCTCAGCTCCGGGCACTCGGGCACCCAGAGCCCGCTGAGCAGTCCCCGAGTTCCCATCATCTCCGGATCCCACTCGGGCCCCACAGCGCCCCACAGCTCTGCTCCCTCTGGCTCCAGCACCCTCAACCCCATGGCACAACCTGTGCCTGCTCTGGGGCTCTCCCCACGCTGCCTGAGGGAGGAGGCTTTGAGATCCGATTCCTCCCTCTTTCCCACCAAAAAGCATCCGGGGCATCCTCCTCCCCTCGCCCAGCTGGGCGCTGCCTTGTCCTCGCCCAGATCCTGCCCGAAGGTCGCTGCCAAGGACACCCGCAGTCCCGGGGACACGGGTGGCCCTTGGGACACCCCGCACCCACACGAAACCCCCCGGGAGCAGGCAGGAGCTGGTGTCTGGTGGGGTATGGCTGGAGCAGCTCTGGCTGGAGGCAGAGCTGCTGGGAGCTGGCGTGCTGCGGATTTGGGAAGCTGGCACACAGGTCTGATCCCCTCAGCGGTGCCACAGGGCTCAGCCTTAGTTGGAGCTGGAGCTTAACTGGGACATGCCTGGAATTCCAGACTGGGGACAAGGCGAGGGCTGTGTGCACCCTGGGGGGCTCCTGGCTCATGGGGCTCTGATCCCCGTGCTGGAGGCTCCGGAAGGAAGGGCTGTGCTGTGTTGGGCTGTCCCACGCCGCCGTGACGCCTCCTGCTCTCGGTGTTCCCAGATAAAATCTGCGACCAGATCAGCGATGCTGTCCTGGATGCCCACCTCAAGCAGGATCCTGATGCCAAGGTGGCCTGTGGTGAGTAAGGGCACCAGGGCACAGCCAGTGGGTGACGTGGAGGTGACAACACGCTGACGTCACCCTTGTCCCTGCAGAGACGGTGGCCAAAACCGGGATGATCCTGCTGGCGGGGGAGATCACCTCGCGGGCCAACGTGGATTACCAGAAGGTGGTCCGGGACACCATCCGGCACATCGGCTACGACGACTCCTCCAAAGGTGCGTCCCGGGCTGCCACGGCCTCAGCGACAGCACAGGCGGGCGCCGGCCTCACCCGAGCTCCTTTTGCCCCCTCAGGGTTTGACTACAAGACGTGCAACGTGCTGGTGGCCCTGGAGCAGCAGTCCCCGGACATCGCCCAGGGCGTGCACCTGGACCGCAGCGAGGAGGACATCGGTGCTGGTGACCAGGTGAGCCCGGGGCCGTGGGCTCCCTGTGCAGTGACCGGGGCTGGGCGTGGCGTGACCCCCTTGTCCCTGTGCCGCAGGGGCTGATGTTTGGCTACGCCACGGACGAGACGGAGGAGTGCATGCCCCTGACCATCGTCCTGGCACACAAGCTCAACGCCAAGCTGGCCGAGCTGCGCCGCAGCGGAGCCCTGCCCTGGCTGCGCCCCGACTCCAAGACACAGGTGAGGAGCCGGTGGCTCCACAGAGCCCTGGGCAGCCCCGTGTCCCCGCCTGGCCTCTGACTGGTGCGCTGTCCCCGCAGGTGACGGTGCAGTACATGCAGGACCGCGGGGCCGTCATCCCCATCCGGGTGCACACCATCGTCATCTCGGTGCAGCACGACGAGGACGTGTGCCTGGACGAGATGCGCGACGCCCTCAAGGAGAAGGTCATCAAGGCCGTGGTGCCCCCCAAGTACCTGGACGATGACACCATCTACCACCTGCAGCCCAGCGGCCGCTTCGTCATCGGCGGGCCCCAGGTGCAGCCCGGGGCAGCAGTGACACTGTGCTGGTGGTGGTGGCAGTTGTGATGGCATGGTGATGGTGCCGTGCTGAGGGCTGGTGACAGCATGGTGACAGTGCTGATGCGGTGATGGTGACACTTATGGTGGCGCAGTGGTGGCAGTTTCAGTGGTGGTGAGAATGGCACAGAGGTGGTGTAACACGACAGCGATCACAGCTCGGTGATGATGACACCGGTGCCACGGCAGGGTTGTGACGCTGCTGTCGCTGTCCCCAGGGTGACGCGGGGCTCACCGGCCGCAAGATCATCGTGGACACGTACGGGGGCTGGGGCGCGCACGGCGGCGGCGCCTTCTCGGGCAAGGACTACACCAAGGTGGATCGCTCGGCCGCCTACGCCGCGCGCTGGGTGGCCAAGTCCCTGGTGAAGGCCGGGCTGTGCCGCAGGGTGCTGGTCCAGGTGGGTGCTGCTCCGGGTCTGCGTGGGTGCCAATCCCCCCTCTCAGGGTCTGGGGTCCGGCCTCACCCACAGCCCCATATCCCCCCCACAGGTGTCCTACGCCATCGGGGTCTCGCACCCCTTGTCCATCTCCATCTTCCACTACGGCACCTCGCAGAAGAGCGAGCGCGAGCTGCTGGAGATCGTCAAGAAGAACTTCGACCTGCGCCCCGGGGTCATCGTCAGGTAACGGGCGCGGGGGGCTGTGCCGGGGGGCGGGGCGGGCGGGGGTCCCTCCCGGAGCAGCCCGGGGACCGCCTGGCGCCTGGACCCGGCGCGGAGCCGCTCGGCCGGACGGAGAAGGCGCGCTCGGGGCGCGGACGGGGTAAGTATCCGCCGGAGCCGAGCGCTTGGAGCTTCCCCGGCTCCGGAGCCCCGGGGGCGCGGCCCGGGAAGCTCCAACCGCCCCGCGGGGCGGGGAGGGGGCGGAGGCGCCGCTGCGGAACCCCCGGCCAGGCAGGGAAGGAAGGGGCGAAGGCAGGAGCCCGGGGCAGCCTCACTGAGTCGGGAATTGTGTATTCCAGGGATCTGGATCTGAAGAAGCCCCTCTATCAGAGGACCGCAGCCTATGGCCACTTTGGTAGGGACAGTTTCCCTTGGGAAGTGCCCAAGAAACTAAAATACTGAGAAAAGAGCATTGTTAGGGCTTTTCCCCCCACTCCCGCGGGCGTAGGTTACAGAGAAGCCCGTGGGCTCTGGGGGAAGAGCTCCCGGCCCCCCCCAGGCTCCCCGGCCCCCCCATTGTCTCTCACCATCGTTTTGGTTGTGTGGGGACCACGTGCCTCTCCTGGAGCCCCCCTCGTGTCCCCCCAGTTCCCTCTGGATGGTTTTTAACAAATCTCTCTTCACTCCGAGCTGTGAGATGGGGAAAAAGGCCCAAGTGCCCTCTCTCACCCTCCCCGTGCCCCCACTGTGGCAAGGGCCACCCCGATTTGGGTCCCAGCAGTCCTGCTGTGGGAGGATGCTCCATTTTATCGCTCCTCTGTTTCCCCAAATTCCACTACATCAGGGGGACCCCCCATTTTGGCTCCCGCCGTCCCCCCCACCCTGCTGCAGGGGGGGACACACAGCCCCCCGTTCTGGCTCCCTGGGTGTCCCCCACAGTCCCCATTCCGCTGGGAGGATTCTCATTTTGGCTCCCCCAGTCCCACTGGTGGGGAAGACACTTCCCATTCCACCTCCCCACGCCCCTGGGACCTCGCTGGTGCTGGGTTTGGTTCTTAACCCTCATTTTTAACCTCTTTTTGTTCCAAAAATGCACATTTCGGGGGGGGGGACACGCTAAAACCGACCCCCAAACCCCCCCTGAGGGTTCGGTACCAGAGGAAAACATTTTACATTCTTTTTCTTTTTTTTTTTTTTTTTTTTGTTTTTTGGGGTTTTAATCCAAAAGCTGAAGCAACTCCCCAACTGCACAACCCCTCCACCCCCCAGCTGTGTCCGGATTTTGGGGGGCAAGGGGGGGCATTTGGCGCTTGATACTTGAAGGTTTGGTGTATTTATTGTGCGCCGAGGCGGGGGCGTGAGTACAGAGAAGCCCCCGCGCTCAGCCGGCAGCTCCTGATCCCCCAGGAAAGCCCCCCCTTCCCCTCCCCTGCCCTGCCCCCGCCCTGCCCCAGCGCTTTGGGGTGAAACGGGGCGGGATTGGGTTTGTTGGAGCGCCGGGGGTGCCCGGGCGCGGCGCCGTGGCCGGTGTGGTACAGAGAAGCCGGCTTGTTTACTGCCCGCCCGGGCTCCGGCCCCCAGAGTGCCTTGGGGGGGGCAGCGGCGGCTTTCCCTGCCCTGGAGGAGATTTTTGGTTTGGTTTGGTTTTTTTTTTTTTTTTTTCTCCTTGGTTTTACTATTTTCGGGAGGTTTCGTCCGAATGTTTTGATCCACTGAATCCAAAAATGAACTCAAAAAGAAAAAGAATCTCAATAAAAGCGATGGGTTAGACGGAGCCACCGCGAGTGTGTGGGGGACGCGGGGGCAGCTGAGGGATTTTGGGAACTGAGAGAAATGGAGAAATTGGGAAAGTGGGATTTGGGGGAGGAGATGGGGAAAAAGCGCGTGAGGGGAACAGGTGCTGGATTGGGGGAATGGGGTGGGGAAGTGGAGCACAAGGCAGCAGCGAGCATTGGGGCAACGGGTATGGGGGAAATTGAGATTTGGGGAGATAATGGGAATGGGGAAATGGATTTGGGGAAATGAGCTTGGGGGAATTGGGGTATGGGTGAGATGGGATGCAGGAACCACGCAGGGAGTGTGGCTGAGGGATGGAGGGAAAGGGGCACAGTGGGAATCCACAGGGCAGGAGAGCAGTTATGGGGAGAATCCGGGGCACCGGGGGAAACTGAGGCACGGGAGGATTTCTGGCTTAAAAAACTGCATTTATTTGGGGTGTTCAGAGCTCGGGGCCCCTCGGGGCGCCCCCGTCGCTCTCGGGCCGAGCCTCCTCCTCCTCGCCGCGCCAGCTGGCGAAGGCCACCTCCTGTGCCAGGCGCTCCGGGGCCGGGCGGCCCAGCGCCAGGTTCCGCAGGGCGATCATTGTCATCAGGGCACTGCGGGGACACGGTGGGCACGGTGGGCACTGGGGACACCACGGGGACACCAGGGGACACCAGGGGACAGGGGGGGCTCTGGGGCTGACCTGCGGCGGAAGAGGAAGAACTTCCTGCGGAGGAAGCGGCGCAGGCGCTGGGCCAGGCTGGACTCGCGCTCGCGGCGCTGCTGGCGCTGCTCCTGCCGCAGGAACAGCGACACGAGCGGGTCCAGCGGCGCCCCCGCGGGCAGCGGCTCCCCCAGCAGCGGCCGCAGCTCGGGGGGCAGCGGGGCCTGCTCTGGGGGCACAGCGGTGCAGGTTGGGGGGTGTCTGTGATCCCCAGGTCAGTGCTGGGGTGCGAGTTATGGGGTGTCTGTGATCCCCAGTTCAGTGCTGGGGTGTCTGTGATCCCCCCAGGTCAGTGCCAGGGTGCAGGTTATGGGGTGTCTGTGATCCCCAGGTCAGTGCTGGGCTGTCTGTGATCCCCAGTTCAGTGCCAGGGTGTGGGTTATGGGGTGTCTGTGATCCCCCCAGGTCAGTGCCCAGGATTCTGGGGGTCCCCCCATGATCCCCCCCAGTCTGGTGATGAGAACTGAGCGTGTTGCTGTGATCTGCCCAGCCCAGTGGCAGGGACTGGCTGTCCCTGTCATCCTCCCACGCTATGGCTCACCAGAGAATGAGGGGACTGCAATTTGGGGACCCTGCTGTCCCCCCCACCCCAGTCACAGTGTCAGGGGTCTTCCAAGATCCCCCCAGCCCACTGCTCACCAGGGGCTGAGTTGATGGAGCTTTGGGGGTCCCCCAGTGCCACCCAGGGTATGAGGTGACGAGGATTTTGAGGTTCCCAGGTGTGAGGGTGCCCAGGGCTGAGTGTTTGGGGTCTCACCGGTGCCGTTGCGCACGCGCTCCCGCAGCTCCCGCAGCCGCGTCAGGTTCTGCTCCAGCTCCATGGCCGTGGTGTTCACGTACAGGTACATGTAGCACGAGGGCTCGGGGGACACCGTGTGCACCTTGTGGTACTGCCCCGCTGGCAGCTGGAACGGGGCGTCAGCACCCCCGGGCACCCCAAAACCCACCCGGGGAGCCCCCTGCCTCCCCTGCATCCCCTGCCCCTCACCTGCATGCCCTGCCCCTCCCCTGCATGCCCTGCCCCTCACCTGCATGCCCTGCCCCTCCTGCAGGGAGTGGTTCTGCTGCTGCTCCACCAGCTCCACCAGCACCTGCCCCTTGAGCACCCGCAGGCTCGTGTTGCCCAGGTCCTCGCTCACAAAGTTCTCCAGGTGCAGGCCTGTGACACAGCTGGCTCTGTACCCCCACCCCAATCCTGGACCCCCCTGTGCCCCCCCCGGACCCCCGGACCGTACCGGGGAAGTCAGCGATGAACACGGTGTCCGTGTGTCCGTCCAGCTGCGCCTCCAGCTCCTGCAGCCGCTGGCGCCACGGCGACAGATCCACGAGCAGGGGCAGCAGCCACGGCGTGGGGGTCCAGGGGGACCAGGGGGCGCGCACCAGGTCCACTCGGGGGTCCACGAGCCTGGGGGGATGAGGGCTCAAAACCCTGCAGCGCCCCCAAATCACTGCTGGCAGTGACAGTGCTCGTGGCACAGGGCACCATAACAGCACATGGGGCTCACAACAGCTGTGGGGACAAGCCACCCCCTTGTGGCACCCCCACGTGTCCCTGTGTTCCCCCAAACCCTAGGTGGACACCCACCCTAACCTCAGCTGAAAGGAGCAGCAGCAGCACCCACAGCTCCCAGCCCAGACCCAGCCGCGGGTCCTGTCCCCCCTGTCCCCTGTGTCCCCCCGTCCCCCCGTGTGGCACCTCTGCTGGAAGCGCTCGTTGATGGACACCCAGACGTCGAAGTAGATCTGGGGCTGGCTGACGTTGTAGCGCGGCAGCAGCCGGCTCAGGCAGGCCGAGTACTGCTTCAGCATGTCGGCGTGGTCCCGCCAGCGCCGGCTCTGCGTGAACGCCTGGGGAAATGGGGAAACTGAGGCACGGGGACACTGAGGCATGGGGCAGTGGCATGGAGAAACTGAGGCATAGGGGAATGAGGGATGGGGGAAATGAGGAACAGGAAAAAACGAGGCTCAGGGGTTGTTCCATGAGTGATGGGGAAACAGAGGCACAGAGGGGAAACGAGGGATGAAGGAAACTGAGGCCCAGGGGGGAGCCCCCGCGTTTGGGAGCTCTTGGGGGGGGTCACTCACCCCTGGTTTGAGGTAGCCCACCTCCCCGGTGAGCCCGTCCCTGTAGGTGATCTTGACGTGCTGGTGGAAGCGGGAGTGCACCATCATGTCCCACGAGTAGCCGTAGAGCCCGTTGGTCCAGTTGTTGTAGCCCTGGGGGGGTCACAGAGCATAGGGCTGTCCCCACCCCGGGGGGCACAAGGAGGGGACAGGGACACCAAACCCACCACCAGCCCCCCTTTACAACCCAAACTGCCCCCCTAATGTCCTCCACATCCCCCAGTCCCCTCCTGTGCCTCCCAAACTCCTCCTCATCCTCCCCAAACCCCCCGAGCATCCCCCCAGTCCCCTCCTGTGCCTCCCAAACTCCTCCTCATCCTCCCCAGTGCCTCCCGGTGCCCACCTGGGTGATGAAGTGCGAGTAGGGCAGGAAGAGCTGCTCCAGCACGTAGAGGATGGTGAAGGCCGCGGCCAGGTGCTGGCGAGGCCGAAGGCCCCCGCGGGCTCTCCTCCCCCCGTAGTGGCAGTCGGGGCTGGGCTGGGGGGGCTCCGTGCTGGGCAGCCAGGCCTGCAGCCGGGGGGGGCAGCGGGCCACGAGCCCCCGGGGCCACTCGGGCCGGCAGAAGAGCCCGTTGGTGGCCAGCATGGTGTACGAGAACATCCCTGGGGGGCACAATTAGGGACCTGGGGCGGGGGATGCCCCTGGCTGGCACTGGGGGGGTCCCTTGTACAGGGTCAGGGTGTTTTGGGGTCTCTGGGCACCCCTGTTTAGCATTGAGAGGATTTGGGGGCTGTGGAGGGGGGAGATCAGCCTGGCTGGGGGTGCCCAGGGGTGCCATGTCCAGCTTGGGGCTGCTCTGGACGTTCCCTGGGTACACTGGGTGGGTCTGGGGTGCCCTGGGCACACAGGGGGGGTCTGGGGGTGCCTTGGGCACACAGGGGGGGTCTGGGGGTGCCTTTCCCCCCTCACCGATGCTGAAGAGCTGCGAGTTCATGCAGTGGAAGTAGGTGACGAAGACGAGGGCCAGGGGCCGCGTGGCGTCGAAGAAGAGCAGGAACCCGGCGGAGAGGTCGAGCGCCAGCCCGCCGCCGTGCACCACGAGCCGGCTGGTCAGCTCCTCCGACAGCACCAGCCTGGCCACGGAGCCTTCCTCGGCATCGGCCCCGCCCCCAGCCTCACCCTCCTCCTCCTCAGCCCCATCCCATCACCGCCCTCACCTTCCTCCTGCTGCGCGTCATTCCTCATCCTCAGCCCAAACCCATCCCCCTGTACTCATCCCATCCTAACTAACACAGGCCTGCAGACCCCCTCCTTCCCCATCATCATCATCATCATCAAACCTCCTTAACCTCATCCTCCAGCCCCAAAACCCTCCAAAACCTATCCCATTGATCCCATCCCATTCCCATCCCACTGATCCCATCCCATCGATCCTATCCCACTGATCCCATCCCATCCCATTCCAGCCCCACCTTCATCCTCATCCTCTCCCCA
The DNA here is from genome assembly GCF_047830755.1 of Zonotrichia albicollis. Lineage (NCBI taxonomy): Eukaryota > Metazoa > Chordata > Aves > Passeriformes > Passerellidae > Zonotrichia > Zonotrichia albicollis. The sequence goes on along the minus strand of NC_133844.1, from coordinate 9,098,730 downwards.
TCCTCACCCTGGACCCCTCAATTCTGCCACACCCTCACTGACCCCCTTCACCCTCCTCATCCTCACCCCGTGCCCCCCTGGCCCCTGCCCTGCCCTGGCCTGACCTGAAGGGTGCAAAGAGCCAGTGGCGGGCCAGGGTCCCCATGGAGAAGCCCCCGACCCAGTCAGCGTCCAGCTTCTTGAGCCCCGCGATGAAGTACACGATGAACACCTGGGGGGGCACGGTCAGGGGGTCCCGGGGGGCTCCCAGGGGGTCCTGGGGGGGGTCCCGGGGCAGGGACACCCACCTGGGCACGCAGCAGGGCATAGTTCCACAGGGGCACGTGGGCATTGCGCTTCTGGGGCCGGAACAGCCCGTCCACGGAGCTGGGGGGACACGGGGGGACACAGGGGGGACACTGTCACTGTCCCCAGCGTGCCACCACTGCCACAGCCCTGGGGACACGCTGGGGACACAGAGCCAGGCCTGGCAGCAGGACCTGTCCCACCAGCTGGGTGCACAGTGACGTCCCCTGGGGACACAGCACCATGGGGACACCACGGCCTGTGCCACTCCAATGCCATAGGTGACCCCAGGACCTGTGCCACCCCCAGTGCCATGGGGACCTTGGGGTCTGGGCCGCCCCACTGGGACCCTGGTGGCACAAGGGACCCCACAACCCCTGCCACCCCATGGGAACCCCAGCCCCCTGTCACCACCCTGCTGCCCCTTGAGATCCCCTGTGCCCCTGCAGCCCCCCGGTGCCCACCCGTACCGGTCAGTGCCCGTGTCCCCCGTGCCCCCCGGTGCCCACCCGTAGCGGTCAGCGCCCAGCAGTGCCAGCTGGAAGCCCAGCAGCCCGTAGAGGTAGGAGTGGTTGTTCCAGGAGGTTTTGTCCAGCAGCAGCAGGTACCAGTATGGGCACAGGAACGCCACGCAGCTCAGCCGGTAGCAGCAGCCCAGCATGATGCCCAGGGCTCCTGCGGGCACAGGGCACCCGGTGTGTCCCCTGTCCCTCCTGCTGCCTGTCCCCAGCCTCCCTCTGCTCCCCTGCCAGTCCCAGTGCCCATTCCTGCCCCAGTGCCATCCCCACTCCTTCCCCATTCCCCCCCACTCCTGCCCCGTTTCCCCCCGTTCCCGTTCCCGTACCGAGGAACATGACGGTGTAGAGCAGGTACATCCAGTCCAGCGGCAGCGGCGCCAGGAAGGGCAGCAGGGGGAAGCGGCACACCTCCAGCCCGTCCAGGTACCGCTGGTCCAGGTGGCCCAGCCCGCGCTCCTGCGGCACGTCCAGCGCCATCAGCAGCCCTGGGCACGGCGGGCACGGCGGGCACGGGAACGGCGGTCAGTGGGCGCTCGGGCAGCGGGCACTCGGTCACTGACCGCTCCTCCCGCCCGGACATCGCCGGACCTTTGCTCCGGTGCTGACGTGTCACGGCCGGACTCCGCCGGCCCGGGGATGGGGGACCCCCGGATCCCGGCCCCGAGCCCCATCCCCCGAGCCCTCCCGGTGTCCCCGAGCCCCTGCTCGCTCCGTTCCCCCGGTGCCCCCCGGTGCCCCCCCGTGCGCGGTCCCCCTGTCCCGGCGCCCCTCAGAGTCCCTCGGTCCCTCCATCCCCCGGTCTCCCCCGTGCCCCCGAAGCACCTCCGGCCCTCCCGGTCCATCCCAGCCCCGGTTCCCTCCCGGTGCCGGCCCCCGCTGACCGAAGGCGGCGCGGAAAGCGCCGAGCGCGGCGGGGTCCTGCGGCCGGTGCAGCAGCCGCACGAAGCGGTGCCAGCGCGTCAGTTCCCGCAGCTCGAACCCCAGCAGCCGCCGCGCCAGCCCGGGCCCGGTGCCGGGGGATTTGGGGGTCCCGGTGGGGCTCGGGGGGGGCTCCGCCGCCGCCTCCCCCCGCTCTGGCCGCCGCCGCCGCGCCGGGCCTGCCGGGGGGGGGTCACAGGTCAGGGGTCGGGGGTCACGGAGGTCCCGGTGATCACGGGGGTCCCCGGGGATCCCCCCGCCCCGCTCCGCACCCGCCGCCGCCGCCGCCATCGCCACGGCCCCGCCCCGCCCCACGTGACGGCCGCGACAGCCAATCAGCTGCGAGGTGGGCGTGGCATCAGGGCCACACCCTGATAAACTCCGCCCCTTGTCCCCCCTTAAGCCCCACCCCCGCCACCCCCGGTGCCCCCGAACCGGGACTGTAACCGGGACCCCGGGGCCACCCCAAACCCCCCGACCCCCCCGGACTCTGCGCGACCCCCGGCTCGCCCTGACCCCGCCCTGACCCCGCCGCGCCCCCGGCCCGCCCCGCGCCCGCCCCCGGCGCCACCGCCGCTCCCGGAAGCCCCGGGCGGGCGGGGCGGGTCCGGGGCCGCCGCGGGACCGGAGCCGAGCGGGGCCGGACGGACCATGGTGGGGACGGGGCACCGGGGGGGCACCGGGGAGTGGCTACCGGGGCACCGGGGGGCACCCTCGGGGGGTACGGGGGGCACCGGGATGTGTGGGGGCTCTGGGGTGTGCGTGGCGGAGCCGCCGGGGTGATCCCGGGTGTCTGTGGGGTGTTCATGGGGGGTCGTGGGGGGTCCCGAGGATGTCCCTGAGCCCTGCTCCGTGCTGCAGGCGGGGGTCCCGGGGTGTCACTGCCGGGGGTCCCGGGTGCCCCCTGATCCCTGTCCCGTTCCGCAGGCGGGGGTCCCGGGGGATGCCCCCCTGGCAGACGGCGCGGGGGGCTCGGGGCGCGTGCGGGCGCTGCAGCAGGAGGTGCAGGGGGTCACCACCATCATGAGCCAGAACCTGGAGAGGATCCTGGCCCGCGGCGAGAACCTGGAGCAGCTGCACAGCAAGAGCCAGGACCTGGAGGCCACGGTGAGGGGGCACGGGGGGCGTGAGGGGGGCACGGGGCCACCAGGGTGGGCAGGATTGTCCTCAGGACCTCAGCCCATGTCCCTGGGGTGGCAGTTGGGGTGCCCAGGTGACAGAGGTGTCCCCAGGGGCTAAGGGCTGTCCCTTGCATGCCATTTGGGTTCTCCACGGTCTCAGAGGTGTCCCCGGGGCATCAGAGCTGTCCCCGGGGTGTCAGGGCTGTCCCCGGGGTGTCCCCAGGGCTGTCCCCAGGCCCCTGAGCCCTGTCCCCGCAGTCGGAGCATTTCCGCACCACGTCGCAGAAGATGGCCCGGCGCTACTGGTGGAAGAACGTGAAGCTGCTCATCATCCTCGGCCTCGTGGGCATCATCGTCCTCATCCTCATCATCCTCCTGGCCACCGGCACCATCCCCACCTAGAGCCACCGTCCCCACGGGGACACGGCCGCCACAGGGCACAAATACAGATGGGGGAGAGCCAGAGGGACTTTGTGTGTGTGTGTGTGGGGGGGTTGGGGACACGGGGGGACATGGGGGGACACAGGGGGACATGCAGGGACACATGGGGACATGGTGAGATGGGCATGAGGCATGGGGACATGGGGGGACACAGGCCCCAGGGATGGGGGGACACTGCCGTGGGGTCACGAGGGAGGGGACACGTGTGGGGACACTGGCATGAAGGGATGTGTGTGTGGGGGGGGTTGTGCCGTGCCAGGGCGCCGGGGGCCGTGCCAGGCACCGAGGGACAAAGGACACTGTGGTGGCACTGCCACCCTCGGAGGCTGCGGAGAGAGGGAGGAGGGGAGGGACGGGGACAGGGACACGGGGGGGTCCCCAGGGGCTCGGATACAGGGTCCTGGTGTGGCCCCACATCTGCAGGGACTGGGGACACTGACGCGGGTGGGGTCCCTTTCCTGGGGACAGGGCAGTGCCAAGGACAGGTGTTGGGGGGTCCTGGGGACAGGGGGGACATGGGGACAGGGGGGCTGCAGGGACAGGGGGGACATTGGGGACATGGGTAGGGGGGAGTGGGGGTCCCGAGGATCTCCGTCCGTGGCGCAGCCGGTCTGTCCCGCACTGTGGCCGGTCTGTCCCGCACTGTGGCCCCGCTGTCCCGTGTTGTGGCCGGGCTGTCCCCGTGTTGTGGCCCCGCTGTCCCCGTGTTGTGGCCGGTCTGTCCCGTGTTGTGGCCCCGCTGTCCCGCTCCGCGGCCACTCGAGGGTGGCGGGGGGGCGGTCCCGGTCCCTCCCGGCGGGGGCGGCCGCTGTGGCCCGAGGCCGGACGGGTACAGGAACGGGCGCACCGGTACCGGCACCGAGCCCGGCCCGCGGAACCGGGACCATGGTGAGTCCCGGCCGCCGCTTTCGCTTTCGCTTTGCTCGGGGCAGGGCGGGCTCGGGGCCCGGGAGCCGCCGGGCTCGGGATACCCCGGTGCCGGTGCCGGTGCCTGTCCGGGCTCCCCCTGCCGAAGGGAGGGACGCGGTCCCCGGGGCGGTGGGAGGTGGCCCGCGCGGGACATTCCGTGTCCCCCGCGGTCCCGGTGTCCCCGTGTCCCTCCCCAGTCCCCGTGCTCCGGTGTCCCCGTCCCCACGGTTTCCTGTCCCCGAGCTCCGTGCGTGTCCCCCTCGCGGTGCCATTGTCCCTGCCCGTGTCCCCCTCGCGGTGCCATTGTCCCTGCTGTCCCCGTGTCCCCTTGGCGCCCACGTCCCCGGTGCTCTCCCCGTGTCTCCCCGTGTCCCCACGGTGTCCCCGTGTCCCCAGGCGGGGCTGGAGCGGTGCCAGCGCGAGGCCGAGGAGGTGGCGGAGCTGATGCGACAGAACGTGGCCAAGGCGCTGGAGCGGGAGGGACACCTGGAGCAGCTGCAGAGCCGGGCCCAGGACCTGCGACAGGCGGTGGGACACTGTGGGGACAGCCGGGGACAGGGGGGTGGCACTGCGGGGACACCTGGAGCCGGGCAGAGGCGGGCATAGCACCTGCGACAGGCGGTGGGACACGGGGAGGGGACACCCAGGGCTGGGGACACCCAGGGCTTGGGGACACTGTGGGTGCACAGGGCTGGGGACACTGTGGGGACACCCAGGGCTTGGGGACACTGTGGGTGCACAGGGCTGGGGACATTGTGGGGACACACAAAGCTTGGGGACACTGTGGGGACACCCAGCCTGGGGAGGAGAGACTCTGGGGGCTGGGAGGAGTCTGTTTGTCCCCATGTGTGCCTCTGTCCCCAGAGCAGCCCCTGGCACTGTCCCTGTCCCCCCAGAGCGAGGCCTTCACCCGCACCACGCGCACGGTGACGCGGCGCCAGCGCAGGAGACACCGCCGGTGGCACCTGGTGGCCCTCGGCCTCGGCCTCCTCCTCCTCTTCATCCTGGCGCTGGCCCTGGCGCTGGCCCTGGCGCGGGCATCGCCCGGGGCTGGCACCAGCACTGTCCCCACCCCGCAGGGCGGCACCCAGCACCCGCCCAGCACCGCGGGCACCCTCTGAGCACAGAGGGACCGCAGGGGACAATGAACAAATGGCAGAGAAACACCCGGGCTCTGGGGACACCTGCAGTGACAACACTGACACCCTGCAAGGACACTAACAAACCAGCGGGACATCCTCCACACGGAAAACCCAGCCAGCCCCAGGCGAGGGAAACAGCACAGCGAGCACAGGAGCTCTGTGGGGACACCTGAGATCCCAAACCTGCAGCGTGGACCTCGGGGAGACCCTGCAACAAATAAACACCGGGGTCTGCTTTGGGATGGCCCTGCAATGAATAAACACCAGGGTCTGCTTTGGGACCATCCTACAATGAATAAACACCAGGGTCTGCTTTGGGATGGCCCTTCAATAAATAAAAACCAGGATCTTGTTTGAGATCACCCTGCAATAAATAAACACCAGGGTCTGGTTTGAAATCACCCTGCAATAAATAAACACCAGGATCTGCTTTGGGATGACCCTGCAATAAATAAACACCAGGATCCTTTTGGGATGACCCTACAAAAGTCAAGAGTCCAGAATGTGATACAGAGATACCCCACAATAACAAACCAGGAGGATGGAATCTTGAGGAAACCCTACAATAAACAAACACCAGGATCTGTTTGGAGGAGATCCTACAACAAATAAACACCAAGAGCTCTTTGGGAAGACCCCTCAAGAACAGAGCAGTGGGAGGATCCCCAGGCTGACCCCACAACAACAAAAGGCCCTGAAATAACAAATAAACCCCACAACCCACCCTGGGGACACCCCACAACCCACAGGACCCACCCTGGGCACACCCTGGGCACACCTGGCATGGCCCCAGTGCCACCAACCTGGGCTGGGGACAGGAGGGGATGCAGAGGGGGCCCTGGGGACACGATGGCACCTGAGGATGGGACATGGTGGCACCTGGGAGGGGCCTGGCAGCCGGTGTCACTGCAGGGGCCACCCCACCTGGGCTGCTGCGGGGGACAGGTGGCAAGGTGACACTTGGGGACCCAGGGGCCGCGTCACACCCTCCCCCCCCCACACCTCGTGCCTCAGTTTCCCCGAGCAGTGAAGGACACGGAGCCTCGCAGCACCTTTATTAATAGACACCGGGGGGACAGCAGCGGTCCCGGGGGGAGGGTGGCAGTGCCCGGGGAGGGTGGCAGTGCCCGGGGCTGTGCCAGCAGCGTCACCCCGTGCCCCGGCGCTTGCTGAGCTCGTCCTGCACGCGCTGGCACAGGGCCCTGCGCAGGGGGGGCTCCAGGGGGCTGTGGGCACACACGCGCCGCGTCACCTCCTCCGCGCTGTCCCCCTGCGGGCGGCACCGCGTCACCCGTGTCACCCGTGTCACCCGTGTCACCCGTGTCACCCGGTGAAGGAGCCTGCCGTGGCCCCACACCCGGGGGAGCTCATGGGGTGACCCCACTGTCCCCGGGGAACCCCCAGGGCACCCTCATTGCCCCATGGACCCCCAGGGTGACCCCACTGTCCCCAGGGATCCCCATGGGGTAACCCCACTGTCCCCGGGGTACCCCCACTGCCCCAGGGACCCCCCAGGGCACCCCCACTGTCCCCGGGGACCCACCAGGGTGACCCCACTGCCCCAGGACCCCCCAGGTCACCTCCCCTGTCCCATGGGATCCCCCCAGCAGCCCCCCACGGCAGTTGGTACCTGCGGCACCCCCCATTCAGGGCACCCCCATCCCGGGCACCCCCCGTTCCCGTTCCCGTTGCCGCTGCCGCACCTGGTGCACGATCACGGCCGTCACCCGCCCGTCGTCCCCCTCGTACTCGAGGCAGAAGAGCCGCGGCCCCCGCGCCGGTTCCGGGGCGGCCCCGCTGCCCTCGGCGGGGGAACCCGCGCTGGCATCGCCCCCGGGCCCGCCTGCGGCACCGGCACCGCCTCAGCGGGGACACCGGCACCACCGGGGGCTCCAAACCCCGGGAACCCCCAATCCCCCGATGCCCCCATCCCCACCCTCGGTCCCCCCGGTCCCCCCGGTTCCCGGTATCCCCGCTCACCGCCCCGGTGCGGCCGGTACACCTGCTGGTCGGGCCGCCGGGGCCGCGCCGGGCCCGGTGTCAGCCTCGTCCGCGCTCGGCCCCGCGCCTGCCGCACCGCACGGTCGTACGCGTCCCTGGCACCGGCGGGACAACGGGGTTAGCGGGTGAGGGGAACCGGGAGCACCGGGGATGGGGGTCCCGGGAGGGCCGCGCCGCTGCCGGTACCTGGCGAGCTGGTTGCGGCGGATGTGCCGCACGAAGCCGTGGCTCATATCCAGCCGTCCCCCCGGCCGGCAGCGCCAGCCCGGGGCCGCCGCTGTGGCGGGCGCCGCCTCCATCACGGTACCGGCGGCGGGCTCGGTACCGGGGCGCGGCGCCTTTAAGAGCCCCGCGGGCCCGGCCGCAGCCGCCAGGGGGCGCCGCAGCGCGCAGGCGCAGTACCGCCTCTTCCCGGCGAGGCCGCCGCGCATGCTCGGCGCACAGCTGACGTTTTTACCCCGCGCCGCGCATGCGTACAGCGCACAGCGTCGCCGCCATGTCGAGCCGCGGGCGACGGGACCGGGAGTCCCGGGAGCCCCGGGAGCAACGCGGGGCCAGCACCGCCCGCGCCTCCTCCCGCAGCCGCCGCGACGCCGACGGAGAGCGCCCGCGGGGCCGGCGGGACTCGGAGCGGGAGCGCGCGCGGCGGGAGGCGGCGGAGGCGCTGCCGGTGGATCTCGCGCGCGTTAAGCGAGAACCGGGCACCGGCACCGGGAGCAGCGTCTGGGGGGGCTCCGCTACTGCCGGGCCCGCCGCGCCCGTGCGGGTGAAGAGGGAGCGGGAGCCGGATGGAGACTCCGACCCTGAGCCCGAGCCCGCCGGTGAGCGCCGGGGGGAACGGGTGGGACCGGAGGGCTGAGGGGACACGGGGTGTGAGGGGACATTGGGGGTGTGAGGGGGGGTCTGGGGTGTCTCAGGGGGACACTGCGGTGTCTGGTACCGGGGTCACCAGGGTCACTGGTCCCGAGCTCAGCTCCGGGCAGGGTTTGAAGGCACCGGGGGGAACTGGAGCTCAGCCCCAGGGAATGTCACAGAGGGGGGGTTTGGGGGGATCATCCTCGTGTTTTCGGGGTCCTGTGCCCCCCTTTTCACGCCCTCCCGCCCTCCCCAGTGCGTTACGGACGCTTCGACCCCGAGGACCAGCGCAGCCGGCACTGCCCCTACCTGGACACCATCAACAAGTGGGTGCCGGGGCTGCTTTGGGGTGTCCCCAGCAGTCCCCCAGCCCCCTGACAGCGCTGTCCCCCCAGGAGCGTGCTGGACTTCGACTTTGAGAAGCTCTGCTCCATCTCCCTGTCCCACATCAACGTCTACGCCTGCCTCGTCTGCGGGAAGTACTTCCAGGGTGAGAGTCCCCTCTGGGGCTGCTGGGGACAGCCTGGGGACAGCAGGGACAATGGGGACACCACTGGGGACACCCCGGTGCCCTCCCTGGTGCCCGGTGCCATGGCAGTGCCCGTGTCCCCGCAGGCCGCGGGCTGAAGTCGCACGCCTACATCCACAGCGTGCAGCTGAGCCACCACGTGTTCCTCAACCTGCACACGCTCAAGTTCTACTGCCTGCCCGACAACTACGAGATCATCGACTCCTCCCTCGAGGACATCACGGTGCGGGCACGAGGGGCACCCCAAGACGGGGGGTTTGGGTTGGGGTTCCCATTTCTGAGGGCTCTGTCCCCCCACAGTACGTGCTGAAGCCCACGTTCACAGCCCAGCACATCGCCCACCTGGACAAGCAGGCCAAGCTGTCGCGGGCCTACGATGGCACCACGTACCTGCCTGGCATCGTGGGGCTCAACAACATCAAGGCCAACGACTATGCCAACGCCGTGCTCCAGGTGACGGCCAGCAGGGTTACAGAGAGGCTCCCCAAACCCCTCTGTGGGGCTGGCTCCTTTCCATCGCCAGAGTATTTGAGATTCCCCGCTCACAGCAGCTCAGGGTCTGCCCCAAACCCCCCCAGCTCCCCTCCCATGGGGGTCCCAGGGCTGAAGCCCCCCTGCTCCGCCCCCAGGCCCTGTCCAACGTGCCTCCCCTGAGGAATTACTTCCTGGAGGAGGAGAACTACCGGCGCATCCAGCGCCCGCCCGGGGACATCATGTTCCTGCTGGTGCAGCGCTTCGGGGAGCTCATGAGGAAGCTCTGGAACCCGCGCAACTTCAAGGCCCACGTGTCCCCCCACGAGATGCTGCAGGCCGTGGTGCTCTGCAGCAAGAAGAACTTCCAGATCACCAAGCAGGGTGAGGGTGGGATCCTGGGGGTGTGCAGGGCTGGGGGGCAGTGCTGGGTTTGAGGGGAGGAGCTGGATCTTGGGGCCTTTGAATTTGGGGTGCAGGGCTGGGTTTGAGGGGAAGAGCTGGGCCTGGGGGGTTCTGGATTTAGGGTTGCAGGGCTGGGTTTGGGGGCTTTGTATTTGGGGTGCAGGGCTGGGCCTGAAGGCTCTGGATTCGGGGGTACAGGCTGGGTCTAGGGGCTCTGGTTTTGGCGGTGCAAGGCTGGGTCTGATTTGGGTCTGAGGGCTCTGGATTCAGGGTTCAGGGCTGGGTTGGGGTGCAGGGCTGGCTCTGGGGGCTCTGGGCAGACCCAGCAGGCTCCAGGCCCATCTCCAGCCGTGCTGTTGCAGGGGATGGGGTGGAGTTCCTGTCCTGGTTCCTGAACGCGCTGCACGCTGCGCTGGGCGGCACCAAGAGGAAGAAGAAGAGTGAGTGGGGGGAGTTCAGGGGGGCCCTGGGGGCTGCTGTGCCCCCTCTGAGCCCCCTCTGAGCCCCCCGTGTCCCCACAGCCATCGTCACCGACGTGTTCCAGGGCTCCATGCGCATCTTCACCAAGAAGCTGCCGCACCCTGACCTGGTGGGACTGGGGGGGAATGGGGGGTCTGGGGGTGCAGTGGGAATGGCAGGGTCAGAAAATGGGGTGTCAGGGTCAGAAGATGGGGTGTCAGGGTCAGATGGGGGGTGATGGGGGCAGTGTGGGAGTGGTGGGGTTCTAACACGGGTCTGGGTCAAATGAGGAGTGTGATGGGGTTAAATGAGGGATGGGGCAGGGGCGTGTTGGGGTATGGTGAGGGTCTTTGGGTACAACAGAGGGGTTTTAGGGTCCAGTGGGGGTCGAAAATACAAATGAGTGGTGGGAAAGTCCAGTGGGGTGATGGCTCCAAGTGGGGCTGATGGATCCAGGGGCGGTTTTGGGTCCAGTGAGGGGTGATGGATCCGGTTGGGGTGTGCTGGATCCAGCAGGGCTGATGGGTCCAGCGGGGATGTGGGGTCCGTGGGGCTGATGTGCCCCTCTGGGCTGCCCTGTGCCCCCAGCCCGCCGAGGAGAAGGCGCAGCTGCTGCAGAACAGCGAGTACCAGGAGCGCATGGTGGAGTCCACGTTCCTGTACCTGACCCTGGACCTGCCCACGGCGCCGCTCTACAAGGACGAGAAGGAGCAGCTGATCATCCCCCAGGTGCCCCTGTTCAGCATCCTGGCCAAGTTCAACGGCAGCACCGAGAAGGAGTACAAGACCTACAAGGAGAACTTCCTGAAGCGCTTCCAGCTGACGCGCCTGCCGCCCTACCTCATCTTCTGCATCAAGCGCTTCACCAAGAACAACTTCTTCGTGGAGAAGAACCCCACCATCGTCAACTTCCCCATCACGTGAGCCCGGGGCAGGGGGCTGGGGGCTGCTGGGGAGGGTTAAAAGGGTCCAACAGGAGACTGGGGGTATCTGGGGGGGTTGAAGGTGTCTGGAGGGGGTTTTAAATGCCTGTGAGGTGCTGGAAACATCTGGAGGGGCTTTGGGGGCACCTGGGCCAGGGGAGTAGAAGTGTGCAGGGATTTGGAGGTGTCCAGGGTGGTATGTGGGCATCTGGGGGGGCTTTGTGGGCTTCCAGTGGTTTTTAGGCATCAGAAGGGCTTTGAAGGCACCTGGGGGCGTTTCTGCACGCCTGGGGGTGTCGGGCAGTTTGGGAGGGGGATGTGGATGTTGAGGGCTGTGGTGGGGATCTGGGGGGGATCTGGGGGGGATCTGGGGGCTGCAGCAGCCCAGCAGGGACCGCACACCCGCGGGTGCTGAGGGCGCTGTGGGTGCCCAGGAACGTGGACCTGCGCGAGTACCTGTCCGAGGAGGTGCAGGCCGCCCACTCGCACACCACCTACGACCTCATCGCCAACATCGTGCACGACGGGAAGCCCTCGGAGGGCTCCTACCGCATCCACGTCCTGCACCACGTGAGTGTCCCCTCCCCGGGGGGCTGGGGGGGCCGTGGGGACCCCCCGAGTCACCCCGACCCCTCCCGGGTCCTGGCAGGGCACGGGGAAGTGGTACGAGCTGCAGGACCTGCAGGTGACCGACATCCTGCCCCAGATGATCACCCTGTCCGAGGCCTACATCCAGGTGAGGGGGACCCGGGGTACCCCCAGAATGTCCTGTGACACCCCCTCAATGTCCCCTGAACCCGCCAACCCCCTCCTGCTCTCTGCAGATCTGGAAGCGACGCGAGGAGGACGAGACGAACCAACAACAAGGAGCCTGAGAGCCTTGGGGACACCCAGACCCCCTTGGGGACACCCAAAACCCCATTGGGGACACCCAGACCCCCTTGGGGACACCCAAAACCCCATTGAGGACACCCAAAACCCTTTGGGGACACCCAAAACCCCTGGGGACACCCAAAACCCCATTGAGGACACCCAGAAACCCCTGGGGACACCCAAAACCCGTTGGGGACACCCAAAACCCCTGGGGACACCCCCAGCTCCCCCTCAAGGCCATCCCCAGCCCCCCCAGGGGTTCCCTGAGACCCCTTTAGGAGCCCCCCAAGCTCCCCCATAGACACCCAGAGACTCGTAGGGACCCCCAACACCCCCCTGGGGACACCCCCAGTGTCCCCTGCAGGTGTGTGCATCCAGTAAATGCCACCCATTATTTTTGTAACTCATTTTCACCTCTTCTCTTCTTTGGGTTTGGGGGGGTTTGTGGTTTCTGCTGCTTCCCCAGCACCCCATGAGCCCCCAAAACCCCCGAACACTGAGGCAGAGCTGCATCCAAGCTTTATTGGGGAAAGCTGGGGGGTCCTGGTGCCCCCCTAGAGCCAGACGTGGTCCTTGCAGTGCTGCACGGCCTGCGGGGGGCCCGGGGGTCAGTGGGGGGTGCAGGGGGTGGCAGCCCCCCGTGTCCCCCCCTGTCCCCACTCACCTGGCAGCGCCGCGCCGCCTCCGGGCCCGAGCACCAGAAGAGGGGGCCCAGGGCACAGGGGCCCAGGGACAGGGACAGCGCGGGGACAGTGGCATTTGTGGGGTCCTGTGGGGGACACAGCCATGAGGGGCTGCCCGAGGGTGGGGGCACCCCCAGGAGCCCTCCCCAGGCTGTGCCCTGTGCGCTCTGGCACTGCCTGCGGAGCTCGCTGTGTCCCCAGGGGGGACAGGACAAGCCAGGCTGTGTCCCCAAGGGCTGTGACACCGTGGCTGTGTCCCCAAGGGCTGTGACACTCCCGGACGTGTCCCCTCGGTGCTGCGCCACCCCGGGCTGCCCTGTCCCCTCCTGGGGACCGTCCCCCCTGTCCCCCCTCACCTGCTCCCCGACACAGTCTGCCAGCCGCACCACGATGGCCTCCAGCACCCGGGCCGGTGGCAGCGGCCCCTCGCGCTCGCCGTCCCCGCCGTCGCCGGCGCCGCTGCAGGCCAGGAAGAGGCGGCAGAGCAGGCGCGGCCCCAGGCGGCCCAGCAGCCCCTCGAGGGCCAGCGCCGCGTAGCGCTCGGCCAGGCACTGGCACGCCCCGGCCACGGGCAGCGGCAGCGCCCGGCACAGCCCGGCCACGGCCGCCGCCACCGAGTGCACCGGCACCGCCGCCTCGGCCCGCGCCACCAGCGAGCGGCACAGCCAGCAGCGCGGCAGCGGCAGCGACTGCGGGGACAGCGCCGGGCCCTGCGGGACAGGGGACACTGAGGGGACACTGCCGGGGACAGGGGACACTGAGGGGAGAGGGGCACTGCACCCACTGTGGGCACTCTGTCTGTGCCCCCCTGGCACTCGGCCCCGCTGTCCCCGTGTCCCCGTACCTGCAGGTGGCTGCCAGGCCCCTCAAGGACGGGCACAACCCCGGGCTCTCCACGACACAGGGTCAGCTTGGCACAGATCTTCCAGGAGTCCTGCGGGGCACACAGTGTGACCCTGCTGTCCCCAATCCCCCGGGTGGCCCTGAGTGCCGCGCTGTGCCCGCTGCCCCCGCGTGTCCCTGGGGGCCACAGCGTCCCCAGAGCCCCTCCCGTGTGCCCCGGTGGCACTCACGATGTGCTGCATGTTCTGGAGGAAGTGATGGACAAGCGCATTCACCACCTCCCTGCACAGGCTCTCCACCAGAGGCATATGGGGGCACGCCAACCCCACCAAGTGATCCAGCACCGTCTGCACCAGGGCACCGACAGGGACAGGGACAGGGACAGGCACAGTGAAAGCTACAGTGACACCCACAGTGACACCCACAGTGACACCCACAGTGACAGCCACCATTGCCGTGCTTACCACCACCACCACTCCATCTGACCTGACACCCCAGCCACACCCGTCACCGCTGCTGCCCATGGGTGCCACCTGTGGCCATGGCACACACGATGGCACCAACCCTGTCACCTCAGCTCCGTGGCACCCAGTGACACCTGCCACCGCTTCACCCACAATCCCAGCACCCACAGGGACACGCATGGCGGCATCTGGGACCGTGGCACTCTCGGTGGCAGCCACCACCTCATCGGCCACAGTGGCACCTCCCTGTGCCCAGTGGCACTTGCTGGCACCCATTGTGACACCCGGTGGCACCTGTGCCTGTGGCCCCCATGGGGACACCCCCAGTGGCACTTGTCCCCACCCCAGTGGCACCTCCACGGCCGATACGCTGGAGATTTGGCGCAGTGAGTCCAAGAGCTGCTGGCACACGGCACAGGCGTCCTGCAGGAGAGGACAGGGGGACATTGGGACACAGAGACACAGGGACACAGGGACACGGGGGTCTGGGACATTGGGGAACGGCCACAGAGGAGGACAGGGACATGGGGAACATGAGGACATGGAGGTGCGGTGGCACAGGGGTGTTGGGAGGTGGGACATGAGGACATGGGGACGTGGGGAGGTGGGACATGGGGACATGGGGGGGTGGCAGTGGGAGCACGGTGGGAGGACTGGGACCCCTCTGGGGACACACGGGGAGGGGGCGCAGGGACGGAGGGAAGGCTGGAGGGACTCGGGGGTCTCTCACCAGATCGGGGGAGTCTCTCAGCGCCTCGAGGGGGTCTCCCAGCACCTCGGGGGGGTCTCCCAGCGCCTCGAGGGGTCCCTGGCCCAGGCGGGGGCAGCGCCCCAGGGCCCCGCAGCGCAGCGCCGTCACCCAGTCCTGGCACCAGGCAGAGGGGGGCACCCCGCAGCCCCCCCCCGGCGCCCCCAAACCTGCGGCCACGGTCAGCGCCAGGCCAGGGGGGCCTGGCAGCCCAGGGCCCCCCCGGACACCCCCCAAAGCCACCCCACCCCACCCCAGCGCTTATGGGGGCACCCGGGTGTGGGGGACCCCTCAGTGAACCCTCCCCATCCCGGGGGGCCCTGGCACCGTGAGCCCACCTCTGACCACAGAGCACCCCCAGACCCACCCCTGCCCTCCTGGGGGAGCCGGGTGGAAGGGACCCCCCCAGTGGCACCCCCATACCCATCCCACACCCCAAGAGGGCTCCAGACCCCCACCCAAGGGCCCCCTGCCCCCTTGCCCGGGTCTGTGCCCCCGCCCTTGAGAGGGGTGCCCGGCTCTGGGGGCGCCCCAGGTTGGGGGGCACGGGCCCTACCTGGGGTGGTCCCGAGCAGGGCGAGGAGCAGCGGCAGTGCCAGGGCCATGGCTGGGGACAGCGCGGGGACAGCGCTGGCAGGGCCGGGCCCGCGGCCTCTTAAAGCCCCGCGGGGCGGGCGGGATGTGGCGCTGGGACGGCGCCAGCTCACGGGGACAGGTGTGTCACCCACCCACGGGGACACGGCGGGGCCGCCGCCCCCGCCCGGCCGCTCTGCGCTGGCCCCGAGCCCGGGGCCCCTCTCGAGGGCCCCGTGTCCCCGGCAGGGACCCCCTGTAATGTCCCCATGTCCCCAGGGCGTCCCCAGGGCTGTCCCCGAGCTCCTGTTGGGGTGCGCATTGGGCTCCCCCTGTGCCCACACCCCCATGTCCCCCGTGTCCCCCCCTGTGCCACCCCCTCCCTGTGCCCCCGTCCCCTCCCTGTCCCTTCCCGGCAGGTCCCTCCCCGGTCCCCCCTTGACCCCACTTGTCCCTCGAGAGCCCTCAGGGCAGGTGTGGCCCCAGGGGTGGGGCACCTGGCCCAGGTGAGGCTCTGGGATGGCTCCAGGTGCCCTCTGTCCCCCCCGTGTCCCTCTGTCCCCCTGTGCCACCCCCAGTGCCACCCTGTCCTTGTGCCACCCTTGCTGTCCCCTCCCCTCCCCTCCCCTCCCGCAGCAATCCCGGCTCCTTCGTAACCAAATAATTTATTTCCTAACAATCAAACAAGACAGAAATATCCATGGACACGGCAAAAAGATCTCCTAAAACACGGAATTCCTAAGAAAAAAAAAAAAACAACAACAACAAAAAAGAAAAACAAAAAACAAAAACAAAAAACAAAAAAAAAGAAAACCAAAAAAAACGGAAAAAAAGAAAAAGAAAAAGGAGGAAAAAAAAAAAAGGGAAAAAAAGCACCATTCTATTGGCTTGCCACGGGGGTTCAGCCCTGCAGTGGGACAATATTGGGATATTTACATTTACAGCAGGAAACGGGAGCTGAGCCCGTCCCAGCTGGGCTGGAGCCACTGCTTGGGAAGAGCAGAAAGAACAGAAAAAAGGAGGGGAAAAGCACAAATAATCAGAAGTGTCCCAAAGAATAACAAAGCTCGAGTGGAGACGGGGGGGTGGCTCCGCTGACAAATCAAGGATGAAAAGAAAAGGACATTTTGGTGCTTCCTGGGAGCTGGTGGTTTGGGATCTGCATTCCAAGAGGAAAAATAAAGGAAAACCAGCCCCAAAAATGGGGGGGTTTGGTTCCCACCCGTCCGTGCCCCGATCCGACTCCCCCCACTCCCTGGATTATTTTTAATTTTTTTTGTCACAACCTATAAAAAAGTCCTTCCTGCAGCTTATTTGATAGGAATGCTGGTGGATCAGTGAATTCCAGAGAAGGCTGGCACCACCGCGGGCACCGGGGGGACTCCGGGGTAGTGCAGAGTTCTGGGGGTCCTGGAGCTCAGCCCCACAGTGCAAAGGGCTACGAGGGGAAAAAGGGGCAAAAAAGGCATTGGGAACCCAGGAAGGCACAAAGCTGCCAAACGCCCTCATCTGTGCCGAGGCCGAACCTTCAGAATGCCCAAAACCGACCAAAAATCAACGTTTGGTACCTCTGGAAGGGCCTGCCCAGAGCTGGGATTCCGCAGCTGAAGGCAAAGCCACCCCAGCAGCTGCTGTTCCTCTTTTTCTCTGTCTTTTCCACCTTTTTGCCTTTTTCCCCCTCTTTTTGGCGGTGCAGGGGTTGAGCTCAGGTGCCCAGGGTCTGTGACAATGCCAGAGGGTGGAAAATTCCAGCAGCTTTGAAGGAAAATTCCTTGTGGTTTGGGTTTGGTTTTTTTTTTTTTTTTTTCTCTCTCTTATGAGCCAGCACATGGAAAAAAAGAGGCAAAACCTGGGGGATTTGGGCAACTTGTGAGGCCTGTGGGTTCCCATGTGAGACAGGAATGGGATTGGGGAAGGGAAAGGGAAAGGGAAAGGGAAAGGGAAAGGGAAGGGAAGGGAAGGGAAGGGAAGGGAAGGGAAGGGAAGGGAAGGGAAGGGAAGGGAAGGGAAGGGAAGGGAAGGGAAGGGAAATAAGGAGAAGGAGAAAAGGGAAACAAGAAAAGGAAAAGAGGAAAGGGATAAGGACAAAAGGAAAAAAAGGGGGGAAAAGGAAGTGAAAGGGGAAAGGACAAAGGAAACAGAAAAGGAGAAAAGGGGAAGGAAAAGGAGGAAGAGTAGGATAAAAAGGAAACGAGAAAAGAGGAAAGGGATAAGGAGGAAAGGAAAAGGAACAAAAGGGGAAAGGAGCCAGGGAAGGAGAAGCACTGGGGCTCTGCTGCCCGTCCATCCCCAGCACTCCTCGGCCATCCCGCGGCCCCGCAGCCCCGGCGTTTCCTGAGAGGCACCGGCACAGCCTCAGCGCTCCATCCCAGCCCTGCGGGGGCTCCCGGACCCCAGCCCGGCCCCGGGGCAGGGGAAGGCGCTGCGGGCAGAGCTCCCCGCATCTCCGCAAGCCAGAAGGGGCGGGCAAGCTCCCTGCGGTGCGCTGGGACACGAACCCACACCGCGGCCGGGAACTGCCCTCCCCCGTGGCTTCTGGAACCTTCCAGGAGCCCGGACCGATGCCGGGGGTTATTGCTGAGCAGAGGCATCATCTTTGTGCTGAAGGGGTGGAGAGAGGCCCCGGCTCCCTCCGAGGTAGAGAAGCTGTCCCCGAGAGATTGGGGAGGGGATCCCAGGGTCTGCCAGGCCGTGCCACGCTCCACGAGTGGCACAGGAGCCCAGGGCTCCGAGCCTGCCCCGGCCACAGCGCTCCAGGGCTGGCGAGGGGTCCCTGCAGGTTTAGAGTCGGGCAAGGCAGCCCCGACTGAGGCTGAGCCCAAACGCCGCTCCCGGTTCCGCGGACGGGAACTCACAAAGCACCGGCTGCGCCCTGGCTCTGCTCCCGAAAACCCTCAGCTTGTCCTTGGATGGAGGGAACCGGGGAACACCGGGCAGTGACGGCCTGGGAGGATCCAGCGCAGGATCCTGAGGCCGCTGCTATTGCCGGGACAGTCCCGGGGGCTCCGGGCTGGGCAGAGAGGAGCCCCGGGAGCAAACGGAGATCCGGGAGCGGGCGGTGCAAACGGAGCCCCGGGAGCGGGCGGGCCGGCGGGGGTTTCCGTGCAGGGAATGCTGGCGGGGTCGCTGTCGCTGTCGCCGTGCTGGCCGATGCCAGGCCCAGGGAAGCGCTCCCTACACGCCCGCGGGAAGCTTCCTGCCGCCCGCCAGCCTGGCCCGCGCCCCGCCGGAGCTGGCGTAGCCCTCGTCGCTGCCCAGGCTCTGCAGGCTGCCGCGCTCGTCCGAGTCGCTGGGGCTGCTGCTGCTCCAGTCCAGCTCGGCCGGGAGGTCGTCCGTGCTCTCCACGTCCACGTCCATCTCTTCTGCCGGGGACACGGGCGGCGTTGGGGCTCCGGTGGGGCCGGGGCTCCCCGCGGCCGCGCCCCGCGCCGGGCTCTCACCTTGCTCCGAGTCGGAGCGCTCGGAGGAGAGGCTGGAGCCGATGCTGTCGATGCGCACCCGCTCCATGCCCAGCTTCTCCAGCTGCCGCTGCAGGTGCCGCTGCTCCCGCTGCAGCTGCTCGATCTGGTGCAGGGCTCGGCGCTCCTGGTCCTCCAGCTTCTGCGGGGAACACGGCACCCTGAGCCGGGATTCCCTCGGGACAGGGCACCCTGAGCCGGGATTCCCTTAGAGCCACTGGGGACAGGGCACCCTGAGCCGGGATTCCCTCGGGACAGGGCACCCTGAGCCCGGGATTCCCTTAGAGCCACTGGGGACAGGGCACCCTGAGCCGGGATTCCCTCGGGACAGGGCACGCTGAGCCCGGGATTCCCTCAGAACCACCCGGCATTCCTGGCCCAATTCACCGCGGCTTCCAAGGGTCTCTCCCATCTTCAGCACGCTTGGGATGTGGATGGAGCCGTAAGGATTCCAACCCTCCCAGTTATCCCAGCCCAATGCTGGCTCTCTCACAGTTATTCCCATCTGGTGTCAGGGCTCTCCCAGTCATCCCAGTCCAATTCAGAACTCCCCCAGTCACCCCAGCCCCATCCCAGTGCTGCCCCCATCATCCCATCACGATCCCAGTGCTCCCCACATCACCCCAGCCCCATCCCAGTGCTCTCCCAGTTATCCCAGCCCAATGGTGGCTCTCTCCCCGTCATCCCAGCTCAATTCAGAACTCCCCCAGTTACCCCCAGCCCCATCCCAGTGCCCTCCCAGCCCACCCCAGCCCTCTCCCAGCCCACGCCCCTCCTGGAATGCTGTTCCCAGCCCACCCCCGGTGCTGCTGGGGCCCCATTTCGGGCTCACCTGGATGTGGAGCCTGGCCCTGGTGAGCAGGCTGAGCGTGGTGTGCCGCCCGGCCGCCGCCCCCAGGGGCACCAGCCCCTTCAGCCTCTCCAGGCACAGCCGGAGCTGGGCACGCCTGCAATGGAGCACACTTGGGCTGCCTTGGCATCCTCAGGGGCCGTTCCCACCCCACTGCTGGCGGCAAACGGGGTGCTGGGGGCTGAACCCCACCAGGAGCCGCCCCAGCGCCCGCGGGTGCCACAAACTGGGAGAGAACGCAGCCAGGCAAATGGAAAAGCTCCTGGATAAACCCTGCTGGCTGCTGGGGGGGATCCCAGGCAGCAAAACGCCAATGGCCTCGTGATTCTGGGTGAGAATGCCCACTTTTGGTCATTCTCCTCCATCTCAGGAGGGCTGTGTGAGAGCTGAGGCTGCCCAGGCTAACACCCAGCTGCACATCCCTTGGGAGTGCTTCCTTCCCCTATTTTTAGCAGGAACAGGGTGGTTTTGGACACAAAAGCCCCAGATCCCTGCAGGAGCACTGGCTGTTCTCCAGGAATCCTCCCTCTTCCTGGAACATCTGGGTTTTCTCTGCTTTACCAGGTTAGGGCAGGAGGGAAGCTCCAGCTCCTGGAGGAAATCCCTTTTTCTGCTGGAAAAATGGGATTTCCTTTTTTCCCAGTTTCCCTGTGCTCCCAGCAGGCCCCAGCCTCCCTGTGCCCATTCCCAACCCCAGGATGTAGGTCAGGTCCTTGGCAAGGGGGTGCAACACCCATCCCTGAACCGCCTGATCCCGGGCAGCTCCAAAGGGATTTTGCAAGGACCTGCTGGTCTTGTTTGGGATATGCTGGGAGGGAACAGGGATTTCCTCACCCAAAGGGCCTCGGGATGGCAACACAGCCCAAAAAAGTGGGATTTACTCGGGGTAAATCCCAAACTGCAGCTGGCTCAAAGATGAGCCTGTGACAAGATAATTTTCGTGGATAAGCAGGGCTGTGGAGAGGGAGGTGGTTCCCAACAACCAAGGACAGGGAATGCTTTCATCCTTGGTGTCCTTTATCCCCTTCCTTCCCTCCCAAGCCATCTCAGGCTGGTGGAACAGCCCTGGAAATGCAATAATTGCTCCCAGCCCAGCTCCTGACACCCCCTGGCACTCACCTGTTCTTCTCCATCTCATTGTGTGTCGACCTGGAAGAGAAGGAAGGAGTTATTAACTCCTCTGGCTGATTGGGGATTAGCACTTGGGATTAACGTGTGGGAATTAGCAAAGGCTCCCTGCAAAAGCTGCACACCCAGGGGGCTCCCAGAGCTCCACACCCAAGCGTGGTGAGTGCCAGCAAAAGGGTCAGGAAAACCATGAAATGGGATTTTAAACCTGCGACTCCTGAGTTTGAGAGCTGGGGTTGGGATCAACAGCTCATCCCTGCCCCTCAAACCAGGAATATAAATTGGGAAAAGCCTTCCCTCAAAAAAAGCACAGAGCAGCTCTGGAGGAGACCCCAAACACAGGAAACCCACAACAAACCCCCCAAAGCTCCCACAGAGCTGGGAAAAGGTGGAAAACAATCCAGGCTGGCTTTTTCTCCACTGAAATCCAGGAGGAAGCCACAGTCCCAGGGAGGAGCTGCTTCCCTGCCCTGACTTCCCAACACCTCCAGAAACTCCACTCCAGTTTGGGGAAAATGTTGTGATGTGCCTGAAAATATAAATTGGGAATAACCCAGGGGCTGTTGGGATGGGGATTTCTACTGGGATGGCTTGGGGGGGTCTGGGAGTGCTGGAAAAACAAGGATGTCACCAAAGGGAAAGCAGGGATATCACCAAAGGGAAATTAAGGATGTCACCAAAGGAAAATAAAGGATGTCACCAAAGGAAAAGGCAGGGGATGTCACCAAAAGGAAAGCAGGGATGTCCCAAAGGGAAAAGTAGGGGTGGAATCAAAGGGAAAGGCAGGGATGTCACCAAAGGGAAATCAAGGATGTTACCAAAGGGAAAACCAGGGATGGCACCAAAGAGAAAATCAAGAATGTCACCAAAGGGAAATAATGGATGTCCCAAAGGGAAAGGCAGGGATGTCACCAAAGGAAATGAGGGATGTCACCAAGGGAAAGGCAGGGATGTCACCAAAGGGAAAGCAGAGATGTCACCCAAGGTAAAAGCACCCAAGGTAAAAGCAGGGATATCACCAAAGGGAAATCAAGGAAGTCACCAAAAGGAAAATGAGGGATGTCACCCAAGGGAAAACCAGGGATGTCACCACCACAGCAATGGGAGATGCTCTCCAAGGTCTCCTTCCCTTCTCCAGCCTTTCCTGCTGGATCCCCCTGCTCCAGTGGCTTTTGGGCCCCATCTCCCACGTCCCCAGAATTGTCCCATGCCAGCAGAGACATTTCCCACCCCAGGGGGATTCTCCTGGCACGCTGGAAGGGCTCAGCTCCTGGGCAGCGTCTCCTTTCCATTTCTCCCTGGATAAATGTTTCACACCCAGCCCTTTACCAAGGGGCTGCCATGGGCTGCAGCTTTAGGAGTTTTTCCCTTCATTCTAAATTATCCAAACACTTCCCGAGCACAGGTGCAGACAGGGGTGAAGCTCCCGTCACCTCCACAACCACTAATTACAAATCAATCCATCCTCTTTTCTGCCCGAATCCTTCCTGGAATGGCTCCTTTCTCTTCAGGACTTGCATTCACCATCACCAATATTTAGAGGGGGAAAAAATGAATGGACTGATGGATTTAAACTCTGGATAGAACAAACAGGGACAGAGGGGCCTGCAGCCTCACCCCAGGGCAGGTGGAACTCCCACATCCTCTCCCCACAGAGCCACTGGTTTGGGTTCCCAGCACTCTGAACCTCAGCTGATCACCAGCTCTCCCTTCGGAATGTGTTGTTTTATTGCCGAAAACCCCACCAGGCTGACCCAAAGGAAACCCGCAGTGAATCCAGGCGGGACAAACCCCCGAGCCCGTGGGATTCCGCCCCCTGAGGGGCTCCCGAGCCCGGCCCGGCCCCGGGGCACCGGGGAACCGCGAGCTGCCAAAGGTCGGGGCGGCGGCGCCGCGCAGGCGGGAGCGCTCCCGAGCAGGAAAAGGTGACAGGTGTGCTGCCACCAGCACCGCTCCTCCCTGGCACCTGGGGACACGGCCCGGAGCCGCGAGCAGCTCAGGGTCGGGGATTGCAGGGGGGCAATGAAGGCTCCGGGCGTGGGGTTTGCTCCTGAATTCAGTGTGGGTTCTGCAGCTTGGAGAAAAGGATTTAAACCAGCGGGGAGCAAGCACAGAGGGACCAGGGGAGGGTCTGGGGTGACTCAGGAGGTGACAGGAGGGTCCCCGCCAGCCCTGCCCGGCCGGTGACAGCAGCAGCTCTCCGGGCCGGTCACCCCGGGACAGGAAGGTGCCACCCACGGTGTCACACCCGCTGACAGGTGGACTTTGGTGACAGCAGAGCCGCACCCAGCGCTGTCACACACCCAGCGACAACAGGACCTGCCCGAGCCGGGTCAGCCCATGGCAGCGGGGTCTGTCACACACACCGGGGACAGGAGGGTGCCCCCGGCACGGTGACACCTCCGAGACGGCCCCACCAGGGCCGGGTTACCGGGGAACCGGCCCGGCCCGGTGCCAGCGGGGCCTCCCCGAGCCGGGACAGCGGGGACAGGAGCCCCGGGCCCGGGGCACACCTGGGCAAGGGGGACCGGCAGACACCGTGCCAGGAGGGTGCCCCGGGCCTGCCGCCCCCCCGGTGACAGCGGCAGCGGGGCAGTGACCGCGGGCCGGCCCGGGAGCAGCGGCCTGACCGGACACGGAGCCCCGCGGGCCTGTCCCTCGCCCGGTGCCAGCGGGGACACCCCGGGCCGGGCGGGGCCGCGCGGGGCCGGAGCTGCCCCGGGCGGGCCCCACAACGGCCGGGCCCCTCCGGGCCGGTCCCCCCGCCCCGCCCGGTGCCGCCGTCACCTGCCGCCGCCGCCGCTCCTCCGGGCCTTGGCGCGGCGCCGCGGGGCCTCGCCGTCCTTCCCGCCGGGCCACAGCGAGGCGTAACCGTGCTCGGCTTCTGCGGAGACACAACGGCGGGCGCGGGTCACGGCGGGGCCCGGCCGGGGACGCCGCCGGGGGCACCGCGGGGGCGGCGCGGGGGGTACCTCGCTCCCGCCGCTCCAGGAACTCGGCGGCCTCCAGCAGCATCTGGATGCCGAGGCGGGGGGGGGCGGCCATGGCGGGGCCGGGACGGGCCGCGACCGGCGGCGGGGGGGGAGCGGCGGCCTCTGCCCGCCCCGAGCGCCGCTCCGCCAGACCCCGCGCGCGCCACGCCCCCAGCCCCGCTCATTGGCGGAGGCTGGGACAGGCCCCGCCCGGCCCCGCCGCTGATTGGAGGATGAGGGGAAGGCCCCGCCCCGCGCCTCCACGAGCGGCGGAGAGGGAGCGTGGCCGCGCTTGAGGACACGCCCCCCGCTCGCTGCTATTGGACGAGAGCGCCACGCCCTCCTGCCATTGGCCCGACCCTCCCCGGCGGCGCCCCGCCCACACGACCGGCCCCGCCCCGCTGGCCGCACGCTCTGCCCTGACTCACTTCCTGCCGCTCAGCCAATGGCGAGGCCGGACGGAGGAGGGGGCGGGGCCTCGGGTACGTCGGGCAACGTAAGCACGGACGGGGACAGGGACAGAGACCCCCGGGATGGGGACAGGGACCACCGGATACGGACCCTCGGGATGGGGACAGGGACAGAGAACCCAGGGACAGGGACCCCGGGATGGGGACAGAGACCCCCTGGGCAGGGTCCCCCTGTGTAGGGACCCCCAAATCAAGAACCACCCCCAACCCCAGGCAGGGCTCAGAGCACCCAAATTCCCTCCCAAAACCCAGAGCACCCCAATCCCACTGCCCCCATGTGGGCTCCCCAAAATCCGCATCAACCCCAAGGATTTGTGGGAAGGGGGGAATGCAGGCCCTGCTTTATCTCTGAATGATAAAAATTGAAGGAAAAAATACATCCGGGGTTTTATTAACAGGGAAACAAAACCGGGGAGAACACAGCAAAAATCCCAGCCAGAAACTGACCTTTGTTGTAAAAAAAAAAAAACAACAAACAAATATCTGGGAACTCGTGGCAGGTCTGGGTGTGGGATTTGTTGGGAATAACCCAAATTCCTCTGGAATCCAGCACAGGAGCCACCCAGGAGAGTGCAGGGAAGAGAAATCCTTCCATGGTGGGAGCCTGTGCCAGCGTCAGGCGATGAAATCCAGGGGCCTGTTGAATCCTCCTTTCCTGTTCATGTATTGCCTGGGCGAGGATGGAGCCAGAGTCAGCCCCAAATCTGGGGAAATCGGGACAAAAACACCCAGAGGAACCCACATGGGAACCCAATTCCCCAGGGATTTGAGCAAAAGCAGGGCAGGAAGGCTCCCAGCGAGGAGCTGCTGCAGAGGAGCCCAGGTTCCAGCAGAAAGGGAGCAGAATTGACAATCTGGGTGGTTTTTGGGGACAAAGCAGGCGAGCAGTGTCACTTCCCTCTGCTCTGATCCTTGCTGGGAACATCCCAACGGTTCCTAACGTGCTCCTCACTCCTTATTCTCCTGATTTCCCCATTCCCAGGGGGATCTGGAGAGCTCCCACCTCTGTTTCTGAGTCTAAACCTCACCAAATTTCCATTTTCCCTGGAAGCTGGATCAGGGCGAGACTGTGGCCACAGCTACCTCACCAAACAAACTCCTCTCTGCATCCCAAAGCAGGACACACACCTGTACTTCCTCTTCTGGGACACGTTGATGGCGTAGGCATTGGCAGCACCATCCACCTTCTTGCCCTAAGGAGAAACGCCCCAAAATCCCATGGATTACCCCCAAAAAGGGCAGCTGACACCGCAGAGCCCCTGGAGTGGCGCTCACCTTGGTGGTATCAAAGGAGGCAAACCCCATCATCTTCATCATCTCGATCTCCTCCTCTGTCTTGCCCTGCAAGTCCTCCTCTGTGGGGAGAAAATTGGGGATTGAGCAAACACGGATGTTGGGATGCCCAAAAATCCAGGTGTCCCTGGGCTGGTCCTGGCCCAGGGGGACACCCAGGGGTGCTCAAGAGGGAGATCCCCCCTCACCTGTGATCTGCCGCTCCTTCTTGGAGTCCTTGAGCTCCTTCTTCTCCTCGTCCCGGCGCTCCTTGGGCCGTGCTGGTGACGAGGAGCTGGAGCGGTGCCGGCGCGGGGACCTGCTGGGGCACAGAGCTGGGGCTGCAATCCCCACCTGGAGCTCCTGCTGTCCCCAGGCCACCCAGAGTGCCTTCACCTAGCTGTGCCCACCCCACGCTGGTGCCCCTGCCCTCACCTGGATCATCCCTGATATCACCTGGATCATCCCTGATATCACCTGGATGTCCCTGCCCCTCACCTGGATCATCCCTGATATCACCTGGATGTCCCTGCCATCACTTGGATGGTCCCTGCCATCCCCTGGATGTCCCCGCCCTCACCTGGATCGCCTCCGGTGCGGGGAGCGGGAGCGGCTCCTCCTCCTGTCCCTGTCCCGGGACCGCGATCGCTCCCGCCGCCGCCGGTCCCTGTCCCGGGACGTGGAGCGCGAGCGCCGCCGCTCTGCCCGGGGAAGGAAGGCTCAGCTGCTGCTCCCTGCCCGCCTCCCAAAGGGAATCCCACAGAAACCCCGGCACCGACCCGGGACTGCCCTTCCCACCCCGCTCACGGAGCCCTTGGGCACCCGCAGGAGCGAGGGAGCAGCAGGACAAATCTCCAGATGGAGGGGGGGAATCACCCGGGGGGATCAGCCAGGAGGGGAGGATGGTCCCCAAATACCTGAGCAAGGCGGAGAGGGAGTGATGGTCCCCAAAATCTGAGCCAGGTGGAGAGGGGTGTGAGGAACGGAAGAGAAGGAGAGGAGGAGGAGATAAAGATGGGGAGGGGGAGAAGGAGGAAAAACAGAGGAGGAAGAGGAGAAGGAAGCAGAGAAGAAGAAGAAGAGGAATAGAGAAGGATGGGGAGGGGGAGAAGGGGTAAAGAAGAGGAAGAGAAAGAGGAGGAGAAGAGAAGGAATAGAGAAGGATGAGAAGGAAGAGGAGGATGAGGGAGGCAGTCTCTGCTCTCCCCCAGAGCGAGGAACCGGGGCCTCCCCGCCCTGAGGGTCTCAGTCCCCCCTACCCCCGGCCCTTCCACCCCGATCTCCCCACGCCCCGGGTTCCCCCTGACCTCCCCGGCCATTCCCGTCCCTCCCCGGCTCCTCCCGGTGCCCCGGTGCCTGCTCACCCCGCCGCGGCGGTGACCGGGAGCGGCTGCGGCCCATGGCCGCCCCTCAGGCCCGCGCTGCTGCTCCCACGGCGCCGCCGGCCCGAGGGACCCGGCCTGAGGGGAGCCGGTGAGGGGACCGAGCCTGAGGGGCCCGGGCTGAGAGGACACGGCTGAAGGGACCGAGCCTGAGGGGCCCGGCCCTGAGGGGACACGGCTGAAGGGACCGAGCCTGAGGGGCCCGGGCTGAGGGGACACGGCTGAAGGGACCGAGCCTGAGGGGCCCGGCCCTGAGGGGAGCCGGCCGGCGAGGCCGGTCAGCACCGCATCTGGGCCGCACCGGGCCGGTCCCGCCGCTCGCCCCGAGAGCCCGCCCAGGCCGGAACGAGAGGGGACAGCCGGGAGGAAGAGGAGGGCTGGAAGGAGGAGAGGGCAGGAAGGGGAGGGGAGGAAGGCGGGGCCGTTACCTTCGCCCTCCGCAGGCCGCTGTTCGGCCCGGCCCGGCCCTTCCCGGTGCCTGTCCCGAGCGTGCCGGCTTCGGTGGTGGGGAGTTCACGAGGGGCTTCTGTCAGAAGCTGCTGGAACCTTCGCGGTGTCAGCACACCCATTCCCACCTCCACCCTCTCCCAGCCCAGTCCCAATCCCCGTTTCATTCCCATCCCCAGCCTCATCCCATTCCCACTTCCACCCCTGAGGCTCGGAGCGCTGCCGGGTGCCAAACACGGGGTTTATTTATTTATTTATTTACACCGGCGTTCCACGCGCTCCCGGCCGCGATTGTCACACGCGGGGGGACAGGGACATGGACGTGCCACCCCCGGCCCCCTCCCGGTGCCGTGCCGGGGCTCCAGCAGCCGCCCTTGTGCCCCGGTGGGCAGCGAGGTGCTGAGCCCAGCGGGACTCGCCCGTCCCCGCTGCCTCGGTGGGATCAGCCTCTGTTTTCCAGCGGAGGTGCGGGTGTGGAGAGCCCGGATCGGGGATTTGCTTTGCCCTGAGCCTTGCTGGAGCGAGGGGAGGGAGGTGGGCTGAGGGGTGGTCCTGGGATGTGATATTAGCTCTGTTTACCTCCATCATGGTGATGGTGGTGGCACTGGAGCCTTCGTCCCTTTCTACCTGGAATTTCATGGGTGGGGAGGTCAGCCCTGGAGTCCCCCTGGAAAGCCAGTGGCCCTTGGGAAAAGGGGTGACAAAGGCCCTGGGGACAGAGCCTTGGGGAGAAAAGGGGTGACCAAGACCTGGGGAGAGAACCCTGGGGAGAAAAGGAGTGACCAAGGCCGTGGGGACACACCTTCAGGGACAAAGCGGGGACAAAACCCCTGGGGGAGCCCCCGGGTTGGGCTGGGGGTGTGGCAGTGCTGTCATTCAGGAATTGCCCCCAGGTGTGACAGTGCTACCCCAGGGAGGTGACACGGCTGTCCCTGCAGGCTCTGCTGCCCTGGGTCACGCAGGTGACAAAAACAGCCTCAAAGAGCCTCAGAATCAGTGGCAGTGAGG
Source organism: Zonotrichia albicollis (assembly GCF_047830755.1). Lineage (NCBI taxonomy): Eukaryota > Metazoa > Chordata > Aves > Passeriformes > Passerellidae > Zonotrichia > Zonotrichia albicollis. The sequence continues at coordinate 9,070,582 of NC_133844.1, read as the reverse complement.
AGCAGCCCCCCCAGTGACAGGGTTTGGGGGCTCAGAGTGTCCCCCCAGTGCCCCCCATCCTGCAGGGGTGGGGTGGGGTCCTCTGGGGGGACACTGGGCAGGGCAAAGGCTCTTCCCAAAATCCAGGAACCCAATATCCCTGCCTGGGTTCTCCCTGCTGCTTCCACCCCCTATTCTATGGGGTTCCTGCCCTTCCAGAGGGGACCCAACCCCCAGGAGCTGTCTCACAGCAGAGAAAGGGTTTGAAACCACAGTGATGGCACATGGGGAAACGCTGCTGGGCCGGGGGAGCCCCAAACGGGGGGTTCAGGGCTGTTCCAAACCTCCATGGATGCAGCAAGGCTCAGGGCGAGCGCCCCAGGCCAGGGGGAGGATTTGGGGCTGATCCCGGTGGTTTATCCCCAAATCCCAGCGCTGGAAGGGCTGTGGGGAGCACGGGCGGGAGGCTGGAACGCTGGGAGGGAAGGGAACGCCAGGAAGGAGGAACTTTGTGCTGGGAATTCCAGAGCTGGGAAAAGCAGGGGGCCGGCGTGGCCGGGGTCGCTGTGAGCTGGCAGCGTGTGTTCATCCCGAAGTAGCACTTAGTGAGTGAGCTTTGCTCAGTTTTTAAATAACACAGACAATTCCCGGAGGGGTGGGGGTGCTTTTTCCCTATTTTCCCAGGTGCGGGTCGTGCAGTGAGGTGGGGGCTTTTCCATCGGTGGGAAATCCTGCTGCTCTTCCTTGGGTGGGCAAAACACGGGCTGGGGGTACCAGGAGAAGGGGATGGAAGTGGTTCACGAGCCCACGGAGAGGAAGGTTTACAATCCAGGGAGGAAGAACCTCCGCTCCTCCTTCAGGAAGAGCAATCCCGTTCTCCTGGCGAAGTGATGGACAGTTTTCCCTGGGGATGAAGCCAGCGCCATTCCAGCAGAGGTGAAACAGAAGGTGAAGAAAATAACCATGAAACACCCTTTTCTTCCTCAAACCAAGCAGCTCTGGGCCCTGGTGAGACAATGCAGCCCCCGGTGGTGGGAAGGGCCGGAGCCCAGGCGGGGCAGGGGCAGGGGGGTGCAGCGGGAGCACGGTCTCTCTGAGCTCGGTGACAGCCCCCAGAGGGGGTGACAAGGGGGACGAGGTGCCTCGTGCCCGGGAGGCAGCCGGGTTCCGGCGTCTCAGCGGTCCCCAGGGACACTCAGGATTCGATCTTTTCCTTCTTTTTGCCTTTTTTCAGGAAGGACGGGGTCCGGAATTTCTTCTTCTTTTTGGAGGGTGATTTGGAGGGTGAACCGTCGGGGGACACGGGGTTGCTGGTCACTGTCTCCTTCTCCTTGGGGGCGTCCTGGTCGGCGTTGGTGGTTGTCCGGTCTGTCCCCCCTTTGCCAAGGTTTTCCTCGGTGCTTTGCTCCTCGTCCTTCCCGTTCACCACCGCCGGTGGCTCCTTCTTGGCAGTGGAATCAGGGGGGGCTTGGCCACCATCAACCTTCTTTTCACCTTGGGGAGAGGGAACAGCGGATTGGGGCGGCAGCACCGCTGTTCTGGGGGGTTTGTTCCCCCAGATGTGCCGTGGGGCCTGGGCAGGAGCAGGATTTGGGCTCCCCGAGAGGAGAAGGTTGGGATTTGATCCTGTCCTGCCGCAGGCACCGCTCCCCGAGCCCCCCGAGCCGCCCCCTCCCTGCGGGACAAGCGATGTGGGATGGAGAGCCGGGACGAGGCAGCAGGAGAAGCAGGAAGCGACACCAGGGAGGGAGGGAGGGTTCCCCAGGGGTTCCTAAGGGATTTCCATGGACCAAAGAGCCCCCCGAGCCCCTGTCCCTCATCCGTCCATCCAGGGTGGCCTCTCCGTACTTACTACGGCGCCAGGGATTCAGGGGTAACTCCTTGGGTGACAGGCACACGGGGAGGAAAGAGAAAGGAGACGTTGTGGAGACACACAGACAGACAGACGGACACCACGAGACACCATGGCAGAGCCAGCAGCCCCGAGCCGCGCCCCGGCACCCGCTGTGGGTGGGAACAGTGGGGACGGGGCTGGGGGACGGGGCTGTCCCCTGCGCCCCTCAGAGCCACCGCAAAGCCACCACTCCCGTCCTCCTGCCACGCTCCCCTCGGCCCCTCCGGAGCAGGGTGACAGCACAGGGTGACACGAGGTGACAGCCAGCTGCGTCTCAGCCACAGCCGCCCTTGTGCCCCCGCTCCTGCTGCTCACTGGGACCCCAGCCCGCATTTTCCTCGTTTTGGGGTGCTCGTCACCCCACTCACCCTCCGTGGGCGCCGGGGGCTCCGGCGGGGGTGGCTCTGGCGGGGGAGCCCCGCTGTCCTCTGCGGCCGCGTCCTTCTCGCCTGTCACAGAGACACACGCTGGCCTCGGTCCCCTCGCTGCCACCCGCGGGCGGCCCTGGGGGGCTCTGGGGGTCCCTCCTACCCTGCAGGCGCTTCTTCCTCTCCACCTCCTGCTTGTACTCCTCCAGCTCCTGGTCCGTCAGCTGGCTGAAGGGGTTGGGGGGCTCTGGCTCGGGGGGAGCCTCCTGCCCGCCCTCCTTGGCCTCTGCGTCCCCCAGGTGGCTCTCAGTGGACTGAAACAGAGCCACAGAGCGGGGTCACCTCCCTGGGGCAGTGTCACCTCCCCCCGGAGAGATGGGGACATGGGGTGACACAGGGTGACAGGGGCTGGGGACATGGGGTGTCATGGGGCTGGAGACGCCAGGTGACACAGATGCCATGCAGGGCTGTGGCTGGTCTTGGTGATGACACTGGCCAGCAGCTGTGACTGGGGACACGGGGTGACACAAGGCTGGGGACACAGGGACACGGGGTGACACAGGTGCCATACGGGGCTGCGGCTGGTCTCGGCGATGACACTGGCCAGCAGCTGCGACTGGGGACACGGGGTGACACAGGATGACATAGGGCCAGGGACACGGGGTGACACAGGTGGCAAAAGGTGACACAGGTGCCATATGGGGCTGCGGCTGGTCTTGGTGATGACACTGGCCAGCAGCTGTGACTGGGGACATGGGGTGACACAAGGCTGGGGACACAGGGACAGGGGGTGACACAGGTGCCATACGGGGCTGCGGCTGGTCTCGGCAATGACGCTGGCCAGCAGCTGGGACTGGGGCCCGGCTGATTTCACGTCCTGGCGGTTTTGCTCGCGGATCTGTGGGGAGGGACAGAGCTGAATCCCCTCTGAGGGCAGGGCTGAGCCCCCCGAGACCCCGCTGTCCCCCTGCCCTGCCCACCTTGTTGCGCATCTCCAGCACCTCCTGCGGGTCCGTGTAGAGCGGCACGAACTGGTTGGGGTTCTCGATGCGGATCGGGGTCCCGCTGCTGCCCTTCTCCACCTCATCTGCCCGCAGCCACTGCAAAGCCAGGGACAGGTTTGGGGACCCTCAGGATGGAAGGGACACCCCAACAAATGCAACTTCTATAGAGGGGAGACCCCAAATGTAGAGGGGAAGCACCGTAAATGCAGGGAGACCCCAATAAACAGCACAGAAGGAAGACCTGACTACATGCATCATGCATAGAAGGAGGAAGACTCCAAAACAAGTTCCCCAATGATAGAGGGAGACCCCAATAAATGCATCTTGCATAGAGGTGGACCCCAATAAGTGAGGAGACCCCAATAAATGCATCTTGCATAGAAGGAAGGCCTCAGTAAATGAGGAGACCCCAATAAATGCATCTTGCACAGAGGGAAGACCCTGATAAAGCCAATAGCACTCGGCCCCACAAGAATGGGGCGGCGATATTTCAAACTAATCATTATTACAGGACGCAGGTGGTGCCCAGGCCTCCCTACACCCCAGATGTTCACGGGGTCCATCCCGGGACCCCCTCCACCTCGCTGTCTGTCCATCCCCAGGCCCCCTGTGCCCCTCACCGTGGTCTTTGTCCGCTGGGCGCCGGCGCTGCCCTGCTCCTCGGCCAGGCTGACCCGCGTGTAGGTGTTGGGCGTGTTGAGCCACCGCGTCTTCTCCTTCTGCTGCTTGTGGGCGTGCTGGCGCAGGGCGGGGGTCCCGGCCGGCTCCTCCTCGAACACAAAGGCCGTGACGGTGGCGGGGATCAGCACGTCGCTCTTGGGCTTGCTCTTCTCCTGCACGAACGGGTAGCGGTACGTGTAGCCCGTGCGGTAGCCCTGGGGAGGCACAGACGCAGAGGGATGAACTGAGTGCCTGAGCTCGTGTTTGTCACAGACAGGTAGAGATGTTACAGAGAAAACGATTTGTTAGTTCCCATAGAGAAGAGTTAGAGGAATGAGGAAACAGCACAGTAACCTATTTTAGTGAAAGAACCTTTTGCACCTGCATGAACAATAGGTCAGTGGACAAGATATGTAAACATGTCTAAAAAGAGAAAATATTATTATATTTGCTAGCCCTTACCAAGCACTGAACTGGGTTTCACTGCACTGCTGACCGCTTAGGTTTAACCCAGGACACTCTGATATTTATATACAAACATATATTTTTATATAATTATAAATATATTTCATATAAATATAAATAGATAAAAACATAAATATAGTTATATATAATTATAAAAGTACAAGTATATCTATCTTTAATATTCTTGTATAAATAAAGATATAAATAAATATGTAAATATATATTTCTATGCAAATATAAAAATATATATTTTTATAAATAAATATATAAAATATATAAATACAAAGAAATAATTTATATATTTATATATAAATCTAAAAATATATTTCTATGCAAATACAAATACACATTTAATATATTTCTAGAAATAAATATATAAAAATATAATATGTAAAATATTTATATATTTATAAATAAATTATCTATTGTGTTTAAATATATAATATAAAAATATATAAATATATAAATATATAAAAATTATATATAAATATATAAAATTATATATAAATATATAAATATAAAGAGATCTTTAATATGTTTATATATAAATATATAAAAATATATAAAAATATGTATATACTCTGAATAGAGCAGGCGCCTTTCCTGCACGAAGAAACCGAGCCCCCGATAAACTCCGCTTTATCCCTGCCCGTTTCGGCGCTCACCAGGTTGTCCAGCATCCTCATGAGCGCCTCGAACTCGTGCTCGCCCAGGCGGCTCTTGTGCAGCGGCCCGAAGGTGGCCCCGGCGCGGCGCACGGCGCTCAGCCCCTGCGGGCCGCGCTGCTGCTGCTGCGCCCGCTCCAGCACGATCAGGTTCTGCGCGCCGCCCGCGCTCGCCAGCGCCGACACCTGCGGGCACCGGGCACGGCTGGGCGGGGGCCGCGGGCACCCCCGGGGGTGGCACATGGGGGGAATGGGGCTGGGAGAGGGGACATGGGGGGAGATGGGACATGGGGGGAAATGGGGCTGATAGATGGGACATGGGGGGGAATGGGGCTGGGAGAGGGGACATGGGGGGAAATGGGGCTGGGAGAGGGGACATGGGGGAAAATGGGGCTGGGAGAGGGGACATGGGGGGGGAAATGGGGCTGGGAGAGGGGACATGGGGGTGGAAATGGGACATGGGGGGAAATGGGGCTGGGAGAGGGGACATGGGGGTGGAAATGGGACATGGGGGGAAATGGGGCTGGAAGAGGGGACATGGGGGGGGAAATGGGGCTGGGAGAGGGGACATGGGGGGGGAAATGGGGCTGGGAGAGGGGACATGGGGGTGGAAATGGGGCTGGGAGAGGGGACATGGGGGTGGAAATGGGGCTGGGAGAGGGGACATGGGGGTGGAAATGGGGCTGGGAGATGGGACATGGGGGGAAATGGGGCTGGGAGAGGGGACATGGGGGGGGAAATGGGGCTGGGAGAGGGGACATGGGGGTGGAAATGGGGCTGGGAGAGGGGACATGGGGGTGGAAATGGGACATGGGGGGAAATGGGACTGGGAGAGGGGACATGGGGGTGGAAATGGGGCTGGGAGATGGCACAGATCGGGGCATGGAGGGGGAAATGAGGGGGCTCAGACCTGGCCCAGCTCAGTGTATAAGGATGGAAATGAGGGGCAGACGCCTGGCACAGCTCAGGCAATAGGGATGGCAATGAGGGGCAGAGAGCCGGCACAGGTTGGGGCATGGGGATGGCAATGAGGGGCAGACACCTGGCACAGCTCATGCCATGCTCCGGGGCACTCTGGCTGACCCGAGCCTGCCCCAGCTCCCTGTGCGTTCCCCTCCGTGCCCTGCCCAGCCCAGCCCAGCCCAGCCCGGCGCTCACCTGCACCTCGCAGGCCGCCTGCAGGTGGAAGATGCTGTAGAAAGCCTCCTCGGCCGTGTCCCCCAGCGCCAGCACGCCGTGGTTCCGCAGCACCAGGATCTGCCGCGGGATGTCAGCGGGGCGGCCGGGGCAGGGCGGGGCCGCCCCCGCGCCCCCCCAGGTGCGCGCTCACCTTGCAGGTGGGCCCGAGGCACTTCTGGAGCTCCACGCGATCCGCCTCGTCCTCCACCTCCCCGCGGAAATCGAAGTAGGCGACGTCCCCCAGGAGAAGGGCGGCGCGGGAGATGGGCAGGAGCCCGCAGCGCATGGCCGAGACCTGGGCACGGGGAGGGCCAGGGCAGGGGGCCGAGGAGCACCAAACATCCCCCCAAAAACACCCACAGCCCCCCAAAACCACCACCAACCCAAAAAACCACCACCAACCCAAAAAACCACCACCAACCCAAAAAACCACCACCAACCCAAAAAACCACCACCAACCCAAAAAACCACCACCAACCCAAAAAACCACCACCAACCCAAAAAACCACCACCAACCCAAAAAACCCCATCCACAGCCCCAAAAATCCACCAACAGCCCTCATGGCCGAGACCTGGGCACAGGGAGGGACAGGGCAGGGGGCCGAGGAGCACCAAACAGCCCCCAAAAACACCCCCAGCCCCAAAACCCAGCAACAACCCTTTCAAAACACACTTGCACCCTTCCAAATCCCACCTCCCCCAAAAGCCCTCATGTCCCCTTACATTCCAAGCCCTCAAATCCCCCCAAACCCAACTTCCCTGAACTCCCCCAGCCCTCCAGATCCCAAATACCCCAACCCCTCCAAAGCAGCTTTCCACCCTCTCAAATCTCCCCCAAACCCAACCTCCCCCAAATCCCCCCATATTTCCATAACACCATAGCCCCCAAATCCCCCCAAACCCAGCCTCCCCCAAACGCCCCCACATTCCCCTCTCTCCCAAGCCTCTGAATCCCCCCAAACCCATCTCCCCCAAGCTCCCGTGCCTCCCAAGCCCCCAGTCCCCCTGTCCCGCCCTGTTCCCCTCGTACGGCGGCCGCGGCCGGGGTGTGCAGCCGCACGATGCAGCGGATGTCGGGGCGCGCCGCGTAGATGGCGGCGTGGAGGCTGAAGCTGCGGGCGTCGGGGGCGAAGCCGGTGCTGCCCTGCTCCACCACGGCCCCCAGCACGTTCACCTTCACCTGGGGGGCGCGGGGGGCTCAGGGGGCTGCTCACACCCGGCAGCCCCGCGTTTGTGGGGTGTTTTTAATTTTGGGGGGCTCACCAGGCTGGCCGCTGTCACCTCGCTGCACGCCAGCCCCTGCGGGGCCACCAAGAAGTGCTCCTGCTCCTTGCTGACCCGCAGCTGCCACGGGGGACGGGGTGGGGTGAGAATCAGCTCGGAAAATTCCCAAAATGGGCATTCCCCGAAAGTCCCACACCGCTCTGATGGCCCCTAAACCGTGAGAAAGGCTCCGAAACTCCCCCCAAAACCAGCACCCCGAAGGAACCCAATAACAACCCCAAAACCCCCCAAAATAACGATCCATCAACCCTCAGAGTCCCAACCCACCTCAAATGTCCAGAACCCCTTAGACCCCCCAAAATAACAACCCACAAACCCTCAAAATCCCAACCTACTTGAAATTTCCAGAACCTCTTGGACCCCAAAAATAACAACCCACAAACCCTCAAGGCAACCCCAAATCCCCCCAAAACAACCCCAACCCCCCTATTTTTGGGTTATTTTTGGGTGCTCACGGTGACAGCAGCGTGTCCCAGCTGTGCCCAGCCGTACAGATCCAGGAGGTACCAAAAGCCCCCTGAACCCCCAAAACAATCCCAAATCCCCCCAAAACAACCCCAAATCCCCCCAAAGGCAACCCCAAATCCCCCTATTTTTTGTTTTTTTGGGGTGCTCACGGTGACAGCAGCGTGTCCCAGCTGCGCCCAGCCGTACAGGTCCAGCAGCCGGTGGATGCTGCCCACCTTGCAGCGCATCAGCCGCTCGCCCTTGGCCAGGGCCGGCCCCTCTGTCCCGTGCAGGTCATTGATGGGGGTGACCGATGCCAGCCCTGGGGATTGGGGACCCCCCAATCAGCCATAGGACCCCCAAATCACCGGGGGTTCAGTGGGAGAGTTGTGGGATGGTTTGGTGGCTGGCAGGGTTTGGCGGACCCAAAGGTTTGCTGGACATCAAGGTTTGGTGGCCACAAAAGATTTGGGGGTCCCTGAGGCATTCAAGGCTTGATGGTCCCCCAGGTTTGGTGGCCCCAAAGATTTGGGGGGCCTCCATGGTTTTGGAGGATCCTGGGGTTTGGTGGCACCCCAAGATCCCAAAGAGTCGATGATTATAAAGGTTTGGGAGTCCCCAGGATCTCAAAAGTTTAGGGTTCCCCAAATTTTGGTGGTCTCAAAGGTTTGATGACCCTAAATATTTTTGGCGTCCACAAGGTCACAAAGGCTTGGTGGTCTTTGATGACCCCAAAAGTTTTTGGAGTCCTCAAGGTCACAAAAGCTTGGTGATCCCAAAGCTCCTGAAGGTCCCAAAGGTTTTGGTGAGATTTGGAGCTCCAAGGTTGCCCAGATTTGGTGTCCCCGCAGGTTTTGGGGTTTTTCCCAACCCGCCCCTCGTCCCCAGAGGGCCCCACGTACCCATGGGCGAGGTGGGCAGGGTGGCAGGGGACGTGGTGGCCATGAAGTCGGCGATCTGCCGCAGCGCCCACACGTGTGACGAGTTGTTCCCCTTCTTCATCTGCTCCTGGATCAGGCTCTCCAGCTCCTCCCGGAAGGACTGTGGCACAGGGACAGGGTGACAACAACTGGCACCATCACATTGGTGGCACTGGCAGTTTAGTGTCAGGGACACCATTGCCCTGGTGGCACTGCCAGCTTGGTGACATGGGGATGATGACACCACCAGATTGGTGACATGGTGAGGGTGGCACCGCTGACTTGGTGGCTCACCGGTGGTGCCAGCATCACCAGCTTGGTGGCAGCAACACTGCCAGCTGTGTGCCACAGAGGTGATGGTGGCACCACCGGATTGGTGGCACTGTGACGGTGGCATCACCGTCCTGGCGTCTGTGTCACCACTGCCTTGCTGGCACGGTGGCACTGGCAGCTCAGTGGCACTGCCAGGTGGGGACACCGTGTGGTGACATCCATGAGCTTGGGGACAACAAAGGACGGGGTTGGTGACAGGAGGGACGGGATTTGGGCTGGGTGGGGGACAGAAGAGAAGAGGTTGGGGACACGAAGAAGGGGTCTGGGGACAGGAGATAAGGGTTGGGAGATGTGAAGGAAGAGGTTGGGGAAAAGTGGGACAGGGTTGGGGACTGGTGGATGGGGTTGGGACAGAAGGAATGGGGCTGGGGACAGGCGGGATGGGGTTTGGGGACAGGTGGAATGGGACTGAGGAAAAGAGGAACAGGGATGGGCTGGGGACACACGGATGGGGTTGGGGACACACGGCACGGGGCTGGGGACACACGGATGGGGTTGGGGACACACGGATGGGCTGGGGACACACGGATGGGGTTGGGGACACACGGATGGGGTTGGGGACACACGGCACGGGGCTGGGGACACACGGCACGGGGCTGGGGACACACGGCACGGGGCTGGGGACACACGGCACGGGGCTGGGGACACACGGCACGGGGCTGGGGACACACGGCACGGGGCCGGGGCTCACCGGGCTCTGCAGGATCATCGTCACCCGCTTCTTCTGCTCCATCAGGTTGAAGTCCTGGCGCAGGTCCCCGGCCCCGCCCCGCGCCCGCAGGAACTCGGGGTCCTCCTGGGGGGCACAGCGCGGCCCCGGGGCGGGGGGCTCGGGCAGGGGCTCGGGGCTGGCGGCCGTGCTCATCCTGGGGACACGCGCGGCGTCACAGCCCCGGTACAGATTGGGCAAAAAGCACCGAAAACACGGAGCGGCTGCGGCCCGCTGATAAGGGCGGAGGGGAACCGCCCTGCCCGGGGCGAGGGGACAGCGTGGGGACACCGGGAGGGGACAGCGGGCAGGCTGGGGGACAGCGCGGAGAGGGCTGCGAACGGGCGGGGATGGGGCTGAGAACGGGCACAGCTCGGTGCATCTAAGGATGCTCCCCCACATTGGGGTCACCGACTATGGGGGGCTCGGCCCCACTCTGCTGTCACACGGGCAGTGGTTTCTGGCCCTACGACCCCAAACCGGCCCCAATAGGACCCCAAAGGACCCCAAAACGGCCCCAAAGGACCCCAAACCGGCCCCAATAAGACCCCAAGGACCCTCCCCTCCCCTCCAGGTCACCATCCCCGATCACTGCGGGGATGCTGCCCCCAAGGCCCCCCCCAAAATAGGGCGGGGCCGCTCCCCCCCACCCCCCGGGGGTGCCCCCCAGTCCCCCCCATGCACAGAACAGGGGGGCACCCCCCGATCTCGCGGCTCGGAGCGCACCTGTCTCACCGGGCCGCGGTAAATCCGGGGGGCACAGGGGGGCTGGGCCAGGACCCCCCCCCCCCCCTCCCCACCCCGGGTTCCCCCTCCCATCATCCATCCCCCCCCCATCCATCCATCCATCGCCGCCTCCGCCCGCGCCGCGCCCAGCGCCGCTGCGGCAGCCGCAGGGCGGGGGGGGAGCGAGAACCGGGATGGAACCGGGATAAACCCGGGATAGAACCGGGATGGAGCGGGGGGGCCGCAGCATCGCCCCCGCCCCGGGGAGGAGGGGGGGTGAGGATGAGCTCGGCACCACCCGGGGATGAAGGCCCAGCACGGGGGGAGGGGAGGGATGCAGCCGCCCCCCCCACACCTGCATGCGGCCAATTTGGGGAGGGGGCTGAGAGAAGGGGGGGGGTCACCCAGGCTCCCCCCAATCCCCCCCGCCCCGAGGGCGCCGCGGCCGGGGCTGCTGCCATCACCCACCTTCCTCCTCCTCCTCCTCCTCCTCAGAGCATCCTGACAAAGGGCCGCCCCCCCCCGCACCACGCGTGTCCCGCGCCTCCCCCCGCCCCGCCCCGCCCCGCCCCAACCCCGCCAATGAACAGCGGGGGGACCCCCGAACCCCGCCATGAACGGGGGGGGACCCCCGAACCCTTCGCTGCCGCTCCCGCAATCCACCTTTATTAACTGGGGTCATATCAACGATCATTAATGAGCCATTACCTGGGGGGGAGGAGCTAATTGCTAATGACAATTTCATAGAGAAATTAATCACAGTTCTGCATCCCCCTCCCCCAAGCTCTGCGTTTTAAGGGGGACAGGCCCCCTGTCCCCCCTTATTTTGGGGTGTGGGTTTTATGGGGTGCAGGGCGCCAGGAAAGGAGCGAGACCCCAAAAATGGGAAATGGGGGCTGGAGCTTTGAGTTTGGCCTTCAGGGTAGACCCTTTTAGGAGCGTCAGGAAACACCTGGAAAAAAAAGAGAAAAAAAAAAAAGAGAAAAAAAAAGTGAAAAAAAAAAAAAAGAGGGAAAAAAAAAGAGGAAATAAAAAAAAAGGGAGGAAATAAAAAAAGGAGGAAATTAAAAAAAGAGAGAGAAAAAAAAGGAGGAAATAAAAAAAAGGAGGAAATAAAAAAAAGGAGGAAATAAAAAAAAGGAGGAAATAAAAAAAAGGAGGAAATAAAAAAAGGAGGAAATAAAAAAAGGAGGAAATAAAAAAAAGGAGGAAATAAAAAAAAGGAGGAAATAAAAAAAAGGAGGAAATAAAAAAAGGAGGAAATAAAAAAAGAGGAAAAAAAAAAAGAGGAAAAAAAAAAAGAGGAAAAAAAAAAAGAGGAAAAAAAAAGAGGAAAAAAAAAAGAGGAAAAAAAGAGGAAAAAGAAAAAAAGAGAAAAAAAAAGAGGAAATATAAATAAAAAAAAGGAGGAAATAAAAAGGAGGAAATAAAAAAAGGAGGAAATAAAAAAAGGAGGAAATAAAAAAAAGGAGGAAATAAAAAAAAAGGAGGAAATAAAAAAAAACGGAGGAAATAAAAAAAAACGGAGGAAATAAAAAAAAAACGGAGGAAATAAAAAAAACGGAGGAAATAAATAAAAAAAGGAGGAAATAAATAAAAAAGGAGGAAATAAATAAAAAAAGGAGGAAATAAAAAAGGAGGAAATAAAAAAGGAGGAAATAAATAAAAAAAAGGAGGAAATAAAAAAAAGGAGGAAATAAAAAAAAGGAGGAAATAAAAAAAAGGAGGAAATAAATAAAAAAAGGGAGGAAATAAATAAAAAAAGGGAGGAAATAAATAAAAAAAGGGAGGAAATAAATAAAAAAGGGAGGAAATAAATAAAAAAGGGAGGAAAAAAAGAGAAAAAAAAAAGAGGAAAAAAAAAGAGAAAAAAAAAAAAAAGGAAAAAAAAAGAGAGGAAAAAAAAAGGAGGAAAAAAAAAGAGAGGAAAAAAAAAGGAGGAAAAAAAAAGAGAAAAAAAAGAGGAAAAAAAAAGAGGAAAAATATAAAAAAGGAGGAAATATAAATAAAAAAAGGAGGAAATAAAAAAAAGGAGGAAATAAAAAAAAGGAGGAAATATAAATAAAAAAAAGAGGAAATAAAAAAAAGGAGGAAATAAATAAAAAAGGAGGAAATATAAATAAAAAAGGAGGAAATAAATAAAAAAAGGAGGAAATAAATAAAAAAAGGAGGAAATAAATAAAAAAAGAGGAAATATAAATAAAAAAAGGAGGAAATATAAATAAAAAAGGAGGAAATAAATAAAAAAAAGGAGGAAATAAATAAAAAAAAGGAGGAAATAAATAAAAAAAAGGAGGAAATAAATAAAAAAAGGAGGAAATAAAAAAAGGGAGGAAATAAATAAAAAAAAGGAGGAAATAAATTAAAAAAGGAGGAAATAAAAAAAGGAGGAAATAAATAAAAAAGGAGGAAATAAATAAAAAAGGAGGAAATAAATAAAAAAAGGAGGAAATAAATAAAAAAAGGAGGAAATAAATTAAAAAAAGGAGGAAATAAATTAAAAAAAGGAGGAAATAAATAAAAAAAGGAGGAAATAAATTAAAAAAAGGAGGAAATAAATAAAAAAAGGAGGAAATAAATAAAAAAAGGAGGAAATAAATAAAAAAAAGGAGGAAATAAATAAAAAAAAGGAGGAAATAAAAGGAATATTGAATATTTTAGAATATTTGGGGGGAAAGGTAATTTCGAGCCTTGCTTATTTACCCAGATGCTCCCCCAAACCCGGAGCCCATTGTGACCCCCCCAGGTTTCTGTGCCCCCTCCCCAGGTGTCCCCAAACCCCTCAAGGTTCTGTCCCCCCCAAATTCCCGGAATCTCCCCCCCACTCACCGTGCCCCAGGTCTGGGGGGTCCCCAGGGGCACGGGGGGGCTCGGCCAGGCCAGGCTTGGGGGCCCCCCCGGCTGTGCCCCCCAACTCCTGCTCAGCACCGAGATCCTGGGAAATCGAGAATTAAAAAATAATATATCAGAAACGGGGGGGGGGGGTGCCCCCCATTAATAATAACTCCCCCAAAAGAAATAAATTCAATTATTAAATTAATCCCAACCTCAAATAACTCATGCAGGGAAGTCCCCACCAGGTTCCCCAATTATAGAGGGGTTTAGGGTCAGTTTTGGGGTCTCACCTGCAGCACCCCGATGTTTTGGGGAGTTTGGGGTCAGTTCAGGGGCAGTTTTGGGGTCTCACCTGCAGCAGAGCCCTGAGCAGCCGGATGTTTTGGGGGGTTCAGGGGCAGTTTTGGGGTCTCACCTGCAGCACCCCGCTGAGCAGCCGGATGTTTTGGGGGGTTTAGGGTCAGTTTAGGGTCAGTTTTGGGGTCTCACCTGCAGCACCCCGATGTTTTGGGGGGTTTAGGGTCAGTTTTGGGGTCTCACCTGCAGCACCCCCCGGAGCAGCCGGATGTTTTGGGGGGTTTAGGGTCAGTTTAGGGTCAGTTTTGGGGTCTCACCTGCAGCACCCCGATGTTTTGGGGGGTTTAGGGTCAGTTTGGGGTCTCACCTGCAGCACCCCCCTGAGCAGCCGGATGTACTCCGCCGCCGCCCGCAGCGTGTCCGCCTTGCTGGGCCGGCGGTCCCGCGGCACCAGCGGCACCAGCGAGCGCAGCTGCGAGAAGCCTCTGTTGAGGTTCCGGATCTGCGGGGCACAAAGGGACCGGTCAGAGAGCCGGGGAGACCCCCTGAGACCCCAAAAGGGCTGCAAAGGGACCTGGTCAGAGATCCCAAAGAGACCCTCTTAGAGAGCCCAAAGGAACACCAAAGACCCCCCACTAGAGACCCCAAAGGGACCCGGTCAGAGACCCCAAAAGAGACCCTAGAGACCCCTATTAGAGACCCCAAAAGGGCTCCAAAGGGACCCCAGTCAGAGACCCCAAAGGCTCCTGTTACAGACCCCAAAGGAACCCCAGAGACCCCCATTAGACACCCCAAAAGGGACCCAGAGAGCCCCAAGTTACACCAGGATCCCCCCCAGGCCCAGACTGGGCTCTCTCAAGATTAAACTGGGACCACCCCCAGGATTCAGCAGGATCAAGCCAGACCCGCCCATAACCAAAATTGGGGTCCCCTCCAATTAAATCCCACCCCAGGATTGACCTGCCCCAAAGGATTAAAGCGGGTCCCTCACAGAATCAAACTGGGACCTTTAAACCGGGATTAAACTGGGCTCACCAGGGCTAAACATGATTCCCCCATAATTAAACTGAGACCTCAGAATTAAACCAACCCACACAAGAATCAAACCAGGCCCTCCTGAAACTCACCTGGGCCCCCCAGAATTAAACCCACCCCTCAAATCAAAGTTCCCCCGTGGCACCACCGGTGTCCCCCCGGTCTGGGCTGTGCTTTGGGGGTTCAGCAGGGTTTGGGGTTTTTGGGTTTGTTGGGGTGGCTCACCCTCTCCCTCTCCTTGGCGTTGGCCGCCTGCCGCCGCTCCAGCACCTCGGCCGGGTCCCCGGTGGGTTCGTAGCCGCCGTCGGGGCCGCGGCGCAGGCGGACGATGGGCGCGGGCCGGGGCAGGGGCCCCAAGCGCTGCTGCAGGACCTGCTCCAGCAGCTCGGCGGGCGGCGTGGGCTCCGGGGGCTCCGGGACCCCCGGGGGCTCCGGGGGCTGCGGGACCCCCGAGGGCTCCGAGACCCCCGTGGGCTCCGGGGGCTGCGGGACCCCCGGGGGCTCCGGGGGCTGCGGGACCTCCGTGGGCTCCGGGGGCTGCGGGACCCCCGGGGGCTCCAGGGGCTCCGAGACCCCCGGGGGCTCCAGGGGCTCCGAGACCCCCGGGGGCTCCGAGACCCCCGTGGGCTCCGGGGGCTGCGGGACCCCTGAGGGGTCCGGGACCCCCGATGGTTCCAAGGGCTGCAGGACCCCCGAGGACTGTGGTGGCTTTGGGACCCCCAATGGTTCCAAGCACTTTGAGACCCCTGAGGGCTCTGAGACCCCCGGACGATCTGGGTCCCTTGAGGGCCCCGGGACCCCTGAGGGCTCTGAGACCCCTGAGACCCCCGAGGGCTCCAGACCCCCTGAGGGTTCCAGGACCCCCGGCCACCCCCCAGCTCTGCCGGGCTCCCCCATCCCACAAAAGGACCAAAGCAGGACCCCCTGAGCTGACTCTCAAAAAGGGTGAAATTTGGGGAAAAACAGGGCCCTTAAATAGCCGGGGCTAACAAGGCACAGGTGGGACCCATCTGGGCCTGACGAGCGCGGGCTGTGCCTGGGTTCCCTCACACACTGTCCCGGCCTGTACCCCCAAAATCCTGATCCCTGGTACCCCCAAATCCTGATCCCTGCCTGTGCCTCAGTTTCCCCTCTCCCCATCCCAACCTGGTACTCACAAAGCCCTGAGCCCAAAAAAGACCCCCAAAAGCTCGCTGAGGAGTATTTGGGATGGTGATATTTGGGATATTTTGGGATATTTGGGGTCCTGGCACTGAGGGCCCCCTGGATGGGCGGGTTTGAGAGATTTGCTGTGCTCCTGAAGCCGCTATTGGGTGGGAAAGCAGAAAAAAGAGGTTTAATGACAGCTCGGTAGGTGGCAGTGTCAGTCCCTGGCATGCCACAAAACTCGGGGAGGCTGGAATAAAAATGGTAAAAAGTAAAATAAAAATGGTAAAATCGCCCTTTTTCCTCCAAAAAAGGTCACTTTTTGTTATCGGCCGTGGGGGGATCCTCATCCTCATCCCGTCCCTGAGCCCTCCGGGGGCTCATCCCGCTGCTCCCGGGGGATTTGGGGGCTATGGGGCTGCCGTGCCTCAGTTTCCCCACACCTGGAACCCCCGGATCCTGCTCCGGGACCCTGAGCTTCCTTCTGTGCCCATAAGGAGAGTGAGAGCGCAGAGAAAACTCCCCCCCCCCCCCAAAAAAAAACCAACCTAAAATGAGAGGCACATGGAAGTTCATGGAGGTTTTCCCTAAGAACTCAGAAAAACCCAATTTCCTTCTCTTTAATGCCCCTTAATGAGCTTCCCCGTCCCGCAGCAGGCTCGGGATAATCCCATTATTCCTGCCCCGATCTGGGCACCATTCTGGTGCTGACAAATTAATCTGAGGGCAGGGAGGCGCAAAATCACCCCAAAAATGGGCCCGAGCCCACCTGGATCACCCCTGGGAGCTTCTGGGGTTGGGGAAAAGCTCCAGGTTCAACAGAGGGGGATTAAATATTGAGGGAAAATGGGGAATGGGGGTGGAAGTGGGGTTTGCAGGGATCGCCGTTTTGGGGTTAGAATAATCAGAATTTGGGGCTATTTGGGGTCATGGTTTTAAGGGGTTACAGTTATTGGGATTTGGGGTTATTTGGGGACACATTTATTAGGGGTCACTCTCAATAGGGTTGGGGATTATTAGGGGTTTTAGGGGTTACGATAAGGGTTCCAATAGAGGTTACAGTTTTAGGGGTTACAATTGGGGTTACAGTTTTAGGGGTTACAATAATTAGCATTTGGGGTTATTAGGGATTGTGGTTCTAAGGGGTCACAGTTGTTAGGGCCCACATTTTATGTGGGTCACTATTTTTCGGGGTCGCTGTTATCAGGGATAATAACACACTCATTTTCAGGGGTTCTGTGTTTTAGGGTGACAATCACGAGGGGACACGGTGATGAGGGGTCCCAATTAGGGAAAGGAGCTGGGGAAAGGCTGAACCCCAGTGAAACACCAGCCCAGAACCCGGGCGCTGTTTTGGGAATGCTGCTCCCACCCCTCCAAACCCAATTTCCCTCCCATTTATCAATTTTCCCTCCCATTTATCAATTTTCCCTCCCTGAGGTTGGGTACCCCCAAATCCTGATCCCTGGCTGTGCCTCAGTTTCCCCTCTCCCCATCCCAACCTGGTACCCACAAAGCCCCTGAGCCCAAAAAAGACCCCCAAAAGTGCGCTGAGGAGTATTTGGGATGGTGATATTTGGGGGATATTTGGGATATTTTGGGATATTTGGGGTCCTGGATATTGGATATTGGGGAGCAGCCCCCCCCCCCCTCCACCCCTGGGTGCTCCCCAAATCCGGGGGTCTCAGCCCCCCACCCCAGGGACCCCTCTGGCATCGGGCACCGGGACTGGGAAGGGTTTCCAGTTCCATACTGGGAAGGGCAGGGAAGGTGCCAGGGAAGGTGCCAGGGCTAATCTGGGCCCGGGGCAGCTGTTGGCACGGCATTAAACCCAATTTTCCTGGCACGGTCCCAAACGTCCCAGGAGAGTTCGGTGCCTGCCAGGGCTGCCAGCCTCGTGCCAGCCTCGTGGTGCCCAGATAAAATAATAAAAATATTTTATGGGGAGTAGAATATTCCAAGGGTCGCAAGTGTCCTGGAAAGGGTTCGGTGCCTGCCAGGGCTGCCGGCCTCGTGGTGCCCAGATAAAATAATAAAATATTTAATGGGGAGTAGAACATTCCAAGGGTCACAAACGTCCTGGGAGGGTTTGGTGCCAGCCTCGTGGTGACCAGATAAAGTAATAAAATATTTCATGGAGAATAGAATATTCCAAGGGTTCCAAAAGTCCTGGGAGGGTTTGGTGCCAGCCTCGTGGTGCCCAGATAAAATAATAAAATATTTAGTGGGTAATAAAATATTCCAAGGGTCACAAATGTCTCTGGAGGATTTGGTGCCAGCATCGTGGTGCCCAGATAAAATAATAAGATATCTTATGGAGAATAAAATATTCCAAGGGTCCCAAATGTTCTGAGAGTTTGGTCCCTGCCAGCCTCGTGGTGCCCGGATGAAATGATAAAATATTTTATGGGGAGTGAAATATTCCAAAGGGGGTTTATGGACATGTGGCAACACCTTGGGGACACCCTGGGGACATCCTGGGGGACATTTCAGGGGCCACATCGGGGGTCCAAGGGACACCTTGGGGACATCCTGGGGGACATCACCACCCTGCTGCATCCCAGGCTCTGGCTCCTCCAGCCCTTTTGTGCAGGGATTATTGATCCTCCCCTTGTACAGGGATTATTGATCCCCCCCTTGTGCAGGGATTATT
The DNA here is from genome assembly GCF_047830755.1 of Zonotrichia albicollis. Taxonomy (NCBI): domain Eukaryota; kingdom Metazoa; phylum Chordata; class Aves; order Passeriformes; family Passerellidae; genus Zonotrichia; species Zonotrichia albicollis. The sequence goes on along the minus strand of NC_133844.1, from coordinate 9,051,983 downwards.
GATCCCCATCTTGTGCAGGGATTATTGATCCCCCCTTGTACAGGGATTATTGATTCCCCCTTGTGCAGGGATTATTGATCCTCCCCTTGTGCAGGGATTATTGATCCCCCTCTTGTGCAGGGATTATTGATCCCCCTCTTGTGCAGGGATTATTGATCCCCCTCTTGTGCAGGGATTATTGATCCCCCCCTTTGTGCCGTGCCCCGGTTATCCCTCAGGAGGCAGCACAATAAAGCGATTTATCGGCACCGAGGGTTCGGGCATCGCTTGGTCCCCTCCACCCCACCGCTCATCCCAGGGGATATCAAACAGCCCAGGCTTGGGTAAATCCAAATAATCGCTAAAATCCCGCCGGGTTTGGGTGAATCCGGGCGAGCAGCGATGCCCGGCGCTCCTCTCCAGCGCGGATCGCTGGTTTCTCGCTATTGCAGCTCCCGAGGGAAGGGGATGCGGGGGAACAAAGGTGCCTCTGTCCGAGCGGGTGAAGGAGCCTTTGTGCGAGCCGGGGCGGCGCGGGGAGGATCCCGGCCCCGAGCAGCCCCAGCTCCCCGACCTGGAGGGGAATTTGGGGAGATAAAAGGAGTTTCCGTGGGATGGAGGCGCTGCCAGAGCCGCGGAGCGAGGCAGGTGGGTGGGGGGACAGCTCGGGGTGGGGGTCCCTGTGCCGGGGTCTGGGGGAGCCCTGGGCTGCCACCGCTGGGCATGGGAGGGGATCCATGGGATGGGATGGGATCAATGGGATGGGATCAATGGAATGGAATGGGATCCATGGGATGGGATGGGATGGGATCAATAGGATAGGATGGGATGGGATGGGATGGGATGGGATCAATAGGATAGGATAGGATGGGATGGGAGGGGATGGGATGGGACAGGGATCAGGATGGGTCCAAGTGTGAACAGGAACCAAGACAGAGATGGGATGGCAGGGATGAGGATGGGCATGGGACTAGGACAGGGATTGGGGCAGGAATGAGGATGGGAGCAGGTTTGAAACGAGGTGGAAGTGAAGATGGAGATGGGGACAGGGCAGAGATGAGGATGGACGTGGAATTGGGACTGGGGCAGGGATGAGAGAGGGATGGGAGCAAGGCTGGAGCTCAGCTCTGCCCTGCCTCACCAGCTCACACAGCACCCAACCAAGGCCTGGGGCTCATCTCAGCACCTGGACAAGGATTTAGGTCTGATCTTAACCTTTAGCCCATCCAGGCCGTTCCTAAATCCAGCTGGATCCCGCTGCTCCCAAATCCGAGCTTTACCCCGTCCCTCTCTGTGATGGGCAACCCAGGGGCTGCAGCTCCATCCTCCTCCTCCTCCCTGCCAGCACTTCCTGCCTCTCCCATCCCAGACAGCCCTCCAGGAGTCTGCTGGTGCTGCTGGGCCCTCTGGGCTGGATAATCTCCGTCAGAATGAATAAACGACTCGGCCTTAACCCTGCTTTCCCCTGCAGCTCCTCTCCAGCAGCAGTGACGGGGGCTCTGCGTGCCCACTGTCACGTAGGGATGGACCCACGGAGCCAGCGCTGGAGGAGGAGCCAGGCAGCTCTTTCCCCCTCTTTCCCCCTCTTTCCCCCTCTTTCCCCCTCTGTTTTCCCCCATCCGGGTTTTTGGGATTCTCGAGACTCTCAATCTCCCCCTGAGCGCCGGAGCCGCCGTGGCAGATGCTGCGGATCCCAATTAAGCCCTTTGCCGGCTCAGGGCCTCGGGGGAGGCCACGTGTGCCCGTCCCACGTGTGCCCTCACACGCAGCACACATTTGCACACGCATGAGGAGGCTGCAGCGCGGCTCGGCCGCGGCCTCGTTCCGCCCCGGGGCTCCCGGCCCCTCCACGTCCATCCCAGCCCTGTTCGTGGGGGCTCCTGCATTTATTGCCGCTCTCTGCGAGGGAGCAGAGAGGGTTCCTCAGTCAGAGAGGGTTCCTCATTTGAGATAGGGTTCCCCAGTCCAGCTCTGCGCTGGGGCTGGGGGCAGCCGAGGTCACGCTGCAGGGCAGAGCGATGCCCAGCCCATGATCTGGCTGCTGCTCCTGGCCGTGCCCAGGGGTGCCAAGCAGAGGGCTCTGGAGCACAGGGGTGCCAAGCAGAGGGGTGCCAAGCTGAGGGGAGCCCCGTGGGGCTGCCAGGGTGGGGCGGCAGCAGCCCAGCCCCTGTGCAGAGCATCCCAGCCCCGCCAGTGCCATCCCAGGGCTGCGGGATTACAGCGCTGCTGCTCAAATCCCGTCTCCATCCGCGCCGTGCCCAGCCAATGACCTCGGCGCTGGCACGCAGGGCCTTCCTCCCTCCGCGGGGATCGGAGGTGATAAAGCCCTCGCAGACCCCGCTCGGCGCGGCTCTGCCTCAGCCAAGCACCGGGATGGCGCTCCCCGAGAGCGGCGCGGACCAGGAGGGCTTCGCCCAGGTAAGGGATTGCACCTGGGCTGGGACTGGGGGGAACTCGTGCCCTCTGTGCCTGGTGGGTGAAGCGCAAAGGGGGTGGCAGGGGAGCAGGGGAGTGACTGATGGCAGAGTGGAGGGAGCCCCTCAAATCCCCGGCCTTGATCGGGTGAGGCGATGCTGGCGCGAGGTGGGATGGAATATTTGGGGTGGTTTTGTGCCTGGCAGAGCGAATTGGTGGAAATTCCAGCACGTGGCTGGGGTCTGTGAGCCGTGATCATCCTGCCAGGGAGCGAGGGATGAGCTTGTGATGGGCAGGGAGCCCAGGAGAGCCCAGGAGAGCCCAGGAGAGCCCAGCTCTGCTCCCTCATCCCAGGAGAGCTCTGGGCTGGGCTCAGGAACCGTTCTGGACATGGGGCACTGTGGGGTTTCCATCCTTTAGGTCTGATCTTAGCCTTTAGCCCATCCAGGCAGTTCCTAAATCCAGCTGGAGCTGCTGCTCCTAAATTTGGGATTTAGCCCTTCTCTCCAGCCCATGTCTTTCTGTGATGGGCAAACCTGGGGCTGCAGCTCCATCCTCCTCCTCCCTGCCAGCATTTCCTGCCTTTCCCATCCCAGACAACCCTCCAGGAGTCTGCTGGTGCTGCCTGTGATGGGCAGGGGTCCTGGGAGAGCCCAGGCACTGGGCACTGCCAGCCTGGCACAGGGTGAGGGTGGGATTCTGTCACGGCTGTACCTTCCCCAAATCTGAGTTTTGGGTGATTTCCTGCCATGGGCTGAGAAGGATTTCATGGACTCAGAGGTGGCTGTGGCACGGGACCATCAGGGTGGCTGTGGCACCCCATGAGACCCCCGGGATGCAGCTTGCTCACACCCACAGCGCTGGGAGAAAGGATGAGGCTGCCCTGGGCAGGGGTGGGTAGAGGCCCCTGGCACCCTGCCCGTGTCCCTGCCCCAGTTTGGTGGCACCAGGGACGTGGCAGTGCCCACGGAAAGGGCCCCAGGGAGGCAGGAGAAACCTCCCCTTTCCGCTGGGATTGGGAAAGTGCCGCACGCTCCGGGAGTTGCTCATGCCAGGGCAGGGTGACTCAGGGTCCCGTGTCCTGACCGGCACTTTTGACCTCGGAGCTGTGCCAGGGCTGGTGGCACCTGGAGGGGGTGCAGGATGCTCCTCAGCCCTCCCTGCCTTTGGCCCTGGTGGCTTTTGGGGACGCCTTTTCTCCTGCCACCGCTCCTGCCAGCTCCAGCGTCCAGGCTTGGGCTGCTGGACTGGGACTTTTGGGACGTTGGGAATTTTGGGACCTTGCTGGGAATTTTGGGATCTTTCAGGGATTTTTGGGGCCGTCCTGGGGTGCTGGGGACAGTGTGGCTCCCGGCAATGGACGGGGCCAGCCGTCTGCTCCCGCTGCGGTGTCACGAGGCCGATCCCGTGGAGCGCCCGATGGATCAGGAGATGCTGGATGGGGCTGGAGGGCTCCTGCACAGCTGGGTGAGCTGGCGCTGCCCCGAGGGAGGTCTGGTCAGGCCAAGGTCACCCTCACAGTGTGGCGAGCAGGACGTGCAGGGCAGGAGCTGGGAGTGGAGGGGGAAAAGGGGATGGGCCAGAGCAGAGGGTCCCCAAGGCTGGGGATCAGCATCACCAGTGGGCAGCGGCCACCACAAGGGGAAGGTGACCACAAGAGGACAGTGACCACAAGCCAGGAATGGTGACCATCCCTGGAGGCAGATGGCTGTCACTGATAGACAGTGACTGTCACTAATGGAGGGTGGCCATGGCCACAGAAGGTGACCATCACCCCCAGCCCCTCCTGGCGCAGGTCTAGAGACCCCCATGCCCACCCACCCTGGGTGCCACCGCCCAGCCAAAGCCCCTTTGGTGCCTCCTGTCCTGACTGGTGGCCCCGGTGGCTTTGGGGGTCACGCAGGGCTGGGGGAGCAGGGGAAGAGCTGGAGCAGTGTGTCAGCGACACGTGAGGACGCTAAAATTAGGCGGCTCCAGCTAATCTAATTTAATCTCCCCTTTTCCGCCCGCTGCTGGGGATTAGCCCAGGCCGGGCTGGGGGCAGCTGGGCTGGGGGGCAGCCGGGCCGGGGGGCAGCCCAGCCTGACCCCCGGGGATCCCCCAGGCTCTTTTGGGGTGAGGTGTCGGTGTGGATGACCGGGACTGGGATGGGCTGAAATGGCACCAGCACCATGGGATCTGCAGAGGGATGGATGGAAGGATGGATCCCCAGCACCTCCAGGGCGGGAAGGGCACAACCCTCCCCTCCCTGTCCCTTCATGGGCAGCGGACAGGGGTTAGGGATGGGCTGGGAATGGCACCAGCACCATGAGATCTGCAGAGGGATGGACCAAAGGATGGATCCCCAGCACAATCCTCACCTCCCTGTCCCTTCACGGGGCAGTTGGGGCTGGGGAAAGGCTTGGAAAGGCTGGGGAGAGGCTGGGAGAGGCTGTGTGAGTGACAGGGGTTGGAGATGGGCTGGAAACACCAGCAGCACCACTGGATCTGCAGAGGGATGGATGGAAGGATGGATGGAAGGATGGATCCCCATCAACTGCAGGGCAGGCAGGGCACAACCCTCCCCTCCCTGTCCCTTCACGGGCAGCTGGGGCTGGGGAAAGGCTGGGAGAGGCCGGGAGAGGCCGGGAGAGGCCGGGAGAGGCCGGGAGAGGCTGTTCCGCCCGGCTCAGCCCGGGGTCACGCGCTCGCCCGCCCGGCCTGCGGCCGCCCGAGGAAGGCAGGAAAGTTCTCCGACCGGTTTTGGTTTTGCGCTGCCGGCCCCGTGCGGGGCTGGGGCCAGCCCGGCTCCCGGTGAGGTTTCCGGTGCGTTGGGTGACGGGGGCCAAGTCACGGGCTGGTCACCGGTGTTACAGAGGGTTTGTGGGGCCGTGGGCGCCCCTGCAGCCAATGGAACCTCGCTGGCAGGTATGTGGAGCAGCGCTGCAGCCCCGGTGAATCACGAGGCAGGTGATGCCCGATGAGCTCACTCCTCTCCTGGAGCAGCTCCAGGCCCAGCCCAGCCGCCCCGTGACGGTTCCCCGTTCCCCTGGAGCCACCCGTGCCTCAGTTTCCCCGGCATGGGAGTGGGTTTCGGGTTCCTGAGGGTGTCCCGGGGGTCCCCAGGAGCGGCAGCACGCCGTGGGACGAGGGCTTGGCTGGTGCCAGGGCTCCAGGCTGCTCTGGCCCTGCTCTGGCCGCTGGGCACGGCTCTTCCTCCCGCTCCACGCTGTCATTACTGCGCCACTCGTCCTTGAGGAATCACATTTGAGAAATTAGAGCCGGTTCCAGCTCCAATCCCTGCAATCAGCCGCTTCCTTTACCCCAGGAACGCGGCGTTAAATGCCGATGGATTATTACAGGCCCACGTGGAGCTGGGGTGCCTCGAAAGGGTTCCCATTGGGAGCTTTATTCCAAGAAAAGAATTCCAAAACCAACCTCAAATTAAAAAAAAAAAAAACTTTATTTAGAGGAGCTGGTTGAGCAGAGCCCAGCACCTCCTCCAGCACCTCCTGTCTTCTTTGACTAGGGTGTTATCTGGGGAATCAACGGGGTGTTGGGGATTATTTTCCCTGAATAAACTGATTTTACGGGACAGAAGGATGAGACAGGTCCCTCATTTTGCACAGACAGTCCCTCCCTTCATCCAGCCAGGCTGGCAGCAGATGGGGAAGGCGGACAGATGTGTCCAGCTATTTTTAGGCTCAAACGCTGCTTTAATTTCAACATGACCACGGAGAATTTGCCTTTTCAGGGGTAAAAAAAAAAAAAAAAAAAAAAAAAAAAAAGCTGGCTCAGAGGGTGAATTGAAATGTAGGGCCAGCGACAGAGATTAATGAAATATCCTGGGTTGGAAGAGATCCACAAGGATCATTGAGTGCAAATGCTGAAACGCACCAGGTCGCGGTTTGGGGGTTGGACTGACGGATGCGTGGTGGCTCTGGCAGGACCGGATCCTGCAGGAAAAGGTGTCTGGCAGCAGCATTGCCTCGCCTCTGGCTCGGGCTGCCTCTCCTCCTGTTTCCTTTGAAAAAAGGAGCAGCAATTCCCTGAGCAGAAACACCAAAACGATGTAAATGGCAGCGGAGAGGGCTGCGGAGAGGGGGAAGCGCCGGAGCTTCTCGGGCCGGGTTGGGAAAGCGGCGGGAGCGGGCAGACGGGTTGGGTAACGCTGCCCCGGGGCTGCTGCGACCGGCTCTGCCGGCAGCGGCCAGCGGAGCCGCTCCGGAGGGCCAGGACGTGCCGCGGCCCTCGTACGGCTCGGGGCCACCGGCGGGCCGGGGAATCCGGGATGGGACCGGGATGGAGCGGGATGGAGCGGGGATAGAGCCAGGGATGGAGCAGGGACAGAACAGGGATGGAGCTCGGGTGGAGGTGAGGAGAAAGGCGGGATAGGGCTGGGATGGAGCAGGGATGGAGCAGAGAACGAGCAGAGATGAAGCAGAGATGGAGCCAGGGATGGAGCAGGGATGGAGCAGGGATGGGCAGGGATGGAGCAGGGATGGAGCTGGGATGGAGCTGAGGAGAAAGGCAGGATGGAGCAGGGATGGAGCAGAGATGGAGCTGGGATGGAGCAGGGATGGAGCAGAGATGGAGCAGGGATGGAGCAGAGAAGGAGGCAAAGGAAGAGGCCGGGATTGAGCAGGGATGGAGCAGAGAACAAGCAGACATGGAGCAGAGATGGAGCAGGGATGGGGCCGGGATTGAGCAGAGATGGAGCAGGGATGGAGCCGAGATGGGGCAGGGATGGAGCAGAGAAGGAGGCAAAGGAAGAGGCCAGGACTGAGCAGGGATGGAGCAGAGATGGAACAGAGATGGAGCAGAGATGGAGCAGAGATGGAGCAGGGATGGGGCCGGGATTGAGCAGAGATGGGGCAGGGATGGAGCCGAGATGGGGCAGGGATGGAGCAGAGAAGGAGGCAAAGGAAGAGGCCAGGACTGAGCAGGGATGGGGCCGGGATGCAGGCGAGTAGGAAGGAGGGATGGAGCAGGCAGAGCCCAGCCGCGGGGACCCTCCCGAGCGGTGTTTCCCGAGGTTTTGGGGTGCAGGGGCACCCCCGCCGTCCGTGGCCGCGCACTGGGAGCGGGACACGCGGGCGGAGCGGCAGCGCCACGGGCCGCGGGCTGATGGATGCGACCTGACGGGTGCACAGGGCCCAGCACGTTCACACGCATGTGACAGGGACAGCGACAGCGCCGGGCACACCGGGCGGGGCGGGGAGGGCACGGGCTGCGGGGACACCGGCATGGACACACGGACACACGGACACGGACAGGGACACACGGACACGCACATGGACTGCAGGGACAGACACGGACACACGGACACGGACAGGGACACACGGACACACACATGGACTGCAGGGACAGACACGGACACACAGACGCAGACAGGGACACACGGACAGAGCCATGGACACATAGACACAGCCACAACACACACACGGGCTGTGGGGACGGACAGGGACCCACGGACACAGCCACGGACACACACACAGACTGCGGGCACAGACTGCGGGGACAGACAGGGACACACGGACACAGACAGGGACACACGGACACAGTCTCAGACACACAGACACAGACAGGGACACACGGACACAGTCATGGACACGCACGGGCTGCAGGGATGGACAGACACACGGACACACAGACACACACACGGGCTGTGGCACACGCGTGATAGACTCCAAATCCAGCCCCCCACGGGACACGCTCCCTGCACTCCCCCAGCGCTCCCCCATCCTCCCCAGCACAGCCCCAACCTCCAGCATCCCCCAGTGTAACCCCCAGGGCACCGCCCCCCCCGCCCCGTGCAGCTCCCCGGTACAAACCAGTGCCCCCCAGTGCCCCCCCAGTTCACCCTTCCACTGCACCCGCACCCCAATGCACCGCCCAGTGCACGCCCAGTCCATTCCCAGTCCATTCCCAGTGCACGCCCAGTCCATTCCCAGTCCATTCCCACTGCACGCCCAGTGCATTCCCAGTGCACTCCCAGTCCATTCCCAGTGCACTCCCAGTCCATTCCCAGTCCATTCCCAGTGCACGCCCAGTGCATTCCCAGTGCACTTCCATTCCATTCCCAGTACATTCCCAGTGCATTCCCTGCCCCTTCTGTACCCACCCCAATTAACCCCTCCAGAGCACCCCCAGTGTCCCCCCAGCATCACCCCAATGTCCCCCCCAGTATTACACCAGTGTCCCCTCCAGTGTCCCCCCCAATGCCCTCCCCGTGTGCCCCTGGTGCCCACCCAATGCACTCCCAATGCACCCCCAGTATCACTCCAATGCACCCCCATTGCTGCCCCGGTGTCTCCTCCCAGTATGACCCCGATGTCCCCCCCAGTCTCCCCCCAATATCACCCCAAAACACCCCCCGGTGCCCTCCCCAGCATCACCCCAATGTCCCCCCGTGTCCCCCCATTATCTCCTCACTGACCCCCCATTGTCCCCCCGTTGTCCCCCCGGTACCCCCTCACCCCCCCCCCGCCGGTGCCAGGCCCCGCCCCCCCGCGCGCGCCGGGCACACACCCTCGCCTTTGGGCCAATGGGGGCGCGGCGGCGCGGCCACGTCACGGGCGCGGGGGAAGCTCCTCAATGAGCGCGATTGGCGCGGGGAGCGCGCGGCGCTGCCGGGGCCGCTCCGCTCCGACCGCTTCGAGCCGAGCCGAGCCGAGCCGAGCCGAGCCGCTCCCGCCATGATCGCATCGCACCTCCTCGCTTACTTCTTCACCGAGCTCAATCATGACCAGGCGCAGAAGGTGAGGGGGGTCCCGCGGGGAGCGGAAGAGTGGAGAGGGGAGAGAGGTGAAAAGGGGAAAGTGAAGAGGAAAAGGGGGGAAAAAAAAGCGGCGGGGAAGAAGAGAAAATGGGGGGAGAGGAAAAGGGAAGAAAAAGAAAGGAGGGGTAAAAGCAAAAACAAAAAAAAAAAAAAAGGAGGGGTAAAAGTAAAAACAAAAAGAAAAGGAGGGAAAAGAAGGGGAGAGTGAAGAGGGAGAAAGAAGAGAGAAAGAAGAGAGAAGGAAAGTGAAAAGGGGAATAAGTGGGGAAGGAAGAAGGATGACGAAAAAAAGTTGAAAAAATAAAGTAAAAGGAAGGAGGAAAAAAGAAAAAAACAGGAGAGGAATGAAGGAGAGGGAAGGAGTAAAAAGAGCAAAAAGAAAGGGGGAGAAAGCGTAAAAAAAAAAAAAAAAAAAAAAAGGAAGGGGAAATGGACCAAAAAAAACCCCAAACCCAAAAACAAAATAAAGGAGAAGAAAACCCAAAAAACTTTTTAAGAGGGAAGAGCAGGCGAGACGAGCGGGCAGCGGAGGGGAAGCGGGGCCGGGCGGGCGGAGGCCCCGGCGCTGCCCGGCCGCGGCCGCGTGCGGTACGTGCCGCGGGACCCCGCGTGGCCGGGCGGCGAGGGGGAGGAGGAGGAGGAGGAAGGGGAGGAAGGGGGGGATCGGAGGGATCTCCGCGCCTGTGTCTGCCCGCCGCAGCCGGGACCCCGCGCTCCACGTGTCCGCCGCCCTTCCCGCCGGCGCCGAGCATCCATCCCCGGCTGCGGCTGCTCCGGGAGCCGGGGCACGCACCGAGCCGGGGCACCCAACCGGGGCACGCACCGAGCCGGGACACCCAACCGGGGCACCGAGCCCCGCACAAGTGCCACCGGAGGGAGGTGGCGCTTGTCCCTCGCGTCCCCTTCCCCACGCGGTGTCCCCAAGGCGCACGTGTGCCCCCGGTCCCCGCACTGACAGGGGTGGAAAACGTCTTTGCGTGACCCGTTCGTTTAGTTTTGGGGTCCTGGATTCTTGATTTGGGGTTCTGGATCCTGGATTTGGGGGTTCTGAATCCTTAGTTTGGGGTTACGAATCCTGGATTTGGGGTTATGAATCCTGGATTTGTGGGTTCTGAATCCTTAGTTTGGGGTTCTGGATCCTGGATTTGGGGTTCTGACCCTGGATTTGGGGTCCGCAGCTCCCCGAGCCTTTCCCAGCGTGGCAGCCCTTTGGGATATCGGTCACCCCCCTGTCCCGGAGCTCAGGAAAAGCTCGGGTGTTCCTGCTGCCCATGGCTCCGGCCTTTGTCTGGCCAGGACAGCGCTTAGGCTGGGCTCAATAAATCATTCCTGGAGGAGAAATGCCGGGTGGGAGGCTCAGGCTGCTCCTGCACTGCTCTGCTGGCATCTGGGAATAAGGCGGAGAGGAACTGTCTGTGATTCCCCACTCCGGGATTTGCTGGTCTGATTTTTGGAAATCCTGGGCGGCCGGGATTTGCAAAAATCGCCATTAAAAAAAATGAGAGAAATGCTTGGAGAGACCCGGGAATTAAAAAAAAAACTGAGGGAAATGCATGGAGAGACCCGGGAATTAAAAAAAAACCTGAGGGAAATGGAAGTGCTTGGAGAGACCCGGGATAACCCTGGAGATGCTCGCGGGGAAGTGAAACTTGCCACGTTGGCCTTTCAGCGGGGTGAGATAGGAAGGAAACCGGGGCAGGACATTTAAAAAGAAAAAAAAAAAAAAAAGGTAAAAAAACCCCACAAACCTAAAAAAACCCCAAAAAGCAAAACAAAAAAAAAAGAATTAAAAAAAAACACAAAAAAAAAAAAAAAAAAAAAACCAAACCAAAAAAACCACACAAAAAAACCCCCCAAAACACAAAAAAACCCCAAAATAAAAATAAAAACAATAACAAAAAAATAAAATAAAAAAAAAAAACCACCACCAAAAAAAACCCAAAAAAAAGAAAAAAAAAACCCAGCCTAAACAAAGTGCAGGGAAAAGTTCCCGAGTTGCCGAGGCCAAGCGATCCGCAAGGAAACACGGGCTCGGCTCCTCGCCGCTGGCCCCGGGGTTGTGCAACAGCCACATCCAGGGTAGGGACGGGGCCGCGTTGTGTAACCCCGGCAGAAATAGGCCAGCGGCACAGCTCACGCCTTCCTTATCGGGGATGGCTGGGAATGATGCAGGGGCAAAGCTGGCAGGGGCCATTCTCCTTCCCTGTCCCCTGTGAGGAGCCTCAGGAACCGGCTCCAGCCTCCCAAACGCAAATTGAAAAAAGGAAGATAAATATCCGTGAGCTGGGGATGCTGCAGGACGCGGCGCTGCCCTCCCGGCCGCCTCCACAACTGGATTTTCTGGGATATTTTTAAGCAAATTCCCGTGAATCCTCCCGTGAGGGGAGATGCCAGCTGTGTGCCCTGGCTGCTCCCACCGGGGCTGGAAAAATCATTGCTGCCTTATGGAGCTCCCCAGGCAAAGGGAGAGGCCAGCACATGGGCAGAATTCTTGGAAAGCTGCGATTTGTTTGGTTGGGTCTTCTTATCAACCCCTGTGTTTGGGAGAAAAGATTGTAGGTGGTAGCCTGGGATGTGTTTTCCCTTTGGGTCAAGGAGAAAAGGAGCTCAGTTTGGGTTAAAAAGTGCTTTTTCCAATAGCTGTGGTTTGTGTCTGCCTCAAGGCTTTGAAAATAGCCGCAAAAATGGGATTTTTCCGTCCATTCTTGCCATGGAGCAGCTTTACCTGCTCTGCCACCTGTCTGGGGGCACATTCCCTCCCTGCCCAGCCCCTGCCCTGCTCCTGCCTGCACAGTGGGTTGTCCACACTTATCTAACCCCCAAGGGATTGTGCAAACTTTAATTAACCTCGGCGGCGTCCTTGGAGATCCCGGCTTGAAAGTGTGCCGCTGCCCTGGGATGTGCCAGCTCACCCCGGCCTTCCTCATCCTCATCCTCGTCACTGGGAGGGGGGGCTGAGCCTCTCCTCTGCCCCATCCCTCCTTCAAAAGGGGGAAAAATGGGGGTGGGATTGATTCTCCTGCGTTTGGAAAGCAGGGGCAGGCTTTTAGTTAGTTTTTTAGTTTTTTTTGTTTTAGTTTTTAGGGTTTTTTTTAGTTTGTTTTTTTTAATTTTTTAGGTTTTTTTTTTAAGTTAGTTTTTTAGGGTTTTTTTTTTTTTTTGTTTTTTCTTAGTTTTTTAGGTTTATTTTTTTATTTATTTATTTTTCCTCTGCCCAGGGATTAGCTTCACCCGGCTGATTCCTCCCTGCTGGCTGCCTCTGCAGGTGTGGCAGGGGCGGCTTTGGCAAATCCCTGGAAAACCAAGCTCACATCTTCCCCTGAGGCTGCCCCGGGTCAGGGCCAGCACAGCTCGTCCCACCTTGGGGAGCCACCCTGGGCCTCCTTCCCCACCCTGCCTCAGTTTCCCCTGCACAGGGGATGCTCCCGCCATCCCAGGGGGGTCCTGGGGGCACAGAGGCATCCCCGAGCCCCTGTGGGTTTGACAAGGACAAACAGACAGCAGCAGCTGGATGTTTCCAGCTGCAGAAAAGAGGGCAGAGCGTTTTCTGGCTGAACTGTGTTTTTCTGGGGCTCTGGGGCAGCGGGGTCACCCGAGGATGGGCTGCTGGCTGCTCCCCGCTGTCACTTCCTCACCATCAGCTCCTCCTCCGGCGTGGATCCAGCTGCTGGCCCGGGGCTGAGGATGAGGAGGAACCGGCCGAGCAGGAACCCCAGTGTGACTCACCCAGTGAGGATGACTCCGGGCGTGTGTCACCCCGGGCAGCAGCGAGGGAGGGAGGGAGGAAGGCACCCACGTGGGCCCGGAGCTGTCCTGGAAGGGTGGAAGGACAAGGACGTGGGTGCCAGCAGCAGGGTGGGGGCAGCCCAGCATCACCCCTGTGTCACCGGGGCAAGGGGACGAGCCGGTTCCGTGCCCTGAGTCACTGGGGTGGGAAATGGGGGCAGGAATGGGCAGCGCAGCAGGGCCTGGGCATGTGGGGCAGGGAATGCATCCCCCAGGCCTCCCCCTGCTTGGCTTTCCCCAGATTCATCATCCCAAATCATCCCCAATTGTCCCACCAGGGATTTGGGTGGGTGGTGCTGGCACAGTTCCCCCTCCCAGGGAGCCAGCATCCCCTCAAACTGCAGGGATTCCCACAAAACAGCATGCTCCAAGTTAAAAACTGTTAAAAACTGGCATGGGGAGGGAGGTAGTTTGAAGAAAATATAATTCCCAGCACAAATGTCCCTGGAGAGAGGGGTGACAGCGCATGCTGTGGGTTTGGGGTGTTGCAACTTTCCCCAGATTTGAACGCTGCTCCGTCACCTTGCAGTCAGCACGTGTTTGGCTTGGTTGCCAAAAAGGTGAAGAATCTGTCCCGGGAAGCAGCCACCCTCTGCCAGTGCTCAGATTTGCCCCAAAATCTGCAGGAATCAGTCACTCCATCTCTGCCAGTGCTCAGATTTGCTCCCAAATCTGCAGGAATCAGTCACTCCACCACTCCCAGTGCTCAGATTTGCTTCCAAATCTGTGGGAATCAGTCATACCCAGCTGAAAATGAGGTGCTGAGGATGGGGAGCACGTGCTCCTGCCCTGCTTCCTGGCAGCCACGTGGCTCTGGGACAGGGTTCAGATCAAAATGAAAACAAAAGGCACACAGCTTCCTCTTCCCATAAGCGGGGTCATTAATGGGAAAGATGTTCTGGGACCCGCAGGAACAAAGCTCCCTTCCCTTCCCTTCCCGTTTCTGCTGCGGCGCCAGAAGGGCTGTGCCCCTCAGCAGCCCCAAGTGCCCAGCAGGTGAGGCTGGGAATCGAAGCTGTTTTTTGTTTTTTGGGGTGCTTTAGGCTGGGCTTTGAGCTTGGCCCCCCCAGCAGCAGCGTTTGGGCAGGCTGAGGTTTCCCAGCGGTGCCGCCGGCACAGGCGACCCTGGGCTCTGCTCCAGCATCCGGCGTGGCAGCGAGTGAACCTTGGAGACAGCCTTGGGCCAGGGGATGGGGATTTGCTGGGGTTTGCTTCAAAAACGTGGCACTGAGCTCATTACACCCACAGCTGCTCCGTGATCCGCAGCTCTAACGCGCTGCCCTGGGCTGGGGCATGCCCGGCGCTCCCCAGCCTCCTTTTCCTTTCCCTCCCCTCCCTCAGTTTGTTTGGATTTCCTCGAGGAAATGCCGCTGTTTAGGCTGGAAGCTTTCCAGGAACTCAATTGCCCCCTTCAGCATCCTTTGTTTGTTTGGAATTGGCGACCTGGCCCAAACCATTCCCTGCTCTTCAGAAGCCTCAAGCAGCTGGGAAGGTGTTTTGTGCTGAGAGATGCTCAGGCTCTGGCACTGCAGGCTGAATTCCTCATTTTACCCCATCTTTGTTACAATTTTAGGGGTGCTTGGGGTAACCAACCATGCCACAGGGAGCTTTGGGGCTTTTGGAGGAGTTTTGGGGAGTCCAGTGGCTCTTCCTTGGTGGGGAAAGATGGATTCAGCGGGGAAGGAGATGTCCTGCTGTAGGCCCTGACCTGCTTTAGCTGCCAAGTGGGGTGAGATCCACCTTGGCAGAAGATGATCCAGGTTTTAAGGGCTTTGGGGATTAGGGGAGGTCACCCTGCTGCTCAGGCTGGGTTATTCTGGTGTGGAGGACATGGGGGACGTGCTGGGCAGGGCCTGCCCCGGGTTTCCCTGCACTGGGATTTTTGGGTAGGGGGGCTTCACTGCTGTTCAAGCCAGCTCCTCTGGGATGAGCAGATGCTCTGGGCTGATGGCATGGGCTGATAACCCTGGGCATAACCCTGGGCACAGCTCCAGGGGAGCTTTCCCACCCTGGGGCTGAGCTCCAGCCCCAGAGCCACCTCCTGACCAGTAACTGGAGCTTGCTGGTGCCAGTGAGCAGAGCCTGGGCACACGGGAGGGGATTTCCAGCAGGTGAAAGCAAACAGGAGGGCAGGGAGGAGAGTGTTTGACTTCCTGCTGGATAAGGAGAGGCTGGCAAACACCTGGCGCCAGGAAATCTCCAGGTTTCCTTCTCCTTGGCCTTTCCCGCCTGTTCAGCTCCCAGTTTTGGGAAGGAGCTGGAAGCACCAGGAGAAGGGGCAGGAGGTTTTGCTGCTCCTCAGGGGATGCAGCATCACTCCTGGAATGCCAGGGTGGGATGGAGCCAGGTCACCCTGGCCCTGGTGCAATTATTTGCCCACAAAATGCCCATTTCCTGCAGCTCAGCCCCATAAAGCACAGCCAGGGCCTGGTCCCGGTGACCCGGCCTTACGTGCCTGCACACAGGTGAGCACACGGGGTGGAGCTTTCCTCCTCGATTCTCAGGGCTTGCAGCTGCCCTTTAATTAGCGCTGAGTGGAGCTAATTGGAGCAGGGCACGGTTTGGGAGCGGGCAGTGTCCGTCTGTCCTGCTCCCTGCTCTGGCCAGGCTGCTGTGCCTGGGGAGGAGCATTTCCACACCTTGCCCAGCAGGACAGGAGGCTTTGATGCCGTTTTTGGGAGCATTCCCTGCACCAGCAGCTGGAGGGTGCAGCAGTTTGCAGGAATGGGAAGGTGGGATGGGTTCCTTCCCTCTCCGGCCACGCGCTGGTGTCACCCCAGCCTGGCCTGTGTCACTGCAGCTGCCACCTGTGTCACTGCAGCGGGCATTGCTCGGGGCTCTGGGCTCCTGGCGTGACCTCAGCGGTGCAGGAATGACAGGGCACTGCATTCCTGCCCAGGAGAGGCCCTGGGGGTCAAGGTCAAGGTGTGCTGGGAAGGGCTTTGCACCTGGAGAGCCTCCTGAGTCAGCCCCGAGCGGGGTTCCTGTTTGGGTGCCCCTGTTTGGGTGTCTGGCTGGCTCAGCAGCCTGTGGCTCAGCACTCCCAGCTGGCACGGGGACCAGGGTGGCCTTGGGAAGGGGCAGGAGCAGGGCTGGGTGATGCCTGCCATGAGCAATCCCAGCCAAGCTGCTGTGCCCTGCACTTTGGGATGGCCCAGAGCCTGCTCCAGCTGCCTGTGTGCGCTCAGGAGGGGCTGGGCACTGTCCTGAGCTGTCCTGAGCTGCCCTGTGCCCCTGTTCTGTGTCTGACCCCATGTCCCTGTGTCCCCTGCAGGTGGACAAGTACCTGTACCACATGCGGCTCTCGGACGAGACCCTGCTGGAGGTGTCCCAGCGCTTTGAGAAGGAGATGGAGAAGGGGCTGGGGGCAGACACCAACCCCACGGCCTCCGTGAAGATGCTGCCCACCTTCGTGAGGTCCACCCCGGACGGGACAGGTACTGTGGGGCTGAGGGAGGGCTGGGGGCACTGCAGCAGGGGTGGCACTGCCATAGCAGGGATGGTGGCACTGCCATAGCAGCAGGGGTGGCACTGCCATAGCAGCAGGGGTGGCACTGCCACCAGAGCCACCTTCCCTGCTCCGTGCTGAGCGTGGGCACAGGCCTGGCTCCCTGCTCCGTGCTGGGGCTGGAGGGGATCCCAGTTCCTGCTGGCAGGGGGAGCAGAGAGGAGGAGGAGGAGGGAGGGAAGCCGCCCTCGCGTGCCCTTGCTGGCAGGACAGAGACAGTCACGGGTCCGGCTCATCAGATTTCATGGGCGGCAGTGCCAGCGCTGTCTGAGTGCCACAGGGCCCCGGGCACTGCAGGGCCCTCACAATGTGGCCTTTCTGCCTCTCCCCGAGCTGCCCAGGCCCCGCTCCAGCCGGGCACATCCTCCTCTCTGCTCCCTCCTGGGATGGGGCTCACAGGGCTCTGAGATGAGAATGTTGGCTCCATGTTTCAGAAGGCTGATTTATTGTTTTAATATATAATTTTATAATATTATAATAGCAATAATATTCCATAAATATTACTATAAACAATTATAAATAATATGATATGATATGATATGATATGATATGATATAATATAATATAATATAATATAATATAATATAATATAATATAATATACATAATAATATATATTAATATATAAAATTATCTAAAATATTTATATAGAATATTCATTTGTATATATTTTATATAATATTTATTTTATATATTTATAAATAAAATATAATATATATTACAAATTCTATAATAATATTTAATATAATATAAATAATATAACAAAATATAAAATATAGAATGATATAAAATATATAATAATATATATTATAAATTATATAATAACATAATAATTATGAATGATAATAATGTATTAAATATTATTCTAAATAAGTATAAGTTATAAAAGAAATAATTATATTATATTAATAATGTTTTATAAAATATTAATATTTTACAATATGTATTTTATTCTAATATATAATTATATATAATATATAATTTATCATTTTAATATGAAATTTATAAATAATATATATTGAAGCTATACTAAAAGAATAGAAGAAAGGATTTCATCAGAAGGCTAGATAAGAATAGAATAGAAGAATGATAACAAAGGCTTGTGACTGACTGAGACAATCTGGACAGCTGGGCTGTGATTGGCCATTAATTAGAAACAACCACGTGAGGCCAATCACAGATGCACCTGTTGCATTCCACAGCAGCAGATAATCAATGTTTACATTTTGTTCCTGAGGCCTCTCAGCTTCTCAGGGGGAAAAATCCCAAGGAATGGATTTTTCAGAAAATATCATGGCTGCACCCTCGGCCACCCGGCTGTGCCAGGCCTGGGCTGCCCTTTCCATGAAGGAATTTCCCCAACAATTTAAATGCTGTTTGTCATTCAAACTTGCAGTGTGGAACCATTGCCCTGTCTGTCACTGCAGCCCTGCTGAAAGTGTCTCCCCTTCCCCCTGAGCCCCTGGAACCCACAGAGCCCCCCAGCTGCACCTACACCCACAGCTGGGCCTGGCTGCCTGCCCTGGCACTGAGATTCCCATCTATTTAAATGTTGGAGGATATTTTTAATTACAGGCAGGGCCAGGAGCCGCCCCTGGGCACGGGAACCGGTGCAGCCCAAGGTGCTGGGTGCAGGTGGAGCGTGTGTCAGCACTTGCAGCCTCTCCCCTGCCCTCACAGGACGGGTCCTTGGCTCCCTGCCCTGTTTCCAGCCTCTCCAGTGCCCCAGCTGGCATTTCTCACCCGGGGCAGGGGGAGAGAGAAGCACCAGCATGGAAAATGTCACACGAGAGGGATGCTGGGGCAGGCACGGCCCTGCAGCTGCCCAGGGCGCTGGAAAATGAGGGGGTTTAGAGCAAATCCCAGGGAAATGAGAGCTGGGATTCCCTGTCCAGCTGGAGCTGCACCCGGCCTCTGGGCGGCACCCCTTGGGTTTTGGGGAGGGGGAAAACCAGGGCTGGGGGCTTGGTGCCTGATCCCTGGGGAGGATCTCAGTGCCCAGGGCCGTGTCCTTCCTCCTTCCCTCTTTTTAAAGCTCCTGGGCAAAGTCTGACCTGGGCTGGGCCCCCGTGCCAGGTGCCAGCAGCTGCTCCCAGGCCAAGGCTGGGTTATTGCTGTGCTGCAGCCCTGCTCTGAGCTGGGGCTGGTGCCACAGGGCTCTGAGGGATGTCCCTGTCCCCTCTGTGGTGCCACAGGGCTCTGTGGGATGTCCCTGTCCTCCCTCTGGTGCCACAGGGCTCTGTGGGATGTCCCTGTCCCCCTCAGGTGCCACAGGGCTCTGAGGGATGTCCCTGTCCCCCCTCTGGTGCCACAGGGCTCTGTGGGATGTCCCTGTCTTCCCTCTGGTGCCACAGGGCTCTGAGGGATGTCCCTGTCCCCACTCTGGTGCCACAGGGCTCTGAGGGATGTCCCTGTCCCCTCTGTGGTGCCACAGGCCTCTGTGGGATGTCCCTGTCCCCCTGTGGTGCCACAGGGCTCTGTGGGATGTCCCTGTCCCCTCTGTGGTGCCACAGGGCTCTGTGGGATGTCCCTGTCCCCACTCTGGTGCCACAGGGCTCTGAGGGATGTCCCTGTCCCCACTCTGGTGCCACAGAGCTCTGTGGGATGTCCCTGTCCCCACTCTGGTGCCACAGGGCTCTGAGGGATGTCCCTGTCCCCTCTGTGGTGCCACAGGGCTCTGAGGGATGTCCCTGTCCCCCTCTGTGGTGCCACAGGGCTCTGTGGGATGTCCCTGTTCCCCCTCTGTGGTGCCACAGGGCTCTGAGGGATGTCCCTGTCCCCTCTGTGGTGCCACAGGGCTCTGAGGGATGTCCCTGCCCTGCCCCGTGTCCCTGGGTGGGATTAGACCCCGTTTAATGCCCAGCTCCAGGGGGATGAGAGGGGCTTATGGAAATGCAAGGTCACACCTGCAGGTTAAGCCAAAGCCCAGCCCTGGCTCTCAGGGGCTTTGCCATCCCTCTGTGGGGTGATAAGAGGGGGGGAATTGTGCTTTGAAAGCAGGAGCTCTTCTCTAAAAAGGTGCTGCAGGATTTGTGGGGTATCCAAAGGGTGGCTCTTGGCAGCACCTTTCCCTTGCCTGTGTTTGCCCTGCCTGTTTGGCTTTATGGGCTCAGCACCAGGGGCTGATACCTTATCACAGACCTGGGAGCCCAAACTGGGGGCAGTGCCCACACCTGGCGCCCGCCACGTGCTCCAGGCATGGCTGGGAATGTTCCAAGGGAGCCTTCCCTGCCCTGCTCCTCCTGCAAAGCAGATCCACCCAGGAATTCACAGGAATTCCCAGAAATCCACCCAGGAATTGCCAGGTTTTTCCCCCAAACTGCTCTTTTTTTTGGGATCCTCCGGGGTTACCCCCAAGGAGCTGAGCAACCTCTGTCCCTCTTGGCTCCTCTTGTCCCTGGTGGATTTATCAGCCTCTGTGTGCCCTGCTGGTATTGATCACCCTCCTGAGGTGTTCTCTGTGCCCTGCTGGTATTGATCAACCACTGGAGATGCCCATTCTGGGGTTGTTTCCAGCTGGAACCACTGGGGATGCCCATTCTGGAGCTGGGCCGGGGCTGGGGCTGTTTGCAGCCTCACTCCCTGCAGGTGCTGCTGCTCTGTGCACACCAATGGCCCCAATGGCCCGCGGGTTTTGTTCCCTTTGTGCCTCACAAAGCAGCCCCAGCAGCCAGCACAGCACATTCGGGGCTCTGAGTGCTGAGAGAGGCTTTCCCCTGCCCCAAACAGCCAGCTGGGCACTTTTCCCTGCCCCAAACAGCCCTGGGGCTTCCCTTGGAGGAGCCTTGCTGGAGCCCTGCGTGCTGGGAATTTCAGATTTTCTGTGCTGAGTGCAGGAGAGCTCTGCGTTGAGCTCAGGCTGTGGAGAAAACTTCCAAAATTGAGTGATAGCGCTGGGATTGTGGGTGTGGAGTTTGGATAGAAGAGTGTGATACCACAGAAAGAAACCTTTGAGTTTAAGGTTTTAGAGTATAGGAAAATCTATAGAGCAAGAGGGAGGTTTTAGGGTGGAGGCTGGTCCTTCTCCTTCTCCTTCTCCTTCTCCTTCTCCTTCTCCTTCTCCTTCTCCTTCTCCTTCTCCTTCTCCTTCCCCTTCCCCTTCCCCTTCCCCTTCCCCTTCCCCTTCCCCTTCCCCTTCCCCTTCCCCTTCCCCTTCCCCTTCCCCTTCCCCTTCCCCTTCTCCTCCCTGGGTTTGGGTGGTTTTGTGTAATTGGATAAAAAGTCCCCATTGCAGCCCATGGGTGGTTGGTTATTGGGTTAAAAGTAAAGATAATTTCAGTGCCATTTCTTAATGGGACAGTTTATCCTTAAAAGGCCTTGGAGAGAGAGAGAGAGGCAGGGCTCCAGTTTTAGTTTGTTGGAGTGCTGCAGAGCTCAGGGTTTGTGAGAGTACAACAGAGATAAGAGCCAATAAACATCTGAGTCCCAGCAAGAAATTCTGTCCTGCACGTTTAATAATGGCAAATAAAAAGCAGCAGAGATTCCACAGCAGCTCTCCCTGGAGAGGCAGCAGTGAGGGCCCCAAAACTTTGGGATTTTCTCCCTCCCTGGTTTCCTGCAGCCACGTTCCAGGAGCGTGTGGCATTCCTGGGCTGGGCTGGGGGGTTTGAGTGCAGCACAAACCAGGCTGAGGAGTTCCCACAGCTGCCATCAGGGTTTAACCCTTTGGGATGGAGGTTTGGGAGCCTCCAGGAGCATCAGTGGGGTCAGGAATGGCTCTGCTGCCTCCTTCCTGACGGAGCCTGAGGCTGCAGCTCAGATCCCTGCTGGTCTGGGCTTTTCTGGGTGGGATTCATGCCCCAAACCATCCGTGATGGTCAAAATATTGATCCTCTGTGGGGGCAGAGGAGGGGCAGGGAATGCAGTGACTGCTCCAATAAAATACCGAAAAATAGAATAGCGGACAAAGTGATGAAAAATAACAAAAATCTGGGCTTTTCCTGGTGCCTGGGAGGGGGTGGTGAGCTCGGGGCTCCGTGCACGGGGGAATGAAGGGGCTGTGCTTGTGCTGACCCACAGAGGACGGCGATTTCCTGGCCCTGGACCTGGGCGGCACCAATTTCCGCGTGCTGCGCGTGAAGGTGTCAGACAACGGGCTGCGCAAGGTGGAGATGGAGAACCAGATCTACGCCATCCCCGAGGAGCTGATGAGGGGCAGCGGGGTCCAGGTGGGCTCCCGGGGGGCTCCAGCCCAGGGGATCCTGCTGGCAATCCAGCTCTGGGCACGGGGGATGCGCCATCCCCTCGCAGTGGGGCTTTTTGTCACTCTTTCCCTTTTTTCCAGCTTTTTGACCACATCGCTGAGTGTTTGGCCAACTTCCTGGACAAGCTGCAGATCAAGGACAAGAAGCTGCCCCTGGGCTTCACCTTCTCCTTCCCGTGTCACCAGACCAAGCTGGACGAGGTGGGTGAGGGGCTGAGCCCTCCCTGTGGGTCCCACACCAATTTCAGCTCGCCCAGGGCAGGTCCCTCAGTGCCTCAGTTTCCCCAGCTCTAAGGCAGGGCGGGTGTCTGCCTCCCTGAGGGGCTGTGGCCATAGGGCTGGAGATTTCAAATCTTGAAATTTGGAATTGAGTTCTTTTCCTCCACCCAGGGCTCAGCTCAGCCTTATTGCCAGGTGCCCCTGGTTGCAGGGGACTGTGAGCCCCCCACCCCACAGGGATGGGTCAGGGACCATCCCATAGGTACAGTGAGCCCCTCACCCCACAGGGATCATCCCACAGGCACAGTGAGCCCCCTGCCCCACAGGGACCATCCCATAGGTACAGTGAGCCCCCTGCCCCACAGGGATCATCCCATAGGCACAGTGAGCCCCCTGCCCCACAGGGATCACCCCATAGGTACAGTGAGCCCCCTGCCCCACAGGGATCATCCCATAGGCACAGTGAGCCCCCTGCCCCACAGGGATCATCCCATAGGCACAGTGAGCCCCCTGCCCCACAGGGATCATTCCATAGGTACAGTGAGCCCCTCACCCCACAGGGTTCATTCCAAAGACACAATGAGCCCCTCACCCCACAGGGCTGGGTCAAGGAGCATTCCATAGGCACAGCCAGCCATCCACCCCTCAGGGATGGGTCAAGGAGCATTCCTTGGGCTCATGAGCAAGTTTTGCTGCAGGGCTCAATCAAAGCTGGTCATGGGAAGCACGCTCCTGCTGCCGGGGCAGCAACGGGCAGCTCACGTGTTGTTTGGCGGCCATAAACTTTATCTGCCACGGAAGCTGCGGCTGATGGCGCAGCAGGTGAGCTGATAACGGGGAGCCAGGGGTCACCCCCAAGCCTCCTCTTGCTGTTCCCCTGCAGAGCATCCTCGTGACGTGGACCAAGGGGTTCAAGTGCAGCAGCGTGGAGGGCAGGGACGTGGTGTCCCTGCTGCGCAAGTCCATCAAGAAAAGAGGGGTAAGGGGCTGGGCTGGGGGCACGCAGCTCCTGGCCAGCACGCCTGGGCTCTGGGCAGGTGCTGTGGTCAGTTTTGCCTCTGTTGGGTCAGCCTCTCCCCTGTCCACCACGCCAGGACTTTGACATCGACATCGTGGCCGTGGTGAACGACACCGTGGGCACCATGATGACCTGTGGCTACGATGACCAGAACTGTGAAGTTGGCCTCATTGTTGGTGAGCTGCAGGGAGAGGAAAGGTGTTCTGGGGGTGTTTCCTGGGCTCCAGCAGGGCCAGAGCGAGATCCTGCTTCTTGCAGGCCTGGGGGTCTCTGGGGGAGAAAAGAGAGGGGGATACCAGTGCTGGAAAACCAGCATTGTGCAGAGTTTGTGTGCTTGGTTCTTGGCTTGCTTTGGTGCGTTGGGCTGTGGCCAAAAGGAAATGGGGAATAATGGGATTGGGGACAATGGGAATGAGGGATAAGGGGAATGAGCAATAATGGGAATGGGGGATAAGGGGGATGAGGAATAATGGGAATGGGGGATAATGAAAATGAGGAATAATGGGAATAAGGGATAATGGGAATGGAGGATAATGTGAATAAGGAATAACGTGAATAAGGAACAATGGGGATGAGGAAAGGCAGTGTCCCCGCTCACCCCGTGCCCCTGCTTGGCCCAGGAACTGGAACCAACGCCTGCTACATGGAGGAGATGAGGCACATCGACCTGGTGGAGGGGGACGAGGGCAGGATGTGCATCAACATGGAGTGGGGAGCCTTTGGTGACGACGGGGTGCTCAACGACATCCGCACCGAGTTCGACCGCGAGATCGACATGGGCTCGCTCAACCCTGGCAAACAATTGTGAGCACATTCTTGGCTCGGGCTCGTGGTTTGCTCAGCATTGTCCATCCTCCCACAGTCACTGGGGCTGGGGAGGTCAGCCCAGCTAACTGGGTCAGCGTGTCCTCTGTCACTGGTGCAGAGAGGAGAGGGGCTCTGTCCCAAAGCAGGGCTCTCTGCCCCACCTGCTGCCCTCGTGACCCCCTCATGTGAATGATTCCTGTTCCCTTCCTGCCCAGCAAAGTCCCCACCAGCCCAGGCAGAACATCCACATCCCAATGCTGCAGGTCTCCCATTCCCCACAGGGCTGCTGTGGCCTGGGGGTGACCTTGGGGTCCCTGCAAACTGACTGAGCCCCTTCAGGTGGCCACGAGGTCTCTTTGCAAGGTGGTGGTTGTGTCCACAGGGCCTGATATGCGCAGTGATGGGATAAACTGCTCTGGGAAGAGATTACCCAGATTCTGTTTGGGATGGGAGGCTGCCAAGGGGTTTTCAGGTCAGCCTGTGGCCACCTCGTGGCACACACAGCCAAACACACGCATTGTTTGGCCTGGAGAAAAGGGGGCTCTGGGGGAGATAAGGGAGAGAGAGGAGAGGTTTAGGTTGGATATTTGGGAAGATTTCTGCTCTGGAAGGGCGTCAGGTGTGGCACAGGCTGCCCAGGGCAGTGGTGGTGCCACCGTCTCAGAGGGATTTAACAGCTCTGTGGCACTTGGGGATAGTGGTGGGCTCGGCAGAGCTGGGGAATGGCTGGACTTGCTCACCTTGGAGGGCTTTTCCAGCCTTTCAAACCATTCCCTGATTGCACCCCCACGGGCAGGTTTGAGAAGATGATCAGCGGGATGTACATGGGCGAGCTGGTCAGGCTCATCCTGGTGAAGATGGCCAAGGACGGGCTGCTCTTTGGGGGAAGGCTCACGCCAGACCTGCTCACCACGGGCCACTTTGAGACCAGATTCGTGTCTGCCATTGAGAAGTAAGTAGGATCCGGGGCTTTCCTGCGTCCCACCCAGCCCGTGGATGGAGCAGCGCCGAGCAGCAGCTGCGCTGCCGGGCACGAACCCCATTTTGTGGTTCCAGGGAGAAGGAGGGGCTGCAGAAAGCCCACGAGATCCTGAGCAAGCTGGGGCTGGAGCCGTCGCACGAGGACTGCGTGGCCACGCTGCGCATCTGCCAGATCGTGTCCACGCGCTCGGCCGCGCTCTGCGGGGCCACGCTGGCCGCCGTGCTGCGCCGCATCCGCGACAACAAGGGCGGCGACCGGCTGCGCTCCACCGTGGGCGTGGATGGCTCCGTGTACAAGAAACACCCTCAGTGAGTGTGGGACAGGGACAAGAAACACCCTCAGTGAGTGTGGGATGGGGACAGGGACAGGGGTCTGGGGACAGGGACAGGGACAGGCTGCGCTCCACCGTGGGCGTGGATGGCTCCGTGTACAAGAAACACCCTCAGTGAGTGTGGGATGGGGACAGGGGTCTGGGGTCTGGGAACAGGGACAGGGACCGGCTGCGCTCCACCGTGGGCGTGGATGGCTCCGTGTACAAAAAACACCCTCAGTGAGTGTGGGATGGGGACAGGGACAGTGACAGCAGGGGTCAGGGATGGGGACAGGGACAGGGGACAGCAGGGACAGGGATGGGGACAATGACAGGGACAGGGCCACGCTGGCCGCCGTGCTGCGCCGCATCGGCGGTGACAGGCTGCGCTCCACCGTGGGTGTGGATGGCTCCGTGTACAAGAAACACCCTCAGTGAGTGTGGGATGGGGACAGGGACAGTGACAGCAGGGGTCTGGGGACAGGGACAGGGACAGGCTGCGCTCCACCGTGGGTGTGGATGGCTCCGTGTACAAGAAACACCCTCAGTGAGTGTGGGATGGGGACAAGAAACACCCTCAGTGAGTGTGGGACAGGGGTCTGGGGACAGGGATCTGGGTGTGCTAGAGGTAGGGACAGGGATTTGGGGACAGGGACATGGATTCTGGGGTGCTGGGGACAGGGACAGAGACGATCTGCTGCTGCCAGCAGTGCGCACAGCTCGGCACCAGAGAAGCGCCTCCAAAGACCCCCTCGGGCCCCTCGTTTGGATGCCAGGGGGTGCCCAGAGGGTCCCACTGAGGTCCCCTCTGCTCCTCCCGGCCAGCTTTGCCCGCCGCCTGCACAAGACCGTGCGGAAGCTGCTGCCCGACTGCGAGATCCGCTTCATCCGCTCCGAGGACGGCAGCGGCAAAGGCGCGGCCATGGTGACGGCCGTGGCCTACAGGCTGGCTGCTCAGCACCAGGCCCGCCAGAAGATCCTGGAGCCCCTCAAGCTG